>NW_006494614.1:61345972-61360408 GCF_000325575.1 Pteropus alecto
TCCTTCCCTCCGTCCTTCCTTCCTCCCTCCCTCCCTTCCTTCCTTCCTTCCTTCCTTCCTTCCTTCCTTCCTCCTATTCTTCATTAAGCTAGAGCCAAAGAAAACAGACTTTCCAGAGATTATAAGCCAGTTCAGCAGTTATAAATTGTGGTCCTTGGACCCTGAAGGTTTCCAAGACTCCTTCAGGGGATCCACGAGGTCACATTATTTTCATAATACTCAGATGTCATTTGCTATTTTCACAGTGTTGGTATTTGCACCAATTGTGCAGAATGGTGGGTGAAACTGCTGGTGCCTTAGCATGGGTCAAGGCCGAGGTACCAAAGTACACTCGCAGTTAAAAAATGCTTCACTTAAGAATGTCCTTGATGAAGCAGTAAAATAGTTAATATTAAATCTTGACCCTTGAGTACGTGTTTTTTTAAAATATTCCATGTGATAAAATGAAAAACACACAATGAGCATGTCTGCTGCCATCCAATATCTGCATAATCATATACGCTATCTGGAAATCTCAAGGAAAAGCACTTGAGTGACGGAGTTATGAGATGAACCGACTACTTTTTTCCAAAAAAAATGCTTATTGAAAGAACGATTGATTGCTACATCAAAAGTTATTTCTTCTAGCTTTAGCATACTGAGACTTTGTTTGTTTTTGAGAATGATCGAAGTGAGCGAGTCACTTCCAAGAATTCAAACTTTTAAACAAAAATAAGAATTTTGGAAAACTTGTATCTGTCATCTGTCATGGTGAGCTTGACCACTTCCCAATACTTAAAAAATTTTATGATGAGATCAATATGAGTGGCAATATGAACAAATGTGATTTTTCAGACTATGTAATGAGATGCATCAACATTTGAGAGCACTGCATAGCCTGAAGAACCAATATTTTCCAAATGACCAATGTGGGTTGTTAGAAATTCACACATGGGTAAAAAAATCGGTTCAAAGTACATGACAGACCAATGAATTGTAATGTAGCAGAGTACAAAAAGTTAATTGATTTGGCTTAAGATTTTACAATGTAACAAATTATTAAGCAGCTTCTTCTTGTTGAGTTTTGGTGTAGTATCAAAGAATAACACCCATAATTATCCCAAAAGACTATTAATGTACCTCTTAATTTCCAAGTACACATCTGTGTGTGGCCAGGCTTTTTTCATATATTTCACTAACATGACATATTGCACCAGATCGAATACAGAAGCAGATAAGAGAATACAGCCATTTCCTATTAAGCCAGGCATTAAACAGATTCGCAAAAATGTAAAACAATGTGAATCCTCTCATTCCTTTTTTTATTGTGCAAAATATGATTTTTTTTCTAAAATGTTATTTGTGTTAACATGTAATGTGTTTACTCTTGTTCTCATTCATATAACTTAATGGAGAAATATTTTTTAAAATATGATTAAAGTTAATATCAAATTCTATAAATATCAATCGATATAAGCCACATAAGCAAAAGCTCTTTGGGGTCTGCAGTAACCGTTAAGAGTATAAGAGATCCTGAAATTCAAACGTGTGAGAGCCTCTGTTCTACGAACGGTCTTATAAATGCTAACATCGGCCGATGCCTGAGTAAGGGCCAGATGAGGCTCAGCATTCATTCTTTCATCGAATCCTCATGAAGCTTATACTACTATTAAATTATGTTCCAGAGATTAAGGGTCTGGCCATACAGAGTCAGACTGCCTGGGGGGTTAGGGTTTGGTTCTATCAGTTTTAAAAGCTGTGCAACCCTGGGCAAGTGTATTTCCTTCTCTGAGCCTCATCTGGAAATGAGGATTACAGGGTTCCCATCTGACAGGTGTGTGGGGGAACTAAACGATAGTGGAGATGACAAGAGCGAGCATATAATGAATAGGCACATGTGCCGGGCACCGTGTTAGCACTTCATGTCCAAGTTCTCGCTAAGTCCTTCATGAAGCCCTGACTCCAGGTGTTGACATTTGACTTCCCACCCCATGACCCGTTTGCAATGAGGAGTCCAAGTCTTCTTGTGAGGGTAAATAAGATGGTACCTGTCGCAGACAAGATCAGAAACCCCAAACCTCTTGAACGTGTTCCATTTGTTAAGGGTACCGACTCTTACAAGATCCCTTTCCAAAGGATAAGGATGCTCATCGGGCAGCAAGGAGCCTCCCACCCAGAAGACAGCACCTATCTGGGAAGACAGGAAGACAGGCCTTTGTTTTCCCTGCTTCAGACGTGAATGTTGACAAACTTCCAGGGGGAGAAGGGAGATGCAGCCCACAGCAGAGATGCCCTTCTCAGATCCTTGAGAAGCAGATATTTCATGCTGTGTGTGCTCACAGAAGCCTCCAACAATCCCGGTGCTTGTCTGCCTGGCTGTTGGGTAATTTTACAAATTGGCTTTTACTGGCAAGGGAGGTAGGCGGATGTGGGCAATGGAATATTCCTCTAGGTCACAGGTTCAGAGCTGGCCTGGTTGTGGGAGACTTCTGAGGTTATCTGCCCTCTGGGAAGCGGTTTATCTATTTTGATTTGAGACCTGGGTTAATGCAAGTATCTAAGCACCTACTAAGTTCTAGGCACTGTGCTAAGTGCTGAAGATCCAGTGGTGAGCAAGACTGATAGAGTTTATGTCTTCATGAAAGTTTAAGTCCAGCAGAAAAGAGAGATAATTACTTAAGCTTTAACAAAGACTTAGGGTGCCCACGTGGCCCCTCTTCTTGTCTAGTTTCTCATGGTTGAAAAGTAAGTGAATAAGCGAATTTTAAAAATATGTCTGTGTATCTCAAGGTGAGGGGTCAAAGCCATGTGGGTTTCTCTTCCTACATCATCCTTTCATCTCCTAGAGTAGTCTCCTCAAACCTGGGCTCTGTCGCAGCCTAGCTGGGGCAGAAGTGAGACTCCGCACCTCTATCACACTCCCAAGGGGATGCCAACGGAGCTGGTGTGGACCACACTTCGGAGAGCAAGGCTCTCATGGGCCTGTTTCTTTAGAATTTCTGTTTCGTGCCCAGAACAGAGCTTGGCACATAGTAGGTGCTCAACAAATCCTCGGTGAATAGATGGATTCTTCTCGCTCACTTCCCTATTTCTCAGGACCAAGATCTCACATCTTTCTCTTGCTGACAGGCCCTCAACTAACTCTAGAGCTCTGATCAGAGATGAATGAACCCCCAAAGGGACCAGTGCTGGCATGACGAGTAACAGACCGAGAGGCAGACGCTGGCTCCCTTTACCTCCGTAACTCTCTATTATTTATATACTATTTCACTTGCTTGTGTGTAACCCAAAACCTTATGTTGCCACACAAATCCCACCACACCTCCCCAAATAAGAGCCAGTTGAGCTACTGGGTCCCCCTCCCCAAATGCGCACATGCACCAGCCCGGCTACCGTTAAGCTTCCCAAAGTGTAGCTGGAACATCCCCCATCCCGCCTAGCATTGTGGGCCAGCTCACGACTCAACGCGGACTCTGTTTATTATTCTAGAGGAGCAATTTTCAAGGGGGTTGAAATACTTGTTAAAATTAAGGTAAAGAATGTAAACCATAGCCAGGCTCGTTCACCTTATGCTTCAAAAGCCTCTTGTTTCTCCAGGCACCACCCTCCTGCAAGCCTCCTGCAGGTCTCAATTAGCTCTGGTGAAAAATAAGGCCAGCTGCCCCGCGGACAGGGACAGAGCAGAGCCGAGGAGCATAGCCTGTCTCTGGGGCGTGCACAGCTGTCTTGGGGGCTGGAGACACCTGCTGGGCTCGTGTGAAAGACTGCTCGGGAAGGCTGAGGAAATCCAGTCAATGAACTTGACAAATGATTAGAGGAGAAAAACAAGAGTGCAAACTCCACGGGTGTCATAGGGACCAGCCGTCCTCCTGGAGTCGACTCTATCTCATAATGACTGAGGTAAACATCCCATTCCGGGCTGACGAGTCTTGGCATCTCAGAGCCTGCGTTATGTCGAAGGGCAAGCGTGAGGCATGTTGACAATTTAAAATACCGAAAAGGCAGGGCCCTTCAGGGAAAACCACGAGAGGCAGCAATCCCGGCACAGAACGTGGCTTCCTGTTCCAAGGAATGGCTGGCTACTTCCAAGCAGCTTTTTATTTTCCGCAGACATTTCCCTAAAGAAAAACAAAAAAGAAAAGATGGGAGGGGAGGGCTATTTAGGGAACCGTAGCTTTGAAAGCTCCTTAAAATGGAGTTCGCTGCAGAGAAGGATGAAAATGGGAACAGGTGGGGGTGTGTGGCGCTGTTAGCCTGAGCTTCGTGCAGAAAGCCTCACTCTCTCGACTTGGTCCAGATCAGATGGAACTTGGCTCTTCCTGACTTCCTCTAGAGATTAGATATGCCAATGGAGAGAATGATTAATTTTTTTAAAAAAATTAATGAATCTAACCTTTTTTCCAAAGTGGATTCAGATTCAAGTTCGGGCTACATCTTCGATGGCTCATACGATGAAGGGCAGGTACCCTCCACACGTGTTTGTTAGATGATTCGTTGTTTCTGGTAGAGGAGATTTCAGGATCTGGGTTCCAACCCAGCTCTTCCACTATTGGGGAGCTGGGTGATGACACCGCCCCAACCCCAGCCTCTCAGGATCCATCTATGTTTAGAACAACTTTTCACAGAGAGGCTAGGAGGCTGAAATTCAACAGTGCAAGGACCCTGCTGACTCTAATGTGGCGTATGCACAGGAGGCAGCTGGTGAGATGGTTAGAACTTCAGACGGGGCCCTCGCTGCCAAGCAGGTTTGGACTGAATCCCTCCATGCTCATTAGCTATTGTTGGGGTCGGGGGGGAGATGGCCATGTACTGAACCTCCTTGTGTCTCAGGACCCCCTCTGTAAGGGGGTGAATATGAGAACACCTGTGAGGAATTCGGTCCCTGGGAACTTCTTCTGTTCATGTTTCTGACATCATTAAAGTCCACTGACCCCAAAATTAGAAATAAGGTGACACATCCAACAAGACAAAGACAGGATTACAAGAGGGACTGCCAGAGCCCTCAGGAAAGTCTGCGGTAGACAGGAGACCCAGGAATTCTATTCCCAATGAATACTTTCCTCCTTTTGAACACCAAATCGATCACAGGAGAGCTCTGAGGCCAGGGCTTAGCAAATGGCAGGTAATTTAGGCTGGTGGGTGGTCCCACAATCATCAGGTAATTAGATATGAGGAAGTACTCACTCTGTGACAGACGTGTGCATTTATTCAGCTGCTGGGTGAGCTCAGTGTCGCACACTCCTATCCTTCCTGACAGCCCCAGGAAGGGGGTGTGTGTGTGTGTGGAGGGGGGAACCACATCCCAGTCTCCATGTCCATGTTAGGGCCTTGGAAATTCGGGGAATTTTCCTGTGACAAGGAGCAGCAATAGCCCCCATCTAAATGTTGGAGCAACAGGAAGTCTGAGTTTCACTCCTTGAGGGAGAAAATGGAAATAGTTGTACCAGAACCAAACGTCGCTGGGGCATCAGTCTGACTCACAGCTGGAGTGGGCACGGATCCACTCCATGACACTGGGTGTAAAGGAAATTCTCTCTACTTCCCTCCCTCCGCTCTCGCCATGTGTTAGGGTTCGTGCGAAATTTAATTTGGGTCATTTTACCTTATGTTTTTTGGAGGCTGGGAGTGGAGGGAGGTAAGGGGTGGGGTGCTCTTCTAGACCCAGCTAAGTGTCTTTGAGTGTCCTTAGCAATCTAGAATATCAAGGGGGAAGGTCTGGCGTGCCTCCCACCATAGCTGCATTCAGAGGCCAACCATACAAGCCTGTGTGGTTGGTCTAGTGCAGAGCAGACAATTCTACCACAGTCTGAGGACTTGGTGATGGTGTGGGTGGTGGTGGTGTAGGGGGTGGAGACAGGAGAGCCTACCCAGGGCCACCGCCCTTCTGAGCACTTTGCGGATGCCCTGCCCTTGTCATCAAAGATCGGGGATATTTACCAGGCCCTTTAACCGCTCCTCCAGAATGATTCCTGAGTAGAATTGCCAGATTTAACTAATAAAAATACAGGATGCCCAGTTAAATGGGAATTTCAGATAAACAATTGTATTAGTTCCCCAGAGCTGCCATAATAAACATCACAAACTAGGGGACTTAAAATAACAATAATCTGTCTCCTCTCAGGTCTGGAGGCCTGAAGTCTGAAATCAAGGTCTCTGCAGGGCTGGGCTCCCTCTGGAGGCTCCAAGGGGAGGATTCTTTTGCCTCTTCCAGCTCCTGGTGGCCCCAGGCATCCTCGGAATCCCTTGGCTTATAGATACCGTCACTTCCATCCGCCTCCATCTTCACACATCCTTCCGCCTGCATGTCTCTGCGTCTTCACGTGCCGCTCTTATGAGGACACCAGTCCCTGGATTTAGGGGCCACTCTCATCCAATCTCATCTTAACTAATTACATTTGCAAAGACCTTATTTTCAAATAAAGTCACATTCTGAGATTCTGGGTGGACACTATTCAACCAACAATAATGAAAAAAGTCTTTTTAGTTTCATAGGACATACATTATACTAAGATGACTCATCATTTATCATTAAAATATTGCAAGAGATATACTCAAAACTATTCATTTTTACCTGAAATTCAAATATGACATGGGACATACCGATATACTAAAAAATTCTCTTTTGTTTATCTGAAGTTCAAATATTGCATGGGACATATTTTATACTAAAAATTATTCATAGTTTATCTGGCAACCTTACTCCTGAGTCCCATGGCACCTGTGTCCTGCCCATCTGAAGCGCTGCCTGGGCCCCTGCATTCCTGGGAGCGAGCGCAGCCCTCCCCCTTCTCCTGGCCCCGCCCTGCAGGTACAGGGGAGCTCAGATTTGGGAAGCAGAAGGAAGGCTCTTCTCTCTTTCCTGGATGAGGGTAAGGAAAGGAAATGCTTTAGTGAGACTGCGAAGCAGAAAAAAAAGTTAACTGTTAACTCTTTTCTTTCTGTCTATTAGGGCAGGAGTTCAGATGTCTGCTGGGAGCAGAGGCCGCTCAGAGTCACGAGAACTGGTGCACCCAAACTTAGTGAGAGGACAGAGAGAGGATACAAACATCCACGAGTCCTGAACTTGATCCATTTAGGGCAGAGGGACGCTTGTGAGGCCACATCCCAAACAGAATGTGGTCAATATCCCCAGCTCTGTGCAGAGCTCCTGTCTGTTCTCACAACAGCCAAGTAGGTTCCCTGACTGTCCCTGTTTGTACCCAGGGTGGGGGATGGCTCTGACAGATTGCACAATACCCCAAGGTCATGCAATCGGTAAGTGAGGGAACAGATTTGAACTCACTCCTCTGTGCCCAACTCGGAGCCCACACACACTCATAAACCCAGGCTCCCGAGATTGTCCCCCACTTGGTCATGTGTGCATTTATTTATTCCACAAGTGGTTAGTGCATTTCACCAAGTCCTGGAGGCCGTGCAAGGCTCAAGGGGTATACTACAGTGTCACAAGTAGCCCGGGGCTTCTAGAACTTCTGCTCCATTTGCAGGTAGTGATGATTGCCATGGTGGAAAATGAAGCAGGGTAAAGGTGAATAAGTAGTGTGAGTATGTGAGTGAGTGTCAGAGTGTGTGCATATATGTGGGTGAGTATGGGCATGAGTGAGTGTGTGTTTGCACACATATGAACATGTGGTGAGCGTGCGCATACATATGTATGTGGTCGTGTTCATGTGTTTATGTGCACATGTGAGTGTAAGTGTGCAAGCATGTGAGTGTGGGCGTGTATGTGCATGTGTGCTATAGTAAATAGAGTGGTCAGAGATGCTCTTTTTGGTAAGCTAGCATTTTGGAGGTAACCTGCAAGAAGTGAGGGAATGATGATTGAAGGGCGTTTAAGGTGCCAGGAACAGCAAGTGCAAAGGTCCTGGGGCAGAATTGGAATTGGTGAGTTGGAGGCTCAGCACAGAGCCGGTGTGGTTGGGACTGAGTTTGCATCTCATGTCTTCAGCTTTTTTTTTTGACAGTGGCTCAGAAATTCTTAGAGAGGCATGACATGGCCAGGGATCCAAGCCGTTTGTACTGGCTGGCTGAATCTTGCATTTCTAACCCAGTAGAAGAGAAGAAGGTCAGTTTGTAGAGCAGAAATTCAGGAAGAAAACCCCAGATGTATCCACTCTACTAGCTAGAAATTGCATCATCTTTTCTTATAAATATAGGCTCTTTATAGGGGCAAAGGGATAGACATTTTACTTAGAAATCTACCATGTAATGGCATTTTTCTACAATGAAACAATTTTCCCATGGGTAGGTGTGTTTCTTACAGAATTCTTCGCTGACTTCGAAAACTTTTTGGTCACATCCAGTTCGACTGCATCTAGTCCCAGAGAGGACTTAGGTAGCGATTATCTCTGGTTATGGACACAAGAAACGTGGAGTCAAAAATGAACAGCGCGGGGGGCGATGGGGAAGTAGGAGGTGGGAGGTAAAAGGCAAAAGCTACGAGCTCACAGATACACCGGCATTTGGGAATGAAATATTGATTCCCCAATATTATACAAACCTATAAAGTGGAGGAACATTTAAAACTATCATTAAAGTTGTAAGCTAACAAAAAACATTTTTCAGAATGTAAGTTTAAAAAGCTGAGCAGTAGGTGGCGTATCCTAAGGACCCAGACATTGGAATCAGACAAAGCAGGAGTGGAAGCTCCATGCTGGCCACGTGGCCTTGGAAGTTACGGTAGCTGAAACATGGGGAAATCAGTATTTCACAGCTTCCAGCATTGCTTCACAGTAGCAAGGGATGGAGTAACCGTGGATGACCAATTAAAGGAAAGTCTCAAGTTGCCTGCAGTGAATAAAAAGGAAAAAGTCAAAAAGAAAAGCTTCCAGCAAGCAGGGCGAAGATGTAGACACCGAGGGCAGGCAAAAGCGACTCAACATACAGAGACGCCAGCAAACAAACGGTGAGTGCGTTTAGAAATACATTCAGGAGCATTTCCCTGAACGAGAAACTAGAGGTACCAATGGGAAGATGCACCACACATTTGGAGACGATGGATAACTCGACACATCCTTATTGCATTCCCGGAAATTTAGAACTACAAAATAGTCACTTAAGCACCCAGGGAGAAAAAAATTACAAACCACCCTAAGGGGAGAAGTAAAGCTGATCTGAAACACCTCCACAGTCCCCGGGGAAAGAAGACAAAGCAGTTTCCCCCAAGTTCTCAGGAAAAGAAAACAGCACAAAGACCAGGAAATCCAGGTAAGTTGTCTTTCAAGTATGAAGCCAACAAATAGGTATTTTCGAAAACAGAACAAGGAAACCCAGAATGTTTCACTCATTAGTCCCATCTAGGCCACTGGAAAATTACTTGATGAAGTGGAGTTAAACAAGAGACTTAGGAAGAATCGAAAATGGAGAAACTGTGGTACACGATTGTAGATAAATATAAAATCCATCCGAATATGGAATTTTGCACACTTGGAGTAATAGAATTTACATAGTATAAACGCTAAATATGGAACTATGCCTGCCAGGAAGAAGACTGTTTCAGACTACAGTTTACATCTCTAAACCCTGCCAAAGCGCACATGCTATAGGCAGTAAGTAGGGCCGTGTGACCTCTCTTTCTAATGGGGAAAGTTAGACAGAACCCCCTGAAGGGCAGGACATGTGGACTCACTCCCTACAGCCTTCATGTTCATTTTCTTTAGCATTAGAGTGACTTTTAGAAATTATCCCCTTCCATGGTTAAAAAATGATTGAAGCCATTATGTCAGTGTTACTTTGTATTTTTTCCAATTAAATTCAAGTAAAATTAATGTATTTTAGTTTTAAAATAGGATGGATAGTGTTACTTGTGTGTTTCAAGTTATCTCTCTCTTCAGATTTCTATTTGTGTATGTACATGGGAAGATGTTTGAAAAGATAGCCACATTAATATGATTTTGGAGGCATTAATACATTTTGGGCAATTGGTTGCTTTCTTAGGAATTATTGCCTGAATTCTTTTTAAAGGGAAACGTGAGTGATATTTATAAAAAACAATAAAGCCAGCAATACTTAAAAATATACCACTCATGCCTTTCTTGGAGAAAAAATCGCAATGGAATATATTGCAGTTCCCTGAAAGATGAATCTAAATTAATTAATTATGGTAAATAAGTCTATACACAGACAGAAAACACAGAATTACATTTGCTAATTGGGAATCTGGCCCAATATAAAAATGATTCCTTTTTTATTTTATAATTTATTCAACAGAGTGTCTGAATGTCTCCTATGTGCTAGGCACTTCTCTATTTGATGGCAGCCACTTAGGATCCTACCGTTGAATGACAACATGACATTTAGATAAAACGGAAATGAGGGCCAAAATCATTAGAGGGGCTCAACTTTACACAAAAGGAAGCTGTGAGAAAGCGTCTTACTACAAAAAAATTGTATCGTAATTGTCATAAATATTCATGCCCCAAATCACACACCTTACTCTTTTCATAAGAAGCAAAATCTGTTACAAGTATGAGAAGGGGCCAGAGAGTCAATGATGAGAGAGTCTCTAAGCTTTTAGAAGATCAGGTAAACGGAAGTGTGTATGCACTGTTTACTTACTAGATACACAACGGAAGTTGTAGTAAGAAGGGAAACGCCAAGTTAGTGTCAGCCCAGATGCCACCTCTTCCTCCTTCTGTGCAGGGACTAGGCTTTGATCATGACCTTGGCCCTCCTGGGGAGACTAATTAGAGCTCAGTGCTGGGTCTTACCATCTTGCAGGGACCTTGCCAGTCCCCATTTCAGCTTCCCCATTGCCCCAGCCCGATGCACAGTTCCAAGGATGCCTTCCATCAGGTGGCCCCAGCCAACACTGCAGGGCCCCTCACAGTCTATGGGCCTTAACCATGCCCAGCAACACCCTCACTATCATTATCCTACTGAGTGGTGCATTCAGATTCTCCCGGGTCACTTTTGCCCAGTTTAGAAAGGAACTGGACTCCAGTCACTGGACTATCCGCCCTATAAGAACCCAGAGCCCAGACAACCAGCCAGTGATCCAGAAGCCTGAAAAATCAAGCCTTGAGCAACTTAGGGAAATAACAAGAAAGCCTTTCTTACTTCCGCTGACTTCAGAATACCACGCTGGATTCTGGCTGTAGCCTCCTTGGGATTGTAAACATCTGGGTGAGAGACAACCACTCCTGACCCTATAATTTCCTCCTGTAGCCTCCCTGTGGAGACACAGACGAGGTGGGTGGAGAATGGTTAGCCGTCCCAGTCTGATAAGAGTCCCTAAAAGCACTCTGAATCGACGGGCAGACTTAGCCTTCCCCAACCACGCACAGACCAGCATCTGTGACATATGGTACAAATAAAACGGGCTTAGTCTTACATCTGGAAGGATATCATTAGAGGCAGTTGAAACTAGGAAACCCCGTGGAAAAGACAGAAGGCCACACTTTGAGACAACGCGGTATTCACTTCCAACTCCATACGCTCCGTGGGTAGATGGTGGCTTAATGTCTGGCCTCAGAAGACTTTGCTCTTTTACTAGAGGCTAAATTTGTCCCTGAGTGCCCACTGCCCTGTGGAAAACTTGGGCCAAGACTTCAAATATGACTTAACTCTTGGTTAAGATACAGACATGTATTCATGCAAGTAAACAGAGGCACGACTGTGTCCTGCAGCATGCAGCGGGGGTGGAAAGGGGACGGAAACCCAAGGCTTTGCTGTTGTTTCAAGGACCTGTTTCAGGTCCCATGCCCTGGAACAGGCCTGCGAGTGTTTGTGTCCTATCCTCATTTTGCTCGAAGCGCTGTGAGTCAAAGCTTGAGAGCAAAGCTCTTATGCGTCAGAGCCCGAGGCTCACTCCTGATTTCAGGTTTTAAAGCACTAAGGAGGAGGGCCCTGCCCCAGAGGAGTGGCTTCTTGACTAATGGATAGAAAGGCCCCAAATGTCCAATCTGAAAAGGACCAGGATGTAAGGTGGCCACTGAATGTGGCAGCTGGAGCAGGCAAGTGAAGAGATGTGGAGAGCCTGACCTGGCTTGCGATTTTCAGGAACTTCTTTTACTTCATTTTATTTCTTCCCTTTCTCTGTCCGGGCTGGAGGGTCCCAAACTCCTCTCCTGCAGTCCAGAACATCCTCCAGCACAGACATTCCTAACTTCTTGTCCTCACATACTGTTAGATACAGTCCCTCCTCAATAATGGGAAAGCCCATTGAGTGTCTTTATTTTGTTCATTTTGATCTATTTAACAGCACTATTGCGTTTTATGTTTATTTATAGTAGTGATTTGTTTCTTTCTGGTCTTCCAGTCCCACCCCAGAACATTAGCTTCTGGAGAAGAAGGGACCTGAGCTGTCATTTTCACTGAAGCATCTCGGCGCCTGGCATAGAGTAAGCGGCCAGCTACCTGTTCGCTTCAGTATGTAACGATCGGAAGGACCACAAAGATGAATTAAAAGGTGAGAGCCTCAGAGACGCTCTGCAAAGAGAAGAAAAACGGGATACAAACTGAACTAAAGGGGAGAATTTCATGCCAGCTTTTATCCTGAGGAGTTTGCGGCTACCACCAGAGAATGATGACACCGTTAAAAAAGACGACGAGCAGGAATATGGGTCTACACTACACACTGTCACCCCCACTCAGAACAGGTGCTCAGCAAACACTTGCTGGCTTATTGACATCGCATCTCGGATAGTTATCCTCAAGAAAGAGGCGGAGCGGCTAAGGTGTTGTGGGTAAGAAAAAGAGAGGAGTGAGATGGATTTGGAGAACTTCTTCAGCACCAAAGTGCTGTCTGGTCCAGAAGGATATCCAGGAACTTTCCTCACGTGTGATGTGCCTAGTAATTTTTAGCCTTCTTTCCTTCCTTCCTTCCTTCCTTCCTCTCTTGCTTCCTTCCTTCCTTCCTCCCTTCCTTCCTCCCTCCCTTCCTTCCTTCTTTCCTTTCTTTCTTCCTTCCTACTCTCTATTATATTTTCTTTTCTACGTTTTTTTTTCCTTTGGCAACATATTTTCCTTTCAAATACCATGTGACTTAAATTTTATCTGTGATCTTCTTCATCCAACAAGTATTTCTTGAGCATGGTATTAGTTTGCTGGGGCTGCCATAACAGGACATCATAGACTGGGTGCCTTAAACAATGGAGATTTATTCTGTCAATTCCGTCACAGTTCTGGAAGCTGGAAGTCCCAGATCCGGGTGTTGGCAGGGCCCTGCTCCATCTGGAGACAGAGTTGGTTCCTCTTGAGGCCTCTCCCTTTGGCTCCCATGTTCTCACACGGTCTTCCTTCTGTGTGGGTCTGTGTTCTAATCTCTTCTTATAAGGACACCAGTCATGTTGGATTAGGGCCCACCCTAGTGACCTCATTTAATCCTAACACCTCTTTAAAGACCGCATCTCCAATACAGTCTCATTCTGAGGTGCTGGGGGTTGGGGCTTTGACATATGAATTTCGGGAGACACAATTCAGCCCATAACAAACACCAATTACTACCCCAGCTTCTTGTCAGTGGAAAAGCAGACAAAACTTCTGGTACTGTGCAGCTCAGACTCTAACTGGGGAAAGAGGCAGTAAGCCACACAAATCGATGAGGATGAATGTGAGGAGACGGAGAAAGCGGGCAGGTGCATGGGAGGGAGGCAGTTTACAATTTTAGAAGCAGTTGTCCAGGAGAAGCTGAATATCCAAGAGCACACTGGAGCCAAGTTCAGAGAAAGCCGAGGAAAACTGGGAGGATGCTGTGAGACAGAGGATGCTGTGGGACAGAGGATGCTGTGGGACAGAGGATGCTGTGAGACAGAGGATGCTGTGAGACAGAGGATGCTGTGGGACAGAGGATGCTGTGAGACAGAGGATGCTGTGGGACAGAGGATGCTGTGGGACAGAGGATGCTGTGAGACAGAGGATGCTGTGGGACAGTGAATGGAGGGTACCGCAGTAGGACTGTGTCCCCCATGTTGGCACGGAGCACTGGAGGCCGTGTGGCTGACGTGGGGGAGAAAGGGTGCCCACAAGATCCTGGGGGTGCAGCAAAGTGAGGGCTGGGCTTTTGCCAATGAAGAGTTTCGTCTGTCAGCATTTTGTCTGAAGCAAAGCAGCAGCGAGTGGTGGACACATTGCCGTTTCTGTCACTTGTGGAAACCCTGCGTGTAATCTCCTGCACCCAGGTCTCAAGCAGGCGCAGCCCTTCTACCCCTCCACGATGTCATGCACTGGAGACCATTTCAGCTGGTTGACATTACTGCGGTCGCTGTAATGAAGAACAGGGTTAGCTGACAAATTCGGTCTTTTCTGATATGGCCGCTGTGAACTTTTTCAAAGTGTGAGGCAAGCCGCAGGTTGTCCGCATTGTAGCAAAACAAAAACACATAACAGAAAAAAACCACACTGCGTGAGATCAGCTGTTTAGGTTCTCCTCTTGTGGAGCTGGCTGAAAAATAAAATAAAATAATAAAATAATAAAATAAAATAAAATAAAATAAAATAAAATAAAATAAAATAAAATAA
>NW_006494614.1:61360429-61374302 GCF_000325575.1 Pteropus alecto
AAAAAGGCACTGTGGGGGCAGGAGAACTTAGGTCAAATCGAGGATTGAGAGAAATCTATTTGGAGCTGTAGTTGGGATGTGGGGCTGCTGGGTGGAGTGGTTACTGTTGTAAAGATTCAAAGAAGCAGAAGTTCATTTCCTGCCATTTATGGAACTCTGCAGACTTTGGTTCTGCCTTGGGGTTCTCAGGACCTGGAGACCCCGCCAAAAGGAGCTGCTGCTAGTGGAAACCAAGGTTCCTGGAATCGCCTCTCAACCCCGCAGAGCCCACAGAATGCACCCTCCTCCTGCAGCGTGAGTTCAGGAGATAGATGGTGTGAATGCAGGAACTGTCTAAACGTAGGACATTGCGTTTTGATTTATGACTCAGGCAAACAGTCCATTAATCCAACAGCGGCCCCACTTCTATTCATAGCTTACTGGAGGCAGAAGAATGGTCACTGGAAGTGGTTTTGAACTGCTTCCTGTGGTTTTCCCCACACGCGGGGGTGGGGCTTCTATTTTTAGAGAGTGACCATTGCGATGAAGGTCTTGTCATCCCATAGATGCCATGTGGGAACTCGTGGGTGACCAGGGCAGACTGGGTGGGCTCTCCATTCAGATGGGATTTTAAGAGTTCAAGTAACACGTAGTGAAGGCCACCCCTTCCTTCTGAAGGGCTGAGAAGGTATGTCTAGGACAACTGACACTAGGACACTTGGCCATAAAATGTGTCATCATAGCTGAAGGGCTGGTGCGTTCCCCATGTGAGTCTGAATGGCTGGCATCCACGAGACACAGAGACCTTCATTTGTTCAATCACATTTATCATGTACCTTCTCTGAATATGATTCTACATTGTGGATTTTTTTTTTTTCCAGAATGGCTCAACTTCAAGTCCTCTGTTCTCTCACAGTCAGTGGGTCCTGTCTTAGGTTGGGTTTCCCCAGAAGCAAACCTTGACATGAGGGTTCACACATGTGTTGCTTACGTGGGAGGTGGTCTTTGCCGACACCTCAGAGGGGTGTGGGCGAGTGAGGCAGGGACAGAAAGACCCGAGACCGTCAGGAAGGAGAGGATTCCCCAGAACGTGCTCTGAGGCCAACTGGCCCATCTCTCCAACTCTCCAAGGCTGCAGATTCCTTCTGAAGGTGACCAGGACGTGGCTCGCATTGACAGGTAAGCCTGGGACCAGGATGCTAGGGAACGAAGCGGCAAAATGAATTCACAGAGAATTTTGATGGAGACTGTCATGCCTGCTGTTGATTTTTGTTATCCCCTGAGCTATGTTTCTTGTTCTTATTTCATCACAGATGAAACCTCATCACAACTCTATATTTGCATAACTCTTCTCTCGTGATGAAGATTGATGCTGGCTATTTCAAATTTCTATTTCTTTCTCTTTCTGTTTACTCTCCGTTTTGACTTTGTGTCTTATTTAATCCTAAACATTCATTCAGTGTAAATCACACCCACAATGAAATATCCCCATGCAGCCATGAGGATGGCTAAGGCTTAAAAGACCGACTATTCCAAGTGCTGACACACACGTGAGGAACCAGAATGCTCAGACGCTGGTAAGCAAACCGTATCTCTCTTGTGGAGAGTCAGGCCAGGACTCTGAGCAGGGGTCCTGCACACCAGGGCAGGATTATTCAGAGTAGTCACCAGGAACCAAGCCGTACCCCTCGCTAGGCAACCCTGCTTGCCTATATCCTCTCGTGTGCCCTCTGCGACTACCTGTGAGGTGAGCGTGCTGTTTTCTGCTTCTTGCAGAGGGGGAGACTGAGGCGCAGGGAGGGTATTTGCGTCCTGTGTGAGAATGAGACCAGAGTGTAGAGAAGTGGATGGGAGAGTTGCTGGGAGTAGGTTCTGTCATGTGATGTGGGGCACTCTGGACTCTGAGGGCTGAGATGAAATGCCTGCTTGGACTGTATCCCACAGGTGGACGGGATCTGCCCAGAACCTTCTCCAGTGCATGCGATGATAAGAAATGGGCTTCAGGGGCCTCCCTCAGGCCAGCAGGAGGCCAGGAATGAGGTTCTGCTCACCTATACCCTACCCGGACCCAGTCTTAAGGGACTGATCGCCTTCTGGGGCTGCTGCTGCAGAGCTCTGCCCGCCTCCCTCACAGGCACGTGTTCTGGCGTCGGCCAGGCGTGCTCACACACATGCATGAGCAGCGATGCCTATCAGAGCCCCATGAGACGTATGTTTTCTTCCAGATCAGATATGGAGACGTGTACTCGCAGCGCTCCACCAGAGGGGAGAAAAGGGATCGCATCTGAGTCCTATTAGCCAAACCCAACCTCAATTTATTTTTCCATGCCTGAAAATAATAATTCATTTTTAGTCTTGTGAAATGCTGTACTTTGGGGAAAGGGCACAAAGACTAAGTAACCCTGAAAACGGTTGTGGCCAAGCCCCTCCTGCAGATTCCTCTGCAACTTTCTGCGACTCCGAGAGAAGGAAAGCAGACCCCAGCTCTCGTGCCCTGCTAGTCTTCATTCATTCCACTCTGCTCCGATCTCATCCTCCCACACCCCTCTGCAGGTTACTTTTCGTTTCAACACAACTTGTCAAAGAATAATGTTTGGTTTTGGTAGCACAAGTTCGTCAATTGCAAAGGAGAGTCTAAACCGGGTTAGTTAGCGAAGGTGTGCTTGGGGGATTGTCTGAGGGACTGAGAAACCCAGGACCAGCACAAAGACTGTGGACCAGTGCAGCCCCAAACTGGAACACTTCCAGTCGAAAAAGCACAGTTAGAAGACATTTGACGGGTTTCAATTTAGACCACAGCCATGATGAGAATCCAAGTCAGTTTTTGGCAGCAAATGTCTGATAGGAGAAAAGTCTGTCTTCAGTCCTACATCTTCTGTTTATGCTTTTTCATCTTTATTTTAATACAACTCCTTTTCCCCCTTCAACATACTTTTAACTCTCCTCCACCCCACCTACGATCTTCTGCATCCCTGTCCTACTCAAACCGTTTTTTAAAAGATAAACAATCTCAGTCATTTACATTTTAGTATAAATAAGCTACAGAAGGCTCCTTTTCTGGGCTGAAAAGGGGCATTTAAGCCCCAATTGTTTCAAAGCTTAGACTAGCAGGTGGACTACGGCCGACTCTATAGCTGAAGCTGCTCCTTCCTGAGGTGGACACATTTTCCTAACTACATGTTCATCCAGGGTATTTGTGCACATATGCACACGCATGTACCAATATGTGTGTGTTTGCATACACACTCTTAAAGTCTCCAGGGTGGAATTTAAGTTACACTTTCCAAATGTCTTCATGGATCTTCCAGAACTGGGAAATACTGCCTATGTTGCCCTATGGAAAAGAGGAAACCGAGTTGTTCACATGTTTGAACAGCCAGCTGGGTCCGTCCTTTGCAAGGGAGGAGGTGAGACTCTCAGGATGCTGATGACCCTGGGTATAAGGCTTTGAGTTATTACATAGCCATGCAATAAAGCTGAGGTCTTTTTCTTTTTTTAATAGTAATGGGCACCAGCTCAAAGATGCCTGCTAAAAAAACTCTGTGTTTCACTCTCTTCTGACTCATTTGGTGGGAATTACAAACCCAAATGCCAGCATGTGGCTGACCCACATGACCTTCCACTGAAAAATAAAGAAGGGATCATTTTAGTTCTTGTGTGAATAAACAACAGAGATGCTGCCAGATTTTCTTCTTCTGGGTTTTTTCTCCCCCCGCCCCCATTCATATCAACAGCCTTATACCAGGCATTCGATGCTACCCCTTGTGTCAATGGCTTCAGATTTGAGAGGAGAGGTAAGTGGGTCACCAATTGGCATCTTTTTTTAAATTTTTTAACAAGGGGAAAAGTCTTGCTATGTAACAGAGGGGAAACATTAAAACTCTGAATTGTTTGATTTTTTGGCTCAGTTTTAGAAGTAGCACCATCATATAGGCTGAGAGGAGACTAGTCTCAGAGACACCAACTCTGGATTCTAGGCTCACTCTGCCATTAACTAGCTTTGTCACCTTGCACTGCCGTTTCCCTCTGGGACCCCAGTTTTCCCATCAGCAAAATGAGGATATTGGTCTTGGACAGAGTGGCAAGTCCACAGCACACACAGTCCCAGACTAGCACCCGGCACCCACCCACGCACCGTTTATTGGTCTCCTCGTGTTTTCCTGTAGACCTCTGATCGCTTCTGAACACAGCTCTCCATGAACCATTAGCAGTCAGTCAGGGACCTAGCTGTACATGTGGTAGTCATATCCATATGTGGTGTGTTTGCTGCCCAGTTCCAGGAGTTTCCTGCCCAGGACTGGTGTTGGTAGAACTGCACTGTCTACCCCCTTGGGTGACTAGTTTAGGGTAATGAATCGTGAGGCAGTGTGGAAATAGGTCACTTCTGGACTAGGGCATTCAATTGTTTCAGTGAGACCCTCCAAGTCCCCTTTCTCTCACAGGGTAATTGGAATGCTCAAGATGGCAGCCACTTCACAGGCCTGAGTCATTAAGTAGAGGTCTCTGTTGGACATCCCATGTGAACAAGAAATATGCCATTTTTTATAAAAGTAAACCTAGGGGATTCTTTGTTACTCAGCATGAGTTGACCTTTCCTGACTGATACATCATCCCCAGCTCCTCCAGCCCTGCTGTTTTACAAGTCTAGGTCTGGTAACCTGGCCATTCCACCTGATTTAGAATTGTCTCTTGGGATCTATTACACTGACATCAAACCAAAAAGTTCATTGCAAGGACTCCTGCGACGTCAGCATTCAGATCTGTTTACAGTTCTTTGGAACCAAGTTTTCCAGCTAGTCAAGACGCACCAGAGCCAATGTCCAAACACTAAGTCTTGCCTTTTTGGTGTTGGGATGTCAGAGAAGCAATATTAACAGATAGCCTTTCCGTGTTAACGTCTCTTTGTTTCCAGTGTTTCAAACATATTCCAGTTTGAAAAATAATCTCTCGATACCATTTTTCCTTAAAAATGGTGGGTCTAGTTTTGTGGAAGTCTCTGTCTTTTATTCTTAAACCTCTCCTCTAGGCCGGTGGGAACCATGAGGCTAACACAACATCTAAAGAGAGAAGAAAGGGATGAAACCAATCAGCTGGAAACTTCTCACCAAAGGGGCGGGTTTCCTCCAGGAGGGACGTGGGAGTCCGTGTGCACAGACCTATGTAGGTGCCAGCAACACAGAGGAGTGGCCCCTTTTCTCAAGGGTGTCATGGTATAGGGGGTGCAGTGAGGGGTAGTGGAGGTGGAACCTGGGGATCTGAAAGCCAAGATTGGGATGTGAGTCTTTTAGAGTGAGCTTGTGTCACATGATGGTTCAGCCCTCCGGAATCCAGCAGACCTGTCTTCACAACCCAGTTTGCTCACTTTGTCACTCACCTGGACAAGCTGAAAACTCACCTGCAAACCAGGTATCCTTATCCTTCCCTCACAAGCACGGGTAGGAGTGGTTGGGACAAGGGTAGGCTACACGCCGGAGCCCGTGCCCGTTGCCTTCTAAAGGCTCACTGACCGAAGGCTGGTATTGTCATCTCCAGCAGGGAAGGGCACCTTGGCAATAGGGGGCACTCCACACATTTCATCCCTGCCACACTGGGCTCCAGAAGTCAACGTTAAGACTTACTCCTTGAAAGAAACATTGGGCATATGAGGAGGCTCTTAGGGGCCTGACAAGCCTTTGAAGCCACCGGTAGCTCCAACTTTGAAGTTTTAAGTCCCACAAAACATCTACTATGAGAACAGAAAACTTTCATTAATGGGCTCAGAGATGTCTAAGAGAATAAGAATAGAGGATACCTACTCTTTTCTTGCCATTGATATTTTAATTTTAAAATTAGCATACCATAAAATAAATTTTCCAAATTTCATTCATAAGGATGAACTAATTCAAACCTACAGGTAGTCTTCACTTTGCACAGTGTCATATTAACTGAACAGGCATATAAACCCAAGGCCGCGTGTGTCCGTGAACATGGAGCCAAGCAAAGCCAGGACTGCTTATAGAGTAATGTGCTAAACACTGCTCTACCACCTCATGGATTTGAGAAACAGTTTTAACACTGGAATGGGATTTGGAGCAATTTTTGTTCCATTTTTGTACACATCTCCCCCTCTCCCCCCAAATCTGTGTATGGAATGTACATCATCTTTGTAATCGTATTTTATGGTTACGATAATAATGCATCTTCAACTCTGCTTCTCAAATGCTCCCGTTTGTCATCTTGTTTCATTTCCGCCACACTTTTATGTGGTATTTGGGATTAGTACTATTTTATAAATGAGGATACAGTCTCAGAGAGGTGAGGTGACCTGCCCAGAGTCACACAGCTCCTAAGGAGCCGGGCTGGAACGTGAACTTTGTGTTTCTTTTTTTTTCCCCTCCAGGACTGTCTTTTTCATTGAACC
This sequence comes from Pteropus alecto, assembly GCF_000325575.1. NCBI lineage: Eukaryota > Metazoa > Chordata > Mammalia > Chiroptera > Pteropodidae > Pteropus > Pteropus alecto. The sequence continues at coordinate 61,366,809 of NW_006494614.1, forward strand.
ACAGACACCTCCTTTGACAAATGAAAAGTTCTTGGGAAAATCTTAGTGTTAGGGTGATGTGTCTTTAAAACAAAGGTATATGGCATGGGTGTAAAGGAGAAGTTATGGGGTAGGGATTTACTCTCCTTGAGAGGGGACCTTGAAAATGAACTGTTAGCCCATCCTCCTTCCTCAGCTGAAAAGTAAATATATTTTGGCCCTGTTTAAGTTCAAAGAGTGTAAAGAGAGAGAAGTTAACTAGTTGTGGGAAATTTTTACAATATATACCTACAAAATCAATTCTATTTATTTATTTTGAAGGGTCTAACCTGGCCTTCTCTCAAAACAATCCATGTGTTGGCTGCAAAAAGGAGAGCGAAGCATAGCAACCATGGTCTTTGAAAACAGGAGACTCAGAAGACGTGTACTCGAAGTTTGGTTTTTCTTACACGCGAGGGATTCAGAATCATTGAAATCATGCTTCTCAGACATCTCTCTGCAGACAACTTGCCTGGGGAGCTTGTTAAAATGCAGTTACTCATTGGAAGTTCTGGTGTGGGTCCAGGACTCTGCATTTCCAACCTGGAGTGGCAAGCGGCTCAGACACTGCTTCTCAGCTCTGACTCATTAGAATCACTGGGGCTTTTTAAAATCCCAGTGCCCGGGCCCAGCAACAGACCAATTAAATCAAATTAAATGCCCAGGGTGGGACCCAGCTGATTCTAATGCACCAACCAGGCTTGAGAACAAGCCCTTCTCAAACCTTTTATTCCAGGAAATGCTGATACCCTTAAAAATGATTCAGGGTCTTAAAGAGCTTCTCTTATCATATTTATCATAACAGAAAATAAAACTAAGTAATTTTTAAAAACATTCATTTAGTAATTCATTTTAAAATAACAATAATAAGCCCATTTTACATTCACATGAAAACATATATTTATGAAAAATAACTATCTCTCGAAACCGAAAACATTTAGTGAGATGAGTGGTATTGTTTTAGATTTCTGCATCTCCCTTAATTTCTGGCTTAATAGGATGCAGCTGGAGCCCATCACTGCTTCTGCATCCAATCTGTTGCTCATTATCTCACTTCATTCCCCTAGCAACTCTGACATGAAACTCACTACCATCAATAGAAGAGAAAACTGAGGCTCGGAGGATGGAAGCCCTTTGGCCGAAATCACACAGCTGTGAGCGCCAGGGCTCAGGCTGGGACCAGCTCTGCCTGATCTAAAAACCCATCTCTCAACCACGCTAGCTTCCTCCCCAAGCAGATGGAGCAGGTGCAAGGAACTGGGTCTCATACTCTAAAAGTCCCCACACAAATATTACCTTGAACTATGTTTCATGAGCCTCCCAGGACCCACCTAATGCCTGCAGCCTATGCTGTCACATGTTATGCCCACTTTTTCACAGTCTCACCTTTAATTATTCATTTTTATTTAACTCGATGAGATTTCACAGACATCCATGGAGCTCCTCTTGTGGGTCAGGCACCCTTCTGAGCATTTCATAAATACTCACTCCTTTGATCGTTATGGTTACCCTATATTACAGGAGCACTTTCGCTCCCATTTAACAGATGAGGAAACTGAGGCTCAGAGAGGTGAGGCCACACAAAGCCAGGGTTTAGACCCAGGCAGTCTGGCTCTGGCTAGAGATTGGTACTCTTCTGCCTCCAGTGACAAAGAGACTTACTTGTCTGGCCTCATAGAAGGCCACCTTGAGGCAGCAAAGGACCTCTGCCTAGAATACTTGGAATTCCTTCCCTCCGTTTCCAAATGTCCACCTTGGCAGTGGCCTCTGGAGCCACCTGGCTGGCTCTGCCACTGCTCAACATGCACTTAACCTCTGTCAGCCTCTAGTTCGTCCTCCATAAAGATGGGTATAATGACACTACCCACCTAGGGTAAGTTCTCTTATTTGCTCACAGCATCCTTTCCTCTGTACCTTTCCAGTTTCGCTGTGGGTAGTAAAGACTTCTCCGCCCTGTTGGTGATGCCTTTGGCCACTGACACGCTTTGGCTGGAGGAACGTGAGCAGAAGTGACAGAGTGTGAGTTTTCAAGCAAGAGTCATCAAGGATTCCTACTCACCCGCCAACATTTCTTTCATCTGTCATGGGAAAAGCATGTCCATGTAGCTGCTGGTCTTAGAGTGGGAAACGTGGAGCGGATTAAAACCTGGCCCTCGGCACAGGCACCCTGACCTACAGACCTGTGAGAGAGAGAAGCGCGTTTGTCCTTGGAAGCCCCTGAGACCTGGAGGCTGTTTGTTAAATCACACCGTTAACGGGCTAGTATGTCGCTGAGATGATGTGAGTATGGTGTCTGGCACATGGCCAGCCCTTCATGTCAGAACACAAACCGACACCTATTTTCGATGCAGTTGTCTGCTGCGGTTCCCACAGAGCCTGCTTGTCTTTCCCCCTTCCTTTTTCTGCTGAGACTCTGTAGCTTGATCACCCTCCCCACCCAGAAGCATGAGGTGCCCACACTCCAACTTAGGAACAGGTTTTCGTAGCCTGGGCCAGGTATGTGGAAATCAGCAAAAAATCCTTGCCTCTGAATGGGGTGTTTCAACCTTATCTCCAATCCTCTCGATGTGGCCGGTGGGTCTGTGTCCGATGATGTTTTCTGAAAAGGATTTTTTTGTGTGTGGTGTGAGTGTGGAAGAGAAATGAGAACCAGGAAGGAAACAGGCTTGACTTTGTTAAGAAGTGATCCAGGTTTCAAAGGAAACTTGAAAGTCAGTCCGGCCTAAGGGCCTGGCTATGGATTTAACGCAGGTCCCAAAGCTGTGCCAGGCGTGGCGAACCTGCCATCCGCGGGGTGGGGGTGGTTGGATACCTTCCCGAGACTGTTGGTGCTCTGCCCACTTTCTCGCATTGACCTTGAACACAGACACACGACTTTAGCGATTTACTGACCCGGGGAAGCAGCTTGCCAATCCTTTTCTGATCATCTGCAAAAAAGTAGTAGGATGGGATCTACGTGATCCTACACGTGTTACTTGACCTCTCTGAGCCTCGGTTTCCACATCTGTAATATGTGGATACTAGTAACACATACCTCATCGGTCTGTGCTGAGGACAAAGGGAAAGCAAGCAGGTATGAGCCTCCGAGCCTCTACACTGGGGCCTAACGTGGGCTATTGGAACTGCGGTCTTTACCTTTCTGTTTTAATGGACGTCAATCTCTTCCATTTGTCCCCTTAACTCTGACTCACAGTGGCCACTGCCAAAACGAAGTGCCCTCTGTTTATTGACATTTCTCATCTGGAATGAAGATATAATAAGTGCTCTGTGTGGATGAACAGAGAAGAACCTTTTTCTTCCGAGGAAAGTGGGAACATATTCCGCGGCACCAAGCACATAATTAGGATGAATGGAATGAATGGTGCAAAGGGAAAATCCAGCTGGCTATCAAGAAGTTTTGCACCAGTAACAGCTATTAGAGGAAATGGTTACAGGTCGATGTGGTGAGTCAGATGAAACCAGGCTGGGAAAAATACTGGCCATTTGTAATTTCACAGGGGAGTGCCGGACAGAGGGGTGATGAGATGTTAGCATCTGGATAGAGAAGAAAGCAGGGAGCAGGCACGATGGAAATAGCCTGTCATACTCACATGCAGGTGTTGTAGCACAGGGGGCTGATGTTACAACTACTATGGATCCTTACAACTAAGCCGAGCCGTTTTATCCTGCTACATCTCAGAATAAAGCAATTATAGAAGATAATCTGGAGTCAGGCACTGTCAAAGATTTCATTCATTTAAAGGAGGGACTTATCAATACTCTATAGTAAATAAATAAGGAACTATGATAATAAAAGGCAATCTACTTCCTTTACTCTTCACATCAACCGAGAATTTTCCCCGTCTCTAATTCCTCTTCCCCCACGCAAAATAAATGCCTCAGGACGATACAAAACTCGAAGTGTGCTGAAATCTTGCCTTAATGTAAGCCCTGCACAGGAACCTGCTTCCTCCTTCGATTTGTTTTTATTCTTTATTAATCATTACTTGGGGGTGTTTTTGGAGGTTTTGCATTTTGGAATTTTTCTGTTGCCTTCTCATTTTCGAATTTTCCCAGTAAGATAAGAAATTTGGGGTCTGTTTTGGGAGTAGTGAAGGGTGTCGCCAATAAAAAAAAAATATGGGGAAAAAAAACCTGTCTGCCTTTTAACAGCCACAGAATCTTAATCCACATAAATGGCTTCTTTATTTCATTTTTGTTTTGGAGACTGTCATAGGAAATCCTTTAACAGTGCTTTCTGCTGATTTGCGGTATTTCTTTGTGGCTCAGGATTAACTGTTTTAGGGCAAGAAGACAGGGAGATGTGGGGGCCTCCTCTAGACTCTGCCGTACACCCGGCTGACACAAGCTTAAACCCAGCCCCAAGCAGGCAGACAAGCCTCGGGGAGACAATGCTGAACTGAGAGACTTAGGCTGATGGGCTCATTACAGCAAATGGGAACTTCTGCTCACTGCATAAGTGCTGTGCACCCAAAGAGAAACTGAGTCAAAGAATGTTAATTACTTCTGGTACTGTCCCATTTAGCCATGGATTAACCCTTATCAGTGAGCGGCTTCTTAAGACTCCTTAATTCTCCCCAGAGAGGAAGCTTGGTATGCTCGCATGTGCTGAAGTCGCCTCTCCTTTCTCGGGATCGCCCATAATCCCCCCACCTCACTTTAGTTCATTTCAATCTTCTGCACAAACGCTTTTCCCCAAAGTCACCAAAAAAGCCAGACTTTGCTTCATCCTGTCCTTGCCCAGATTTTTGTAAAGATAAAAGCAAAACCCCAAAGGTTTCCTTGCAGACTCCAGAGCTCTGGAGAAGGGCATGGAGTTTTCCTTGGGAAGGGCCAGATTCCTCGCTTTCTCTCCCGGGCTGCTGCGAGATACCGTCCCACCCACCTTGCTCTATCTTAGACACATGCACTGTGTATTGGCAGTAAGCATCAGGGGCTCTGCCCTAAGAGCTAGAGTTGGCCATGGCGCAGGAGAAGGAGGTCGCTCTGACTTGCAATTAGATTTTTGCCATTACCCTGGGTGAGCTGCCCGAGCGTCCTGAACCCCCCAGTGGAGCCCTTTCGTGGGGGCGACTTGGGTTTACAGCCTCCCTTGGCATCCTGCGTGGAACAACATGCTAGGTGTTCGGCTGCTGGTCTTGAGATTATACTGCCCCAAAAAGAGACCCTGGAGGGTGGAGAGTAGTTTCAGGATTTTGTGGGGTATCCCACTTAGAAACTGCATCTCTTTTTCTCTTCTTTCTTTCTGGGACTGACATGGAGCAGATTCTGCAGCAGTAACTGGGAAAGGCCTGTGAGTCTGTGCCCTCCTTGCGCCAGGGATTAGCTGGCGGTGGGGGAAAGGGAGACAGTAACACCGAGTCTGCCCTTAATGGGAATTAACAGGAATGGGGAAGATGTTCTGGGGCTGCCTGAGCTCACAGAGGACTCAGGGGGCTTGAAGAAGCCAGCTTGCCTGGGGAATAGATAATGCTCCCAACACTGACTCCTAGTGGCTGCACCGGGAACTGCAGCCAGAACAGGGGTGTCACAAGGAAGGGCAGAGGGTTGCACTTTTCTTCCACTGGATTTTTATTAACGCATTGGCCTTTACTTGAATTTCCTCATGTAAGCAAGTGAACAAGACAAAAATTCAAAACACCTGGTAGTTGAAACTTACTCATTAAAAAAAAAAACCTGCTAATAAAGACGATAGCAGAAAAGATGAAGTCCAGATGAACCACAGCTGCTGGTTCAAGTGACAAACTCACATCCCTTTCTTCTCTCTGAGTGGGGAAAGGGGAAGGTATCAGCAGTTTAAAATTGTTTAATGCAGATTTTCATCATTGTTATCCTAAGCGGGATCATTGTTATCATTGGAATAACATTTGCCCAGCGTCCCTGTGTTGGGCGCTGTGCATATGGTGACCACATTGTCTTAAGCAGCAGTCTGGAGCATCACGGCCCTGACAAGGAGGGGATGCTTCTCGGGGCGTGTGGAGAGGAGGCTGGCAGGCAGGGGGACAGGCCTTGAGATTCGGTTAGGCGGTATTCTCAGCCTCCTAGACTGGTCACGTCAGAATCATAAACGTGTATTACATAAAATGGAAGGGAAATGGGCATGTTTGAAACAAATGCTGCAGATTATTCTCACACACACGAAAGTCTGAGTGTCTCTGCTGGGATCCCACAGGCAGTAGGTTAACAAGGAAAATCTGAAGTGTGAAATGCATCCAAAGCAACATATTTAAGACTCTACTTTTCTCCTCCTGTGCTCTTTTCTGGAGAACGGAGTGGGAAATAGGTCATGAAGGTGCAGGACTGGAAGAATTCCAAGAAGACGTGAGGTGCGTCCAGACAGGACCAGGAACGTGCTAGTAACAGTGCTTATCATGATGGCAATGACAACCACGACAGCTAATGTTCATGAACAGTGACCAGGTGTGGGGGTTCTCCCTCATTTAATCGTCCCAACATCCTGTGAGGTTGGCATTGTTATCATCCCCATCTCACAGATGAGGAGAGTGTTGCCAGGGACAGGAGCAGAGCGTGAGTGCAGGTCCGTGTGACACTCTATGCACATTTGTGACTGTCCAGCTGCCCCTGAACAAGCAAGGAGACAGACAGGCACAGGGACAGTGACGTCTGAGCCACATGCCCGCCTGAAATGCCTTTGTTCTCACTGCAGCCTCGACTTCTGAATTCTCTTTCTGGTGGTGGAGATTAGGGTGAGGATGGGAGGTAGGGACAGTGAGAGACTTGCCTTGGAGGCAAAGTTTTCTCTGGAGGGGAGGGAGGTGGTTCTTAGTAAACTAGGGTGGGGGCGTTAAAGCTGGAAGCAGGAGGTGGGACGGCAACCGTGGGATGGAAAATTAACTCGCTTACGTCAGAGATGAGAGTGTTCTAGCCTGGAAGGTGCAGGGTCATAGATCGGTCTTGGTTCATGATCACATTCAGGGGTTAGGAACCCCTCTGAGGTTCCTACGAATAGAAAAATGGAGAGCAATGCTGTGTATACACACTTTCCAGTCAGTTTCGGGAGGCCGGAAGGCTCCCACTGAAACCCGCCATCCAGGTACTCCAGGTTAGGAACCCCTAATCCCGCTCAAGCCCTCATTTACCAGGAAGGCAGTATAGCATAGTGGGTAAGAACATAGGCCTGGGTTATAATTATCTGGTTCCCATTCAGGTTTTGTAACTCACCTGTGTAGGTTACTGCACATCCTGTGCTCCAGTTTCTCCATCTGTAAAGACGTATGGATGCTAATAACTTACCTCGCAGAGTTATTGTTGGGATGTTTAAATAAGATGGTACAGGCCAACAAGAGACACGTGCAATCAATGATTACTATTAAAATCCAGCAATTATTGCCATTGTTATTGCTACTATTATTATTGTTTTTATTGACAGGCAAACCTGGGTCCAGAGAGGGAAAGCGATTGGCCTGGATCACATGCTGACAAGGGGCCAGCGTCCCATTGTGACTGCCACTTTAG
>NW_006494614.1:61376254-61376908 GCF_000325575.1 Pteropus alecto
GGCCCTTCTCTCTCCCAACAAGAAGAGCCCGTTGCAGCATTCTCCCCATCAGAGGCATAACGACTCTCTAGATATTGACATTCCCATCAAAACCAGAACTCCGAAAGGAACTGGCATGAACCATCCCGAGTTAGGAGTGTCCCTCAGAATGACCTTGTGGCCATGATCTTAGGAAAAACAGAAGCAAATCCAGCCTTGATTCTTCTGACTGCCACACTCTTCCAGTTGAATGGGGAGCCAGTTCAACTGCACAATTTTATCGGTGCTCAGAGTTTTTTTCATTTGCCCGTTCAGAATTCTGGGTCCATGTGTGCTGGGGGTAGCTAGAAGCGCCAGCTCAGAGAGGTGCTCACAGCCTCCAGGCATGTCTCAGTGACACAGGCAATTTTGGGGTCAGTTGAACAGAAGCGAGCTGCAAGTTCGCAAGAAGGCCACGTCGCATGATTCCCGAATTTGCCTCTCGCCTTGAGATTGCCCAGATGTCCCCTTTGGAGGCGATAGCTGGCCAGGCAGTATATTTGAAGATTGGGAAAAATGAGGAAAATCTGGCTGGTATGTGGGGTGGGTACGGAGCACATATGTATCATCAGTAGATTATAGGGTTGAATGGTTTAAAAATGTAACACGTCATGTTCTCTACCAGTAGAGGGCGGA
>NW_006494614.1:61377825-61404460 GCF_000325575.1 Pteropus alecto
CTACCTGGGCTGGTGTCCCCTTCTGACCTCGGAGGGGAGCTGTGCCAATCCTTCAGAGTATTAGAGTCTGTCTTATTTGAGGTTCCCAGAAGTAGTCCCCAGACCATCATTCTAGCCTGAGTCATTTATTTGGGAGGTGATCCCAGGAAACAGCAGTAGGGGAGTATGCAAGCAGGGAAGTGACCCATAGAAAGGAAGGAGCCAATTGGGGAGGGGTCGGGAGTGTCATTATCAAGCAAGTTAATCTGGGAAATGACGCAAAGCAAGGACCTGAGAATTATTCCGCCCAAGGAGAAGGAGTGGGTATTTACACACCAATTCTCCTTTGTCACTGGCTGAGGTCTAGTCCCGGGGGTGTTAATTTCCTGGTGCTTCTGGCCTGCCACACGTGCAGGCAGATCGGACTCCGGGCTTTGACAGGTGGAGATGTGGATGCCAGGAGTTAGAGGAGGTTAAGATGACAGCGGTGCCAGGATGGTGTCTGCTCCGGGGCCATTCAAGAAAATCGCCCTTCCTCCCTCCATCCCATCCCACTCCTTCCTCTGTTTTCATTCCTTCGATACTTACAATCCTAGCGTTTAAATGGTACATGGGCTGCTGCCCTGCAATTGTATTTTTGACTTGTTTTACTGGGTATATCTTGTGCCCTGTGTATAAGCTAAGTTCCCTTGACGGCAGGAACATGGTTTTCCATGTGCTCAAATAACAGGATACAAATTATAAACATAGACGTGTCCATGTATTTCCCCTGTCCCTTAGGGCCACTGCAGAATATTCTGAAATTGCCCACTCCATTTCTCCCTCCTTCTTCTTTCCAAATGAAAGTTTTCAGTGAATGAGCTGCCAGATCTATAGCAGAATAATGGAAGGAGGGGCTCAGGGTTGAGAGAGTTCGGGAAGGAAATTACAGCGTGCTAAGCTGACGAAGCTGACGCAGCGTCTGGGCGTGCAGGGACCAGATGGATGAGAAAGGGTCTTTCCGAGAGTGCATTAGGGACACTGTGCCTGGATCCCTTTGTGGTTCTGGAGAAATGTAAGTGAAGGACGGAGCTATTCTGAAATTTCTTTTGATGACTATACTGTGTATTTCTGTAACAGATTTTTGAGACTGAACCACATAGATTCTGGGCTTATGAGGGCTGCAACTGTGTTTCCAGAGGGCAAAAATGTATATGCTGTAATAACCAGTAAATGCTCATTGAATGAATTAATAGGTATAAGTATTTATACAAACATTTATACAGATTTTAGAGCTAGAATATAGCTTAGACACCCTCTAGTCTAGGAGTCTGAAGCTCAAATGCCTCTGTAAACTTTCTAGATAAAATACAAGATGCCCAGTTAAATCTGAATTTCAGATTAAAAATGATTTTTTTAGTATAGGTTTCTGTCACAAATATTACATAGGACGTACTTATACTAAATTTGCTAAATCTGGCAGCCCAGGTTCAGGAAATGTGCCAGTCATGGAACTGAAGTCGAGTGAAGGAAGCTGTTTACAATAGAGAGTGGTGGGGGGTGGGGAAGTTGCGCAATTGGTGAGCCTGTGTCCTCAGTGCATTTCTGAAAAAAAAAAAATTACTTCGTGGGAAAAAGAAAAACACGTTTTCAGCCCAACACTCTTATTTTAAGTCAGGAATCTGAAATGCAGAGAGGGGATGCCACATGACTAAGGACCCCTGGTTAGTTAAGGCCGAGATGAAGCTCGATCCAGGTTTCTTCGCCCCTGGGCCGGTGTCTCTCCCACTGTGTCACTGTGGGGGGGGCGGGCTATGCGAGCATCCAAACATGCAGCCTTAGATGCCGTCCCTCCCACCTTCAAAGGGGCAGATGACAAATGACTCTTCAAGGTGACAGCAATTTCATGGATCACTAGGTAGAGCCAGTTCACATTTTTCCTCCAAGACAATGAAGCCATTACCAGACTCCCAGCCACAGAATGGATTAACCTGGTCTCCTGTGGCATCTGGCAGACACTGGGCCTTTTCTCCCTAATGCAGCCAGCTGTTTTTTATTTTTTGTGTTTTTTTTTAAATTTTTGCTGTTTGAGGTGCTCTTGATAAAGGTATTACAATAATAATACTACATAATGTGATTCAACATCTTGGGCAAGTTATCTCCCTTTTCAGAGTCTCAGTTTCCCTACCGGAAGAATGAGAGAGATGGACAGATGGTCTGTAAGGCTTCTCTGACCTTTACTGGGAGTGACCGTGTGCTTCAGTTTACATGAGAAGGTGGTCCCGATTTGTACCCATTGCCCAGTGCAGTCATCATTCGCGTGCCCCTCGTACTCTCCAAGGTGCCCCACTGTGCATAAAAAATTAACCCCTCCCTCCAGCCAGTGATGTGCTGAGTCACTCGTGCCGGGTCTCCAGGGCTGACTGTGCGTGTGTCCCCAGATTAATGTTCAGTGAGGTCATGTAGGTAGCTTGAAACCGGCCATAGCAAGAATATTTACACCATGGTCATGAGCAAGTGCTCCCAGCCAAGGCTTCTCTCCAGGGAGCTAGTCGTTAACACTTAACAGCACACCATGGACTCTAGCTCCCATGATCAATGGCTACTTTGCACATGTGTCTGAGCAAACGGTCAGGTTGTCCCTGAGTGAACATTTGACAACAAAACCCATTTTAAAAAGCTATGTTGGTGACAATTCAGTTGACGTGATCAGAATTCTAGGTCTTCCAGTGACTCAACTATGAAAAAGTTCATTTAACCCAATTCTGTCCTGATCCTCACTGGTTATAATGAATAGAAAGCAGAGTCCTCTGGCTCTGAGTGTGTTTCTCTGTTTCATCCATTGGTATTGTTGCTTTGACCCAGCTCTTGTGCGACATAATGTCCTGGTCATAGCAAAGGCTCTCAGCAAAGCTGACGGCCCTACATGTTCTTGGGGAAAGAACAGCCTGGAACTGCTTATTCCCAGGTCTCCCACTGGCCAGTTGGGTAACGGTGTCACTTGATCTCAATTGCCCATCTGAAAAAGGGTGATTAAATGCTGCCTTCTCCCGCGTGGAGAGGCTGCAGGTGAGGGCAGTTGTGAGCCTGGTCTTCCTTTCCCATGTCTGAGCCGTCAGGCTAGGAGCCTTCCCACTTGAGGTGGGGAGTCTTTCCCTCCCCCACCCTTGGGTAGGGGTACAGATATCCCCCACTCTCCAATAAGGCAAGTCTGAAACATGCCACAGGAGTGCCCATGAGCCACCGCCATAAACAGGGCCATGACCTTGACCTCCCAACCTCCTTACGTCATGGGCAGGGAGCCGAAGACCTGAAGGGGCATGAACACTAAAGGTTCACGTAAGGGAAGCAATGAGCTGAGAGCAGGCATGAGGATTCCTGACTCACAGGAAGGGTGAAATCCAAGCATCCTGGGACCTCAAAACTGTAGAGGCTCTTAGAGGTGATAAAGTCACCCCGACTCATTTTACAGATGGGGAAACTGAGCCTGGAAGAGGCAGGGCCTCCCAGGGATGCAGTAGAGTGTGGTGGTGAAGAGTAAGGGGCTCTGTGGTGAGACCCGGTTCCCCACGACACCTGGCATTGATGAGATATCGGCTTAGCAGAACCTTGTGGGTCTCAGTTTGTTCATCTACAAAATCAGGAAATTAAACGAGTCTATTTCAGGGCTTTGAGACTGGATGAGGTCATGCCTGCAAGTAGCACACACATTGAGATGATAATGCAGCATGATGCTAGACCCACAGTAATTTGCTCAAGGAAAGTTTGCTGTTATTGTTAATGTTAGTTTTATTTCTTTTGCAGAGGCCGTAGTTCATTGCTTCTCAGCGTCTGTTTTCATCCTCCCCTTTCTAATAGGAACCTGAACCTCTTAGTTAGGTGGTTTGTGTGGGTTCTGAGGTGGTTAGGGGCAATCACATCCTCCATCTTCTTTGACACTGTTATGGATTCAAGAATGGGGTTGCGACATAAATGAGTCGATACAGAGCAAATCTCAGGACTTAGGTTGAATGAAGTGGGGGTGATATGCTCTTTCTTTTCCTGTAGGTGAACAGAGAAGCGTGGAATCCTGGTGCAGTTGGCAGCTACGTGACTACCACAAGGGAAGCCATTCCGAAGGCGAAACTGCCACTGAGGGGAAACACAGTCCTATTAACATTGTCAACTGCTGGAACAAGCTGGGCCTGAAGTTCATCCTATCTCTGGACTGTCCATTTACATGAGCCAATACATTCTCTTTATTGTTTAAATCAGTTGGTGTATCTGCTACTTGCACCTTAACTAACACCGAAATGCTTTTCTAAGGTCAGGCAGTGCCGGCAATCAACATCTTTAGCCTTCTAGCTAAATGTGATAGTGTATGAAAAGCATCTTATACAGCATTTAACACATACAGGCACTCCATAAAAATTATTAGTTTTCCCTTCCTTCATTCCCTATTGTATTCTAAGCAATTTCAACTACACTATCAAAAATTAGATTTCCAGACTGCTCATGGAGAAACATATTTGTTAGTCTGGACTGTTTGGGACTTTTTCAAGTAATTGCATGCCTTGGGAAATATTAATACAATGCCTTTATTTCTCCCTTGAGACAGAATATGTGACACACTAACCCATTTGGAATGCAACGAAGCCCTCGAACACTAGCTACAGGGTTGGGTTTAAAACTGGGAACTGGTTACACTCAGTTAAGATGTTAAGAGTTGCTTTTCCACCATTCCACTTGCTGCTCGGGACTCACAGAGCAAAAGTAGGGAGTCTTGTTGAAAGGCATTTTCTTGGGTTGGCAGACAGCTCTCCCCTCCACAGTGTGATTCAGGGACCCAGGCTTCTCGACTCTGATGCTCTGACATCCCACAGCAGGAGTTCATTACCTGCACTGTGTGGGCCACATGGAACTCAGGAAGTCCATAAACCAGGATGGGGAAAAATAGTGTACTGTGATTTTTTACTAATCTCTCACTGAAATATAGCCCTTGCTTCCGTTAAGAATGCAGGAAATGAGCTGCAGTAACATGAGTAGCACCAGTGAACCTTCTTGTCTGTAGGAATCAGGTATTTTCATATCACAGTTCAGTCACGGCTATCTTGAAACTTTGTCTATTCTTGTCTGAAATTAGAGAATGGCTCTGACTTTTTGTTATGGAGTGAGTTAGTGAAGAAGTACGGATATTCCTATATCACAGGTGTTTGTGTGTCGTTGCTATGCCCTTCTGGGCCTAAACATGATGGTTGTTATTGTTGTTGTATCATTATTACGCCCCAGAAGTCTGTTTCCTTGTCAGTCCCTATAAGGAATCTAGGAAGTCTCCGATGGAAAGGGTCATGTGTGATCCACCTTTATTTCCAGAGCAGAGCTTAAGGTTGGGAATCCAGTAGGAACCTAACAAATATTGTGAGTAATGATAGTAGACAGTCATTTGTATGATACTTGTGTCCCCAGGAAAGCAAGGTGACAGGCCTGCCTCTCTTTCTCAAGACACTGGACATGCTCCTAAACATGGATGCCATCTATACCTCTGCTTCCGAGTGAGATTTGCCTGCTCCATCATGCTTGTCGAAAATCAATTACATGTACTCATACACACGCACATGTGCACACATGTGCACGAGTGCACACAAATGCACACACACACACACACACGCACATCAGCCAGATACTGCCTCTTCCTCTTCCCACTCCCGCCCTGCCTCCAAGAAGAATATTTATGATTTTTAATAAGTTGGGACCACGGCTAATTGGGCTCCTCACCCACGCCCCTGAGGCCCCTGAAGGGCCGTGACAGTTGGCGTTTCATATCGAAGTGCACGGAGGCCGCGCATGCCACACCGATGAACTCACGGGGACCGGGCTCTGTCCCCGCCGCCTGGGAGAGCAGTCGTCTTTCAAACCAGATTAAAAGAAAACAAGAGAATGGCCCATCCCCACCTCAGGAGCACAGAGTTATGCACTTCACCGACAGGAATGTGTTAATTACTATTTGTCGTCAATTAATTACTATTTGAAATACGGCCCCTGGTGGGTGAGGAACACCCTCCATTCCCACCCCAGGGGAGAGAGGAGTGCCTGTCCTGTGCTAATGAGCTCATTTAACTCTCCTGGCATGAAGAGGTGTCCTGGTCTGCAATGTGGTGTCTTGGAGCTACTTCTTGGGAGGGGGCCCACAAGGGGTTTGGAGGGCACTTTTTGGTAAGAGAGAGAAAAGATCCAGTACCCATTTCCTGAGCCCACTGAGTAACAGCATTAAGTGGGGTGCATGGTCCATCCAGGGGACCAGGACGATTTATTACATGCAATTAGTGGCAGGTCTTAGACTCAGGTACGATTAGCTCCGGGGCAGTAATTTAACAATGCAGGCACGTGGACGCTAAGGGCTGGCATGATTGCAAGGAGGTGAGTAGACAGTATGCCTATTCTCTGCGGTGGGTTAAGGGACCCCATCTTCAGGAGACATTTGCGGGCAAGGCGCTTACTCATGGTGGAGAGAAGGGGCAGAAGGAGTGGGCCCATTCACCAGCAGAGGGACTTGGGTAGTGACTTAGCGGGTCTACATCTCGGCTTCCTCCTCTATGTAACTGAGATGGCGATGAAAAGTGCCTGGATCCTCACGCTGCGGGAAGTGTCGAGCACGCGCATCCATGAACGTGTTTAGAACAAGCCTGGGCACAAATGAGAAATGAGAGGAAGTGCCGCTTTTTATCAGTCTTGTTTGCAAAAGCACCATGTTGCAGGGCTACGGGTAAAAATTGGGTTTTAAAATCCATAGAAGATGTCAATAATAATAGCATTTAGGCTCTGCGCTAGGCCCTGTGCTAAGTGGGTTATGGATAAGGGTTGCATTTAATCCTTCCAGACTCGTCATTAGTATTTCACAAGTGAGAGAGCTAAGATTCGGAGAGGTTAGTAAGTGACCCGCTGGAAGATTCCGGAACTCGGGGCCAGCTGATTCCAAAGCTTGACCAGAGAGCTAACCGTCCAACAGTGCAGTTATTTTAACTATTAAGACAAGATCATCCTGTACCCATCTCTGGGGACACTTTTGATTCAAGGATAACAGAATAGGGTAAAAGGCACAAATCTTAAGTTCGATGAATTTTGCCAAGTGGACGCACCTATGTAACCCCCCAGCTCAAGAGCTAAACCCATACCAGACCCCAGAATCTGTCCTGTGCCCCCACCTCAGGGGATCCGAGTGTTCTGATCACCCTCCCGAGAGATGATTCCGGCTGTTCATGAACGTCTATAAACCGGATGAGACGGCCGAGGGTCTTGACGTCGAGCTTCTTTCACTTACTGTTCCGTGAGACTGGTCCAGGCCTGGGCAGCAGCTCAGACATTTTTCTTGTTAAATAGCAGCGATTCTCAGACATTTCAGTCTCAGAGCACCTTCACCTTCTTAAATGTCGTCGGCAACTCCAAAGAGCTCTTGTGTATATATGTCGTTCTGTTATGTCTATGAATGTTTACCGAAACAGAAAACAAAATGGAGACATTCAGAACCATCTTTATTAGTTCACTCGAAATAATAAACTCATTGCATGCTGTGATAAATAACGCATTTTTAATAAAAATAACTACGTTTTCAAAACGTGCAGTGAATGAAGTGGTGGTGTTTTTCCTTCCTACAAATCTCCGTGTGTGTCATTCACTCGTGTCTCCTCCTTCATTCTGTCTGTGCCGAAACCCACATCACACAGATCCTGGAATCCTCCTCCAGCCACTCATGTGACAGACGTGAAAAAGCAAAGAACATCTTGGTAAGATTATGAAAATCGTTTGACCTCTCAGATGCCCTGAAAGTCTCGAGAACTCCCTGCATCACTGGACCTCACTCTGAGACCTTCTGTTGTATACTATTCCAGCGTGTGAATATGTCACAATTTATTTCTCCATTTTCATGTTGATGAACGTTTAGGTTGCTTCCAGTTTTTGTGCCATTATGAATGAATCTTCTATGAATATTTTCGTACATGTCTTTGGTACACACACACTCACACACGCAGGCAATTTTCTTGGGTACTTACCGAGAAGGGGAATCATTGCATTTAGGCTTAGCAGATCTTGTCAAACTGTTTGCCCAAGTGTCTGTTCCAAGCGATACTCCCACCAGCAGCATATGAGAGTTCTTGCTCATCTTTCTCCTCTTTTATTAAAGTAATTGATCTCATTGTAGCAGGTCAAGAGGAGGGGAAGAAAACCTGGAAACTAGGTACATTTTTTAAAATGTCCCATTTTGAAATCATTTTAGATTTTCTAAGAGTTGCAAGGTTAGTACAGAGAGTTTCTGAACAAGCTTCATCCACGAATGGTAATGTCATACACGACCCAGGGACATTTATCAAGACAGAGAGAACAACTTTGCTATAGTAACACTAACTAAGCTGCAGACTTGACCTAGATTCCCCAGTTTTCCGACTAGGGTCCTCTTTCTGCTCCAGAATCCCACCCAGGACACCACATTGTTTTCAGCTGTCATATCTCCTTAGGATTCCCCTGTCTGTGACAGTTTCTCAGACTCCTCTTCTCTTTCATGGCTGTGACACTCCAAAGAGTCCTAGTCAGGTATTTTGTAGACTATTCCTCAAATTGGATTTGTTTAATGTTAGGTCATGATTAGACTGAGGTTATGGATTTGAGAGAAGTGATGTGTCCTTATCCCAGCCACATAGGTGCTTTATAAATAAGCATTATTATCATGAAAGAAAGTTACTAGGAAAACAGATACTTAGTTACATTGTAAAGATATACCATAGAACATATACTCAACAGGTTATGGGACAAAATGCTTCACATTTACCCTTAATCTGTCTGTGATTCTGGAACCAGCCCAGGGGGTGGTGGGGCTGGCAGCAGCAGTAGCTGAGTGTGCACACATATTAACCTTCTCCATGATCGATGTGATGTGTGTAGACCAGGTCACTACCCTGGTGTTTGACCATTACCACATCAGAAAGCAATGTAATCACCCAGTGTGCTGGCAGACTGGACTCTCTAAATATAAGCCCCCGAGAGTCTACCCCTTAATCTTCTCTTCATATCATCCTTAACCAGACTGACACATTGAGTGGGTCCTTAAATAATTCAGTGATGATAATCTGGACCCGTGATGTTACTCTAAACACATGAAAATTCTACTAGTATTGATAACGGAGCTGCGGATTCATCACATATGGATTCTCCACGTAGCAGGACCACAGCTTTCTGTGGGAGTGGAGGCTTCTGATTTCATTCCTGAGCAATGGTTATTGGGCTCCTGTGACCACCTTTTTGGTTTCCCCTCAGAGCCCCCAAATGTTGATGCTCCGACATTTTTTCCATGACCGGGGCATGGGGCCACCTCTCCATTCAGATACGAGCTAGCAATTTGCACACACATCTGTTCTCCCTCCAGGAAAAAGGCACTGACGTCTGAGGGGTGGGACTCCAGAGGCAGAAGGCATTTCCATGTTGGTTGCTACAGTGTTTTGGCAGAAAAGAGACTAGAAAAGGTCTCTCTCTCTCTGGGTGAGGGTACCTCCTGATATAATTAGCCCATGTGAATCTCACCTCCTGTGGTTTCCTGGCTCAGGAGCTGTACATTTGTCAAAAGGCCATGATAGGACCCCCCACCTTGCAAGGGCGACATATGGCTGAGGAATTCGCATCACCAGGAGTTCTGCCTTGAGAACTTTCTGTTCCCAGATTCATTACTTAAACTGACCACGAGAAGCCTGCACCATATTTGACTGACGCTAAAGCCGTTGGAAACAAGAGCTTATGAAGGAAAAGAATCATGATCAAAATCTTCTTTTACTGGTTCTCAGCGGAAACTTTTCAGTTATTCTAGTGAGTCCTATCGAAGTATAATTTTGGGCAAATGGCCCAATCAAAGGACTTGAGGAAAATGAATAGAGAAATACAGAGTCTTCTAGACAGGAAGGCTTCTTACATATTTTTAGCTCCTGTCAAGATAAAGAATTTGAAAAAAAAATGCTAGTATTTATTGAACAATTTCTAAGTGCTGGCTTTGGGCTAAACTCTTCATACAGTTCAACCATATTAAACATGAAACTGCCAGTTTTACATCAAAACAGGTTGAAAGTCAGTAATTATATGGTTCAAACTGAGATATTACCTCATTTCTTATTAGTCTGTGAGATAGTTGGTAATATCCCCATTTTACAGATGAATAACCTGAAGTTCAGAGAAGTCAAGTCACTTGGTCTCAGTCACACAATTAATAAGAAAGGCAAAACCAGGATTTAAACCCACATCTACGTGACTCTAAGATTCACGCTTGAAATTACCACGATATCACGCTCATGTTACACAAACTAATTTGGTTCTTGACACAAGGTAATGGCTATATAAGCAAGTTTCAATTAGAATAAATTACGAGAGTATTTTGTATTCATTCTATTAATAACTCCATTAAATTCTAGCCGTTATTTTGCACGTAATCCTCCACATTTGGCTATGTTAGGGATTTGCCAAAGTCTCCCAATCTGCCAGTCTTGCCATAAACCTTCCTTGTGGCCCCAGATGACACCACCATCCATCAGCGTGCAGGGTGTGTAGGCTTCTTGCACGCAAAACTTGCCCACAGACCTGTCAGCTTATAGATCATCGTTTCTCTTTTGGAAAACGTGGAAGCCATCGCATGAACTTTTGTTTCGTTTTTCACCACAGGATTTTAGAAACTTAGAAATGGAAAGTTCCAGGGATAGTATCTGACCCAACACGGCACCTCCTGGGAGCAGGAGGCTGGTGACAAAAGACCTGGACGTTAATCCCATTTGTGCCCCAATCCAGCTGTGTGGCCTGGGTGGGGAGCCCGTCCTCATGTCTCTGGATCTCGGCGACACAGGGTGTGGGCCAGATCTTCAACACTCTTTTTAGATCCAAGATTCTATAAGACTCTGTGATCTCACCATGAAATGACATACCCTTATGAAATGTCGTATTCTTTCAGAGGAGGACCCCATGATGGTCATCGGCTTCTACTTAAAACTATCCCTTACCTATTTATTTGTTTTGAGCATGTAACACGTGTACCTGGAACAAACTTTACAAGGTACCAAAGGATTTCAGTGAAAAACAATTCCCCTGCTACTACTGCCGCTGTCACCGAGTTTGCCTTCGAAGAGACAAAAGCAGCCACCACTTTTTGCTGGTCCTCCCAGAGCTGGCCCCTACATGCAAAAGCAGACGCATTTGGGTGCATATGGTGCAGTTTGCCCAAACGGGCGTCAGCCAGATATCTCACTGTCTCCATTTACCCGTGTTCCCTGGGGCTGCCCCGCTCGTGTTGAAACAGACGTCTCTCCCCCGGTTCCTTTTTCATTCTTCCCTTTGGAAACTGAGTCCAGCTCTCTGGGACCGAGCCTGATAGAGGAGGACTCAGACCCCACCAGAACTCCCAAAGGAGAAGGCCAGATTTCCCCAGGGGGCTGAAATGGCTAACGATGAGACGGGGCTCGCTCTCCCCCTTCCCGCAGTGAGTCCATGTGATGTGTAGGAAGGGAAAGGGAAAAGTTCCATGGAGATGAGCTGAAACGACTTTTCAAAGCCATTTTTTATTGCATGTTTGTCTAAAGCACTTACCAGGGGTGCCATGTGGACTGGGAAACAGGAAGAAGAATGAACGCTGCAAATGTCTCCCTGTGCTAATGCCACTTGGCTTCGCATAGGAGTAAGTGTGAACTTCCTCTCTGTGGCCCGCACGCCATCTGGGGTCTGGTCCCGTCCACCTGCACCGCCTGACCTAAGCCACCCCCGTCCTGGCCTCAGGGCCTTCTTTTCTGATCCTCCACCACCAGCTCCTTTCCAGCTGAGTTTTCCAAGGACATTGACAAGTCACCCACTCACTTTTCCCTCAATGATTCACAAAAGTGTCTCCTTCTCACCATTCAGTCATCGCTCCAACGTCATCGCCTCAGCGAAGCCACCCCAGGCTCCCGGGCCCAAACTAGCTCTTGCTCAGAGATTTTCCATCATTTTGCTCCACTGTTTTATTTTTTTTTTTTCATGGCATTTAACGCAGTCTGAAATGATTACCCTGTTTCTTTATATTTATTTTTAACTTCTTTACATTTATGACATGTTTACATTTTATCTCTCCCCGGCCAGTGGGATATAAGGCTTGGAAAAGCAAAAGGTTTTGTCTCTCTTGTTCCCTGTTGTATCCCAGTGCTCAGGACACCCCCGCTGGGTGGGCATATTGCAAAATGTCACTCCCTCTGCTAGACGCAGTCCTAGCAGTTCATGGCATGACTGGTGGCTCCCAAGCTGGCTTTAGCTGGTGCCTTGGTGAAATATGCACCTGGGTACAGCCCTGACCAACAGCCCCGAAGTTCACCTGCTCCCCCAGATTTCCACCCATGGTCACGTTCATTAATCCTTGTTCCTCCTAAGTGACAGAAGGTAACATTACACCCTAAATCTTCCTACTTCCCCCCAAAATCAAATGTTTCATACCATGTATATGGGGACATGGGATTAAAAAATATTATGAGATTTCTGTTCATCTGTGACCTTTAAGGAGATGATGGCCCTGAATGAATCCAGCCAAGGACGTCCCCAGCCCCATATTTAAGGCTGAGTTTAATGATACACACTAGAATCCCCTACTGGCTTCTTTTCTAGCTCTAGCGTCTCAGGCTGATAGCCTGGGCAGGCTATACACAGTGACACACAGCTCCAGAAAGACATCGTCACACCACGGTCCCTGCTGCATGAGGATGCCAGTAATTCCAGTGTGCGATTTCCAGAAAAGAACTTGACTCAGACCCGTGGTTTGGAATTAAC
The DNA here is from genome assembly GCF_000325575.1 of Pteropus alecto. Taxonomy (NCBI): domain Eukaryota; kingdom Metazoa; phylum Chordata; class Mammalia; order Chiroptera; family Pteropodidae; genus Pteropus; species Pteropus alecto. The sequence continues at coordinate 61,390,573 of NW_006494614.1, forward strand.
CTGCTCAGTTCAGCCAACCAGGGAGCAAATCAAATTCCACACTCGTGGGCAGTGTCTGGACTGAAGTGACGAGCGTGAGTGGAACTTCTTAGTACACAAAGGTCGCCCAAGCCGTCCCAGTGTTTTCTAAAATGGCGTTTTATTGCTACATAATGTGATTTCATGACGAATCCAGGGCTGTCCTCCCACACTTCATATTAAGTTATTCCTTTTTATTATGCTTGTTTCATTGATGAAGTCATGACACGGCCCATCAAGTCTTAATTAAAACCATGGCTGTAATGTTAGGCCTCCTTTAAAACCATGAAAGCCAGGGCTTTGGAGGGGCCCCTTCAGAGCACCCTGAATGCGCGGGAGCGAATGGTCATTGTGGATTTGTAGGAGGAAGCCAGAGGTCCTCAGAGGTACTGGGGTGTGGGTGGACGCCAGGGTGCCGTGAGTTCAATTGTGCCCCTCAGAAAAAGATTAGCCCCCAGCACCTCTGAACGTGACCTTGTTTGGAAATAAGAGTCATAGCAGATGTAACTCGTTAAGATGAGGTCATCTCAGCATGGGGTGGACCCCTACTCGAATCTCACTGGGGTCCTCATAAGAAGACAGCAGGTGAAGACGAAGAAGCAAGCAGGAGTGGCCCCCAGCTTTCGGAGGGAGCACAGTCCTGCCATCACCATGATTCCAGACTTCCCGAACAAGGAGACAATATGCTTCTGTTGCTTTAAGACACTCAGTTTGTGGCATTTTGTTGTGGTGGCCCTAGCAAACTAATACACAGGTTTTGCTCGAATTTTCTTGAGTTCCATCACCCTAGCCTTGAAACGGCTGGGGACAGACAAATTCTGTGTTCCCTCCATCTGAACCCCAATTCCTGATCTCTGGGGACAGTCCTGACCCAGACATCAAAGGCATCTTGTGTGTGGATTTGCCCTACAGGAAACTCGCTACAGTTATGACCTGAAAGCTCAGCATTTGCGAGAAATAAATACCACCCCCCATCCCGCCCCACCCCCCGCCCCATGTGATTACTGATAGAAGGCGGCTAGGGGGCTCCAAGAATTCCTTGGGTTTGAGCTTGTTCGGGGTTCCAAAATGTCTTTAGAAAGCAGAGTGCCCTCCAATGCAATGCTCACTTTTCTTTTACGCAGCGCGAAGTTTGGGACCCTGCTGAGCTGAGATCACTGAGTCCCAGTCCTTCTTTTCTCTGGAACCTCAGAGGGAACTTGGTCTCCTCTGGCAGGCGAGGAAACTCACCGTCCTAGGTAACGCCATGATGTCTGCACCTCAGTGACAAGCTGAGTGGCTGTGGCTGGCAGGGCACAAGGGTGTGTGTGGGTGTGAGCACATGTGTGTGTGAGCCTGCGTGGGTGTGTGCATGTGCGTGTGATGGGCACATATAATTATCCTCCACGAGGAAAGTGAAAGATCTGTGTTCTTGCCTCAGGAATACGATGTTTTCCCTTCTCTCTCTGAGGTTATTAATGGTCGTTTTCTCTTTTTAAAACTTCTTCTCCCTCAATAGTTTATTTTTCCTTCCTGGTGACTTTTTTTGTTATTGTGGCAAAATAGACATAACAGAAACTTTGACCTTTGGACCACTGAAAGGTGTGAGATTCCGTGGCATCATGTACACGCACAGCGTTGTGCAGCCATCATCTCAGCCTAGTCGGAGCGCGGTTCCACCACCCCGAAGGGAAGCCCTGTGCGCATGAGCAGCCGCTCCCCATTCTCCCTGCCCCATCCCCAACCACCACTCCCCTGCTTCTCCCTGTGCCCGTAGCACACCTGTCCCCAAGGCTGAGAAGTGCCGGAAGGCGGAGACCGAGAGGAGAAGGTGAGTCACTCTTCTTTGCCCTGCTCCACTGTCGCTCATCGCTCATCGTTTAAACGTCATCTGAGCAGATCGGGGCTCGGTGAACGCTAATGAGTTCGCTGTCTTGGTCGGAATGGTGGGTGGAGCGGGGTGGGGGGACGTCCTCGGAGAGAAGCCCTGCTTCAGACACTTAACCTAGCTCAGACCTCGGGGTAGCCCTGGGAGCCGAACTCACTCTCACCCACAATACGTTCACCGAGTCAGCCGGCCGAGCGCACAGGATTTAAACCAATCCCCGGTTCGCAATTGTGTAGACAATTATCTAGGACGATGCTGGTTAAAAGGCCAGCGAAGACAGAATCCAGTCACCACCAGTGTCCTTCGGCTAATGCGTCATTTCTTAGACATGCCCAAACAAATAAAATAAAAGATGTGTCTCATGACTTTGGTGAAATTCTTGTGAGTTTGCTTGGTGACACGAATGTAGTAAGAGGAGCTTTTGAGGGTGTCGGTGCACCCAGCGATTGAAAATAAATAGAGCTGGTTTAGGAAAGAAAGAAAATAGGATGTTTTAAATGCCATAAAAACCAAAATTCTCATCCCAGGAAGTCCGTGACCCCTTTGGATGGGCAGTTGGAATATAGGGTCAGTCGAACGGGAACATGAGAACAACGTCTCTATTACAAAGAAAGCATGGGCGTAAGGGAATACCAATTGGTAACAATTAGAGACGGATCAGATAGGTGGGGGAAAGTTCAGGTCTCCTCTGGGGTATATTTATATATCCTGTCTAGAGCAAAAAGCTCGTTAACCTGTGACTGGCTATCGGCTTCCCCCATCGGTGACCTGATCCAGTCTCTCTGCAAAGAATTTCAACTGTGCATGACTTTACTCAACCTTATTTGTAAATAAGTTGCAGAGGACACATTTTCCCCAACTGTTTGAAGTGTTACAAACCCAACTGCCTAAAGGGACTGGGCAAGTAGTGTGGACTAGTGAAGAAAATGGGGACAGGCAATAAGGAGTGGTGGGGACAGTGGCAAACTGAGAACCAAGGCTTTACCCAAAGTGGCAGCCACGGCTGATCTCCAGGCTCTCATTTCCAGAGGGGAGCACTGGCCTGGTGTGGCCAGATCTTCTTAGTTTATCAAGAGCACCTAGATGTCTGGATTTATATGTGAAATGTCCCCATTTTTAAAAAACATTGTGAGCCAACAAAATATGCCTGCAGCAGTTGAAGACTCCTGGACTAAAATCACAAGAAATGACAGTGACTTCTCTCTATGTATTGACCAAACCATCGCTTCTCCCATAAAGCAGTGGCCTTTGATGCTGGGCAAGATATGGATCTGTGGTCTATCCACTGTCTTCTAGCTGGACCAGAGAGTATCCAACCCTTGAACATTTGCCTAGTCCATGCCTCATGCCAGGAGGCCCTTCTTATCCCTCTTGAAATGCAAGTGGAGTATGAAGTCACAAGGTGAGGGTTCCTTTATGATTCGTGAGAAATACGTTTGTGACTGTGTGGGTGGAGCTGGTCCATCCACTATAGACCTTGGAGTTTCAATACTTGGTCCCATCTCCATAGCAACTTTATTCATTCACTTACAAGTGTTTATTGGATTCTAGGCGCTGTGGTTTATGTTACTTTATGAGGTTGATGTCTTTGGCCTCGGTGCTGGCTCTGCCTCAGATTCATCTGATGAAGCTGACACAGATAAGATGCTTGAATGATGTGTCATCATCCCTGAAGTGAGGTCCCAGCACCTGTGTACTTATAAAGCTCCTTCTGAGATCGGAGGTCCTGTAAGCCTAAGCATGTCTATGAAATCTTCTTATCTGATGAACATCTCTCCCTCAAAATGTCTCAAACTTATTTCTGCTCATTTGATACTTGGGACAAAAAAACAAAAAAAAAAAAACAGAGAAAGAAAAAGAGTAAATCAGAGATGACCCTTTAAGGTCAGGGACCACATTTCAGCACCTCCGACAGTATGTTGGTCAAGGCATGTTTGTGACGGATGCCTCTGTTTTAGAAACAACCAGGTCTATCAGCGGGAAGCACTCCTTAGGAGAAAATTACCAGACGCTGATGGAATCTCCTTCTAGAGAAGCTCAAACCTGAAACCCACATGAATTTAAAACATGCAGAATCATGGCAGAGTCTGATGGCCCCGGAATAAGAGGCAGAGCTTCTCGGAGCAGTTGCCTGTGCTCAGGAATGAAAACATTTCCCACTGGGTATGACTCTGGTAACTTCTTGATATGTAAGCGCGGGATACAATTCACATGGACAAACAAAGCAAACCAGAGTAACAGGACCGGCCCCACGTTCAGATGTTAATCCGCATAAGCCCCTGCAGTTGATAACCATAACGTTCTGGAAACCAGACACCGTAGATCATTACACAGCAATGTTGAGCAGTAGGTTGTGTCCTGAACTCTCTCCAGTCCCCGAGTTCAAATCCCAGAGGCTGACTTTTGTTCTAGATTTTTCTTTTCTTTTGGTGGGATGCAGATTAACCTCCACCTCGCCTCGTTCCTTTAGGCCAGGGTCACCTTTCAACAAAATAGAGGACACACTGCAAGTGATCAGTGTTTATTTTTCAGTTGTCATTTCCAGTTTACTTTGCCAAACTTGATCTTCAAGTGAGAAACAAATAGCTACTGAAATCTGTCCAGAATTTTTTTTTTTTGGCAGGCAGTAACTGTCATCAACAAATCAGGTAAGAAAGATAGGGGTGTCCACGGCAGAGGAACATGCTTTTAAAAGGCAAATCACACTCATCCTTGGGCACAGAACACAAAAACTGCATTGGTTGAGCCAACAAACAAAACTTAAACGACGTTCCATCTCTTTGGCCACAGGGATGGCACAGCCGTGACGGATGGCTTTACAGGAGTCCCTCGTAGTCCCTTTGCATGAAGCAAATCTTGCTCGCCTTAGTCGCCTTATCTCTTCTCTGCCAACTTCAAAAGTTCAAAGCAAGCCCTCTCCCAGAAGGGTAAAATTTCCCAGGTGACAGATTCGAAGAGCAAAGAGACGTGAGGTCAAAGGCAAAAAGAAAACAGTCTCTCCTCTGATTAATGGTTGGAATTTAATTAGTGAGAAAAGGCTCAAATCAGACAGTTTGTGACTTGGTCAGGCCCCAGGTCCCTTCTTGCAAAATTACAAAAAACCAAAAGGATCAGCTGGTCTGAAGAAGGCTGACTTTTTGAGATGCCTGCTGTTTTTCACACTAGTTTCAAGAGCGAGTTAAATACGAGTTTAAATAGGCAGGTTGGTGACGTTCCAAGCAAACAGTGAAAAGGGTGGTTTTTAGGGTTGTCAGTTTTGAGGTTTTCACAAATGAAATAAAGTTTTGAAGTAAATATAGCAGCAGCACCTTCTCATCCTCTGACACTACCACCCTGTGAAATGGGAGGAGTTTGGTTATAGGGTTTCTAAGAAGTCTGGGTTTAAAATTCTTATAGCCACCAAGGATTAAAGCAGGTAAGGATGTTGCCTTTCCAGGGTTAAGTTAGGTAATTTGAAATAACCCTTGCATTTGCTCATTCACTTGTTCATTCATTTATTTATTCATTCCACAAATGTCTATTGCGATTGGCACAGGGCAGCAGTCTAGATGTCAGGGGCGACTGATTTAGAATGAGTCCTGCTGAGAAAAAAACGGAGGACCAAGGAGTGAAGTGACAATGGCGAAAGATCACTTAGCAAGTGCATGGCTGTGTTTGGATGAAGCCCAGTCACCGCCTTCACCAGCATACTGGGGGTCCCCAATGGTCCCCAACGGTACCCCATTTATGAAAACAAAACAAAAAAATCTGCACTCCTAGGCTTGTGATTTGGGTGCATACTGGGGAAGCAGACAACCAAGTGTGTTAGAATTGTGTCTAAAATAGGAGTTATTAGGTCACAAATGAGAACCTTAGGTGCTCTTCTACTTACAAAATTCATCAAGCCCATAGCACCACCTCAGAATTCTTAGAGTCATTTCGTACTGTCTTGCTAATTCTTGATTCTTTTTCAGCTAGTTAAGAGCTCCTAATATTTGAAACTCTAATTATGTGAGCTATTACTATATACCAGAGACCATCAGATAGAAGCTAGTGATTGTGTCCTCTTTCTTAGTAATTGATTGACTCTTAGACCTTAGATTTAATTTAGTCCACCCCCCTCTCTCCCCAGTGTTTAAAATCCTTCAATAACATCCTCGGTCAAGTACTCATCTAACCTCTTTTTGAACAATCCCCATGGTGAGCAGACCAATTCTTTAATTGGGGTATTCTATTTTGGACCACTCTTATCATTATAAACTGTATTGATGTATGAAACATAATCCCTCAGAACATCCATCCTATAGTTCTACATCCACCCTCTAGTTGGATTAACTCTACATATGTCTTTTTCACAATAAGACCAATGGTTGCTTTGTGGTCTGCATGGATCTCCCTGGGTGGGCCTGAATTTTCCCACCAAAACACCCCTTCTACCCCAGGGATAAACAGTGGGCTTTCCAAGTCTCACAGGGAATATGTGGCTGGCCCTGGAGTTATACAAACCAAGCTGCTCTGAGCTCAATAATGGCACCAGATCCGAAGAATGCCAAATGCCGGATGAGGTCATCGCCATTCCAATCCCATTTAGCCTTTCCCAAACACTGCAAGAAGCCTGCCCACCAGGCAAATCACATATTAAATGTCAGCCTGAAAAGGCCCTAAATCAAGTCAGGTCAGGTATTTAAGCTTCCTAAATCTTGGCTGCAGCTTTGGATGCTGGCAATTGGCTTTCGTTTCCTTCAGAGGGCTTCTGATTGTTTTGGCAGCGTCTCTGACTTCGTCTCCAACATCAATTCTTCCAGAACCCCCCAAAAGGAAATAAATATGCATAAAGCAGGTATTTGTTCTTGTTTAACAATCTGGTGGCTCAGAAATGAGAACTCAAGTCTGTAGGCCCAGCTGTTCCCCTTGAGGAGGGCCAAATACCACCAATCCCAGCAACTCCCCCAGCTGCCATGGGGGTGCCCCTGGAAATGGGTCCTTGATCGCCGAGGAGGCTAAAGTTCTGGCCCATGTAAAGCTCTGCAGAAGACAGGCTTAGCTCAGTTTGACATAGGCATACTGTGGGGCAGCCCAAGACAGAGGAGGATGGAGAACACATCACTGGGGAACTCATTTGTCTGGCCAAACACAATGGCTACTCTCCTTGTAAAAGCTTTCTTTCTCCAGACTTGCAGTCTTTTCTCATCTATGAAATGGATGAATTGGAGCAGAAGGTCTTGAAAGTTCCCATTAAAATGATGGAATGGACACCAACCTCTGTCTACTGCCATTACTTTTCAAGACAGTCTGTGAAACACATGTGCACATAGGTCACTACGAACCAGGCTGGGATGCCCAGTGGACCCTCAGGTGGCTGCCTCGATTGCTGCCATCATCATCATCATCATCACCATCATCATCATCACCATCATCATCCCCATCGTCATCATCGTCATCACCATCGTCATCACCATCGTCATCATCATCATCACCATCATCATCACCATCATCATCATCATCATCACCATCGTCATCGTCATCATCATCATCCCCATCATCATCACCATCATCATCATCATCATCACCATCGTCATCGTCATCATCATCATCCCCATCATCATCACCATCATCATCATCATCATCACCATCGTCATCGTCATCATCATCATCCCCATCATCATCACCATCATCATCATCATCATCACCATCATCGTCATCATCATCATCACCATCATCATCACCATCATCATCATCATCATCACCATCGTCATCATCACCATCATCATCATCATCATCAGTATCTAGTATTTTGGGATGTTTAGATGGAGTTAACATTCAAGATGGTTGGTTTTTCTAGAGGCGACACGCTGTCTCTCATTTGGTCACCATAAAATTGTGTTTTATGTTGCCTGCTTTGGGTTTCATTCTGATAACATCCCTTCGTATCAAATTCCCGACCCTCCTCCATCAGCACATGGGTGCATACACACAGTTTATGGATAGTGTAGAATATGGCGATGGAGTGAGGTATCTCTTTTATCATTTAATGGGTGATTCCGAAGGCAAGATGCAACATATGAGTGTAAAACACAATCAAGGAAGCGGACAAGTAGCTCCCTGGTTTGACTACATCCTATTGCTGTTTGTAGAGTGTCCCCATTTGCTGAAATACGATGCCAAGTATCCAGTGAATTTTGTTCACACTAGCAGGTAAGGCAAGGATTGGTTCCTACCTCTATTATCTATGCCAATATGATATATTCTGACAGAATTATAAACAGTGGGCTTTTTAATTATAAACAGACCATCATGTAGAACAAATGGAAGAACAAAGAATTGTCAGTGAAATTGAATTGTCAGTGAAGTAAAATCAATTGTATATATACAGTGTATATGTACATCAAAATATCAAGTTATATACCTTAAGTATGTGTATTTTTATATGTCAATGATATCTCAATAAAGCCGTTGAGAAGCGGAGAGAGAGAGAGAGAGAGAGAGAGAGAGAGAGAGAGAGAGAGAGAGAATGAATGTGTATGTGCGGTGTGATAGAAAGACAAGCAAATCCCAGAGCACCGTTTTTCTACTTCCTTCTATTGAAATCTAGAATGAAAACGTTTTGTAAGAACACTAAAAATATGTCCATGGGGTCATGAAGTAAAATCAAGTCTTGAGCACTGACTGCGCTAGAGTCCCCAAATTCTCTGGATGGCCATGTAATTGATTGTCTAAACTAGAGCCCATTTGAGAATAAAAGGAGACATTAAAACCAATTAGTGGACATAAATTAACTAATGATCGCCTCGACTTAACTGTCCCAGGCCAGGTAGGACTTTTGGTCATCCTGCAAATATCACATCTGGGGTTTAGCTAATCTACAACAAATTCACCAAGGGATAAATGAGAAAAATGTAAGTATGCACCAACATGTTCACGGTCCTCAACTGCCCTTTCTCGGGAAGGTCTGTACTTCATCTGTGATGATGTTGTGCCCACTTTTCATGTGTGCTAAAAATCTTTTTAAAATCAATTGATCGGTTATAGGGGTAGATAATATAGATTTGTTATTTTTGTTAATCTGCTTATTTGCTTGCTATTTTTCAAGTATTTAATCAACACAATAAAAGTTGATGCACTATATCAATCCACCTGATTTTTAAAAAATTTCCTGGTCTCGGAAATCCTTAAATCTGGGACCACTTATCTGGACTTCTTTAGCTCCCTAGGGAAAGGACTCCTCCTGGGAGTCATCCTCTTGACTGCCTCACACTCACACCATGCTCAGAACCACCCATCCCCCAGTCTTGCTGTGTTATTATTTCCTAAGTATTATCGTCTATTATTAGTTTTTAACTTGGATTTCCCCTCCCCACAAACCATTAGAGTAGGTCAATTCCCTTGAGTGCCACAAGAGCAGCAGCCCCACCCATACGCACAGAGCATCCCCAGCCCTCCCCCAGCCCAAGCAGTGGCAGCTCCTCCATCATTACGGATAGTGGGATTTATCTCAGAACCATCTGGCATGTATCACTATGCAAAGGACGTCCCCACCGAGGGAGCCCATGGCCAGATTGCTATCTCGAGACCCCATGTTGGGCTGCTGTTGTTTTTAAAGACAACTCATTCAGCCACTGCAGGGAACTAATTTCTTTCCAACAAGGCTGCAGCCCCACTTTCGCAGCACTCATCCTGAAGTCAGAGAAGCCAGAGAGAGACAGAGGAGGTGGGAGTAGGGGGACTCTTATTAGCACAATTTCTAGGATCAAAGTCCTTTATGACCTGAAAGATCTCAGGCTGTTAGATTATAAATTGAGGTTTAATTAGAGCCTTGTCAATCAACTTCTATCGCTGCCTCGGTTTAGGCAAATGGTTCTTACTTTGGCAAGTGATTAATTAAGAGTTTTGGAGAACATAGACCAGGTTTTTCTGTCAAGCAGAGAAGCAGATGTGGGTGATTTTCCACTCTTAGAAACTTTTTTTCCCCTCCCTCTTTTGGAGACTAGAGATGTATTCTGTTTGTTTCAGGGAAAAAAAAACCCCGGAGATGTGGGGGTCTAAAAGTCTTTAAGTACCTATGTCTTGTTAATCGAGGGTGGCAGGGAGCAAAGATGAAGTCACAGCTTAGTCTAGAGGTTAAAGAGCCTGAGATTTGTGTCAACCGCCTGACTCTGAATTCTAACTCTGGTACTGATAACCTCAGGCTTCTCTGAGCTTCATTCTCCTTGTCTCTATAATGAGAGTAGTGATAGTATCTAACTCGTGGTGTTGTCATTAACAGTATTCTTTCATTCAACTATATTTTTCAGTTACCTACTATGTGACAGGCACTGGACTAGGTACTGGGAATCTTGTCATCAAAAAAGCAAACTTCTTGTGGAGTTTTCATTCTAGGCATAAGAGAGAGAAGAGAAACAACAAATCGATAAACAAATAAATACATGATGTAATGTCCAGCAGCGGTAATTGCCACGAAGGAAAACTGGGTAGAAAGTAAAGAGAAAAAGGAGAGGTGTGAATACACACTGAGGGGTTAGCATGGTACTTGGCACATAATAAGTGATCAAATAAAGTTGATGGTAATGGTGATGGTGATGGTGACGGTGATGGTGATGGTGATGGTGATGCTGCTGATGATAATGATGATGATGGTGACGGAGATGACGATGATGGTGTCAATGATGACAATGTAGATAATGATGTCAATGATGATGATGCTGATTTCTAAAACTCCTCAGCATAGCAGGTCCCTTCCTTCACCTATTTTCATCCTTGGAAACAACCCTTCAATGATCCTATTTGGAGTGAAGGAATGCCAAAACCATGCCTGCATTTTCTTTTTTTTTCAAGTTCAACACTTTCCCTTAGATTTGGCCAAAGGCTTTGGAATAAACATTCAACTAGACCTTTATGAAAAAGCAACACAGATGAACAGCCCAAGAAAGCATCCAAACTGGAAAAGAAACGGGTTCTTTGTGTTTGCTACTTGGCAATGAGTTCATCTTAAATCAAAACAAGACTGATTCCGTGTAGATAGGAACTCTTGGAACCAGCTCTCTTTACTGCCCTGAGCCACACATGGCTGAGTGCCCCTCAGCCACACCTGTGCCTTTTATTAAATTCTGGGAGGAAAACTCTTGGACCAGGATGTTCCATTACTAATTGAGCACTGCAAAGCAAAACAGCAATGAGGAATGAACTTCCCTTGGCCCCCTAGCTCTTTACAATTAGTGATCATCCCTTGGCAAAAATAAAAATGATGGTCATTTCCCTGTGTCCCGGTGACAGTGGCAGAACAGCCCTCTTCCAAGGGCGTTTCTGGCTTCATCCCAAATGTGAGGCCATCATGTTCATGTAGTTTTGGACAAAATCCATATATTTGCCATTGAGGCTGAAGCCAGGCTAACCTGGAGAATGAGTCATTCCCACCCATCTTTCTCTCCCTATCTTCATGAGTGAAGGGGAGAAAATACTAGGAGATGAAAAGTCACACCTCGGAGATCTCACGGATTGCTATTTATGCTCATCCAGATACATTAAGAGTGAAAGCGTTTTTCTAAATTAAGGGCCATTCGAATTACATTGTTAACTAATATCACACTACGAGGAAAGATAAAAGGAACGTTCCATTACTTGGGATTTGGGGTTGCAGTAAAAACATTTCTAACTTAAGAAAAAAGGGAATTCATGGATCGTTCTGGGATAGCTTATCGGCTTGAAAGGAGAATTCCCGAATCAGGCCACAGAAGAGTCAGAAACCTGGACAGCTCTAGGGCCCTGGGCAGTAATCTGTTTTCAGAGGCCATAGTCAGTGAATGAACATCATTTCTAGCCTTTGGGTCAATTGACACCAGACTCAAATTCCAAGGAGGGCAGAGCTTGTCAGGGCGACTTTACTTGGGTAAGTGACATGCCCAGTTCTTGACCATGGGGGACGTATTAATCTGCTCAGGCTGCCATAACTAAATACCACAGAACACAACAGATTGAGGTATTAGACAACAGACATGTATTTTCTTACAATTCTGGGTACTAGAAATTCAGGATCAAGGTGTTGGCAAGGTTGGTTTCTTGCAAGGACTCTCTTTAGCTTATAGATGATCATCTTCTCTGTGTCCTCGCTTGGCTTTTCCTTGGTGTGAGAAGAGAGAGAGTAAGGGAGAGAGGAGAAGGAGTGGGAGGGAGAGAGAGGGAGAGAGAGAGTAGAGGGAGAGAGCTCTCTGGTATCTCTTCCTTCTTATAAGGACACTAATTATATCAAAACAGGGCTCCACCCTTATGACCCCATTTAACCTTAATTACCTCCTTAGAGGCCCCATTTCAAAATACAGTCACACCGTAGGGTCGGGCTTCAACAGAGGAATTTGGGTGGGGGACACAATTCAGTTGGTAACAAGGGAACTGGCACTTTGAATGATAAGCCAGTTGTGTGGAGGGTGGAAGCTTGGCACGCATGCTGACACCTGCCAGAACGATCTGCTGACATCGGCTGACATAGACGTCAGGATAAACGTGACCTTGTGCCACTCCCTCAGAGGCTCGCACTGGGGATAGAATGACTACAAATGACTGTCATATGAACAGGAGCTGCTGAGCCGCGGGGTGGAAGTACAGAGAGGAGGGGTTCACTGTCCTGGCAGGGTGGCGTGAGGGGGGCTGGAGGCGGCACATCAGGCCCCAGTCTGAGGGTAAGTGATGTCTCCCAGGGACCAATGAGAGTGAGTCTATTCAGTACCTCATGGATCTTTGGGGGCTACTGTCTGCTTGTTGTGGTGGGCTCGGCCTTCAGCAGCTTGATGACGACCAGACACAGCATCCCATTGTGGGAGGGCTCTAAGTCCTGCAGTTGTAAATCCCAGCTTTCTGGGTATCTAGACAGCCCCTCTCCCTAATGCCACCCTCCTCCAGCCAGAAATATCCCTTCTCACCCCAATCAACACTTAAATGTCCCATGTCCCATGCTGGAGTGTGATGTCACGGAAGGGACAGACCAAGATTTGGGACCCGGGGCCATACCCTAATGAGCTTGGTGACTCCGGGTGAGCGGCCTCACCTCTCTGAGGGTTCCTTTTGTCTTGTCCATAGTGAGGGCAGCAGGGTGCATTCTTCCTAACTCCCTAGACCAATGTGGGCAACACAACAGATCATGGAAGGAGAACCCTTTGCTAATGGACTGGGCATGGGCTAAGTGGGACAGAGCTATGAAGATGACCACCACGGTGTTGGCCCAAGCAGCTTGGCAGGGATGCAAGACGGGCAGACGATGTCGGGGGATGGAAGGGAACAAGAGTTCAGGTCTGAAGATGAGAAATCTACAAATCCAAGAATCTGAAGGAGTAAATCCTATAGCGCAGATAGAGTGCCGAGCGGGCTGCCTGGCACCTGGAAAATACTCAAGAATATTAACCATGTGGCTGATTCTGGAATAGCTCACGGTGAGCAGAGCTCTGCACCAACTGCCCCGCTCAACACTATCTTTTTATTACTGTCGGCCCCCTTGCATTTATCTCCCAAGTGAAAGGTTCAGGAAATATGAGCTGTGTCTCGATGCGGGCCATCCCAGGCAGTCGGGGGAAGATCAATGTCCTGTTGGAAGGGTGAGCTCCTCAGGGTTCACGCCGCCCACGCATTCTGAAACCTGATCGTTACCGTGTCTTTTATGAAGATGGAATCCTTGGCAGGTGATTATTTTTGCTGTCCCTCTTCATATCAAACATGCTAAAGATCAGTCACTTGTTAAGGGCCAGCTGTTGACAGGGAGGGGTGGAAGGCGGCAGGCAGAGCTGCTGATCTCTCCAGGATCAGATTATGCTAAACAGAGAGTTCCTTCACCCCAGAGCCTGGGGCCATGGACAGTCCAGAAACTGGGGGCCTGGGGCTCTCTGGAATGCCAACAAAGACCCTGTGCCTGTCTCTTGGCTTGACGAGCTCTCGCTGACCCTTCAACTGAAATGTCACTTCTACCAGGAAGCCCCACCGACACCCGTCCAATGAGCCTCCCTCATCCTGTGCTCTCATGGCAGCACCTGCCCCTCTCCTTCC
>NW_006494614.1:61404484-61426956 GCF_000325575.1 Pteropus alecto
TTCCTGCCATGATTTATTAATCATCGTTAATTGTGCAGCACCCATCTCCCACATAACTGTGAGCTTCCTGGGGATGGAGGTCCGTGTCTCTTTGGAATCATTAAACCCATCCCAGAGCCTAACATATGGTAGGGGATCAGTCAGTATTGATTGATTGGCTGTTGATGATCATCTGTGCAGAACATAATGGGAAAAGCTGGGTTTATGAGCAAATACAGGTACAATCATCACTTTGTGCCATTTTGACCTAAGAGATTAAAACAAAAACAAAACCTAGGTGACAGGCATTTAGCAATAATCTAAAATTGCCGGTTCCATCCTGTGGGTTACCTATCATGTTAGGATGGGGAAGGGACAAAATTATTTTAAGGGATCTGCGAATTTATATTGGACCGAGTATTATCTTTATTTAAATTTTTTATTATCAACAAAATTTATATATGTAAGTAGGCAGATAGTCTAGTGAGTTCCCATGCACCTACCTAACTACATTCGACAGTGTAAGACTTTGCCATGCTCCCCAGACTTCTTGTCATTTCCTTCTTACATACTTAAACACACATCTTTCAAAAACATAGATTAAAAAAAATACAAATGTTGTCTTATAATAATAGGAAAAGCATGTTTAAAGAAAGTACTCTGTCTTGCCCATATGAATTGGATCATTATTTTGTAAGGGCATGCTATCGCAAATGATCAATTTTCTGAAATTAAGAGCATTAGAAATTCACAGAAGGCAATTTCATCAAGATATAGTTTCTTAATTGACAGATAGTAAAAGTACAATGGCTATCCCAAGGGGTCTGTGATATTTTTTGACATCATACATGAAAAAGATAGGAAACTCGGATTTAAAACTTGATTACAGCCATAACCAGGGTTTCTGCCCAGTACACTCCTGATGGGAATTGCAAAGGGAACATATCAGAGAGACTCAGGTGTCTTTCTCTTTGTGTTATTATTATTATTGTTATTGTTATTATTTTTATTTATTTATTGTTTTGCTTTTCTCCTGTAGAGCTGCTCCAGGAGAGAAACTAGAATCAGACAAGAGGTGGCAGGAAGGTGTCACCTGGTGTGGCCGTGCCATAAAGCCTGTTCAGGGTGAGCACGGTTCAGAATTGACTTTAGTTCCTAAATTGCTTAAAAAGATGGATTCTGATGTCTAGTATGTGAGATATTTAACAGATAACTCAGTTCTTGTCCTAGTCTGCCATTTGCTAACCACGTGACATTGCAGAGTTTCAGCTTTGTCATTTGAAAATTGAACATAAGAATTCTAGCCTCCCTGCCTGCTCTCCTCAGGGTTAAAGACTCTGTTGAGATAGTCTAGAAAAGTGTTTGCAAACTGTTGAGTGCTGTGCACATTTTATAAGGCACCTGGATGTTCTACCTTCCTCTGCCCTTTGTAAAAGTTCCCTTTTGTTATCTGGCATCTTGGAGTTTTAGCAAACAACCTAGCTGCTCCTTCCATCTCATTCTTTGTCCTGTTCTTTCGTCAGCATCTCAGTGAGACTGCTGCCGCCCCAGGCAGGAGCATCTGGACCCAACACAAAGGGACCCGATCAATCAGTGGCTTTGCCCACAACGCGCCGAACAACTGCATCGGCAGATTGCTTTCCTCACTAAAAAGACCAAATGGCCATCAAATGGTTGGAGCTAAACCCCTGGCCCCGGCACACAGCTCAGCAACTGCTCACCTCAGGTGGCAAAGGCATCTTCCAAGGGGAGGTAGGGACTTGCCGGTGCGACTGCTTGGTCCACTGTAGCCGTTTTCAATCCTGGCTCCTCTCATTCTAGAGCCTGGGAGGTTTTCAGAAGGACCCACATCCAGGCCTCATTCCAGAGATGCTGGGTTGAAGTTTCTAGCTTCAGCTTGGACTCTGGTATCTGCTGGCAGCTCCCTACGCCATTCTAAGGTGCAGCCAAGTTTGAGAACTAGTCAGCTAATAGATCCCTCAGGTCATCCAACCTGCTTGCCTGTTCAAATCAGCGAAAAACGAATCAACTAAATCAGTCATTCACTTATTCTAACAAACAACAAACAAATATATAAATAAAAAATAAGTAAAAGATTATCCAGAAACATGTAGAGATTGACTCACAGAAATCAAAGAAAACCTTCACTGGTCTCCAACCCTCAATGGAGAGATTCGTGGAATGAATCACTGTGAGGAGACTCAGCTGGCTCTTGTCTCCATGGAGTGTCACCTGGTGAATCTGTCACTGGCTAAAGGACAAGAGGGAAGCTATGTCCCTGAGCTAATTAATGCCTCGAGATTTGGATGGTTTCTCTAAGATCATTCATTCTCTCAGTCATTCTGACAGTCGTTGAGGCTTTTTCAAACACCAGGAACTGTGCTAAGCCACAAGGACACATTGGCACTAGGACTTGGTCATTGTCTTCAGACGGGGAAGAATTATGGGAACATAATAGTTATAGCTATAACTTACTGTGTCTCTTTTGTGCCAAGCATTCGGCTGAGAACTTGACATGCATTCCCTTATTTGATCACTACAGCAACTCTGTGAGGGAGGTAGTATTATTATAATCATTCTCCGTAAAGGAATCTGAGGCTCAGAGATATTAAGTAATTTGCACAAGGTCACACAGCAAATAGCAGCAGAGCTGGCATTCCCACCCAGCCTATGGCTCTAGATGGATGCTCCTGACCTCACGCATTGCTGCTTTCCACAGCAACATCACTAGGACACAGATCCACAGGCTTCGGGAGTCTGGGAGTGAATGCCGAGACTCCGCTTTTGAGGCCATGAGAAAATTTTCCCTCCAAGGCCATGTACTGATGTCAGCTGATTTTCAGTTCTGTTTATGCTGACTCTGGCACAGTTGGGAGGGAATGGTGGTACACTGATAAGTGTTTGATAAGCTGTACCCTGAAAAAGCCCTGGTTGCTTGAGTTTGCCAATTTCCATGGTATAAATATGCTCTCCACGGCTGATTTCAAATCACCAAAGTGATTTGATCACTGAACTCAGATTAGGAAAGAGATGCCCACAGTTAGCTCTTACCAGCTGGTATAAATGTGCTCCAGCAAACCACTGGGACCTCTTCTCTGATTCTCTCTGGTTGAAGGTCTTTCGAGGACCATTACAGATCACTAGATCCTTTTAAATTTTGGTTTATAGAAGGATTTGTTAGACTGGAATCTCCATAATGGACGGGATCATGTCTATTCTTACTCACCATTGTATCTATCTACAGTTCCTTGCTTTGTCCTAAACAGTTAGTTCTCTCCAGCTTGAGGGGATCTTGGCTTGGCCATGGTGGTACTGGTGGGAGACAGAGATGGCCAGATTGGGATAGATTTCAAAGATAAGGTTAATAAGAGGTGTTGTTGAATGTGGGAGGTGAAAGAGAAGAGTCAAGGCTGACCCCCAAGATTTTATCCTGAGCATGGGAATTGGCTTTGACTGTGGTGGGAAACACAGAGGAATAAATTAAGGAGGCCAGAAATTCAAAGTGCTTTGGACAGTTTGAGTTGCCAGTTGGATCTCTGACAGGATTTTGAGTAGGCTGTTGTATGGCAGTCTAAGGGGCATTGGAGAAGCGGTAGGGAGGATGGTTTGGAAGACTCTGAATTCGTGAATTTTTGGAGGAAGGGAATGAGATGAAACACTGGCGGTGGCGGGTGGTGATGAGATGCTTGGAAGTACAGTCATTTGTTCACATGCTCTTGGGTTTGATCATGATAGGTATGGGGAAAAGCTTTTTTTTTTAGTTCTCAAGTTTTTCTTATTCATGTCATGCCATTTTTTCCTGCAGCCCCATTTTCCTTCTTTTCTTAGACTACTACCTTGAACCCCATATTGATTGTGACCTCATGGACCAGACCCCCTCTCTGATCCTGCTCCAATGGGTTTCAGCAGAGGTTCTAAGAGGCCGGGGTGCTTAAAGGATCATCTACAGTTCTACATCATTATTAGAACCAACAAGAATTAGGAAAGAAATGGGTTTGGAGAGCGTGAAAAATATGACATATGAGAGAGGTCGTTTTATAAATCAGCATGCAAAAGCTTGGGTTTTGTATAAACAGCCCTGGGAAATGGGTTATCTAAATGGGAAAAATAAATTAGATTCTTCAGATCATTTACAAAAATAATTTCCAGATACTTAAAGACCTATAAATGTATAAAGCAAAGTTTTAAAACCTCTAGGAAAAAATGTAGGAGACTATCTGGTATTGGGGGTACAGAGGATTTTTTTTAAACAAGATTGAAAATTCACAAACCGTGAAGGATTAGATCGTCAAATATGCTGTTAAACATTACTACATGCTAAATAAAGTGAAGAGATAATCCTCATGCTGGAAAATATCATAGCACCACATATGTGGGCCAAAGAATTAGCGTTCAAACTATATGTAAAGAACACCTACCAAACAATAATAAATATAAAGCAACAGAACAGGATAAAAGAAGCAGAGAATACAAACCAGCATTTCACAAAAGAGGAAACTCTACTGACCAGTAGTCAGGGAAACGCCTGTTAAAACCCAAATGAGGCACCATTCCTCACTCATTGGTTTGGAGAAATGAAACTGGGGGGTGCTAATTTGGAAGCTGGTGCCCCCACTCTAGCATTGTTTAGTAGAGAAAAATGTTAGTCTCTACTAAAGTCAAGCACATGCATCCCCTCTACCCAGGATGACAGCCTAAATCTACATCCCAGAGGACCTTCCATCCACACACAGGAGTGCCCATTGCTGCTGTGTGAGTGGCAACAAAATCTCTGAAATGATACAGACATCCATCAACAGGACTGCCGATAATTAAGTCAGGGAACATTCATTCAGTAGCACACTTCAGAGCGTCAAGCTTGAATCATAGAGCTACATTACCATCACGGATAAATCTTGAACCTTTGGGTAAAGCCAGGAAAGCAATTTGTAGAATGAAATGTGCAGTAGGAAACCACTGATATACAGCATAAAAACATGCAAAACGACATTTCCTGTTGTTTATGGATGAATCTACATATGACAAAAATAGAAAAACATGCACAGGAATGATAAACATCAAAATTAGGACAGTGGTCAACTCTAGAGGAGGAAGAAAGGATGATGGGATTAGGGAGAGGTATATAGAAGATTTCCAATGCATCTGTAATGTTTTCTTTCATAAAAATAATATTTGAATGGATGATGGAAAACGTTGATGTTGGCTAAAGTTCAGTGGCAAGAATACGGTTATTTATTTTATTCTCTGTACTTATCTGTGTGCTTAAAACATTTAGATTTTTTTAAAAGACCAGATATTTCTTTCTATTGATCTAGACTTTAGATTTGAGATCCAAATGAATAATTTTATATACTATTGAATGTCATCACTTTGGACTCTTTATTCCAACTTGCTAAAATTCATTCAGTTCATAAACACGTACTAAAGTGCTTCCTAAACACCAGGTTCTAAGTATGAGTTTTTAGAGATGCATCAGGCATAATTGTCTATCTTTTGGATCATCACTTTCTCACCCATCTCCTGAGAGGTGCTTCTGGGCTTTGTGAATTCTACAGTTTGATGAAATGGGTTGTCCCCAGCCAAGTATTTATAAAAAGTGAGTAGCTCTGTTGCCTAACAATGTGCGTAGAGTAAACAATACCATACTGTACACTTAAAAATAGTTAAAGTGGTAAATTTTATGGTATGTTTTGTACCACAATAAAAAAAAATAGCATAGGACATGGTTAAATACAGAGCCTTGTGGCAAGCTGCTAGAGACTTCTCTCCACATTAACTTTGCAATCTTAATTGAACCTGTGTACACGTGTGCACGTGTATATGTGCGAATGTATGTCTCTACACACTACATTTCACATACAGAAATCTAGCTCAAGTTTTAGATGGTCGATTCAGGAAAATATATATATATTGAAGCATCTTGAATTTTTAAATTATTTGCTGAACTAGTAGACAGGAAAAAAAATTGTTGAGCATAGATTTTTCTGTGTCTATTACAAAACCTAAGGGATACTAGTATGGAAGTAAAAGAACCTTCCGTGAGCCTCCTTTCGACGGCAAAGTTTTTTCTTTACTTCTCACCTGGTTCAGACGTTCGCATCAGGCATTCTGAGATCCCACACTAGGTCTTCATTTCTCTTCCCACTTGACAACAGAATCTCCCATTGCAACAGTCCTTCCCTTGGTTGCTTCCTCTCTCCTTCTGCATTTTTATTTTCTTTTACCGCTCATCTTTTCCTGTTTGTTTCATTTTGTTTTTCTTCGTGATGCTGCTCTATCAATATTTAGTTTCTAAATATTTAGTTTCTAAATTGCTGTTCTTGTACTGTTTAGCCAGAATCACTTGTAAATTTGTTCATTCACCGCAGAGGCCCTCGGCCCTGGCTGCAAATGGAATCACCTGAGAAGCTTCTAAAAAGTCCCCGACGCTACCACTGACCAGTTAAGTCAGAATCTCAGGGTGTGGGGTCCAGGTGTGAATATCTGTCAAAAGCTTTCCAGATGGTATTACTGCGCAGTCAGTATTGAGAAATACTGATGGCATAGATATTAACTAAATATCTTTTAGGTACCTGTTATGTACCAAGAAGGGAGGTTTTCTCAGGGAGGCAGTGATAAGGGAGCCTTCCTGGAAGAGGTGTCATGTAAATGCAATAGGTTGCATTTCCCAGTGTCCAGCCTTCCAGCTTCTGTGCGATGGGAACTTGATGCATCTCATCACAGTGGTCTGTCTAGTCTATTACTCCCTACCTGGAACCTGGGCAGGCCCGTAACTGCTTTGACCAATGGAATGATGGAAACGGAACTATTCCTACTTCCGGCCCTTAATCAGGCTCCACCTCCTCTCCTGGTAGTTTCTGTCTTTTGAGGGAAAGGTCCACATCATCTAAGTTATCAAATGTGTGAGCATGGACTGATCGCAGAATTCCTTTTTTATCCTTGTAATGTCCATAGCATCAGTAGTCAAGGCCCCACTTTCCTTTCTGAGATTGATCCTCTGTGTCTTCACTCTGTTTTTTTGGTTAGTCTGGCTAGAGGTCTACCAATTGCATTAATCTTTTCGAAGAACCAGCTTTAGGTTTTGTTGATTTTCTCTATTGTTTTCTGATTTCAATTTCATGGATTTCTATGTAAATTTTTTTTCTTCTGTTTGCTTTAGGCCTAAATTCTTCTTCCTTCTCTTGTCTCCTAAGGTGGAAGCTTTGTTCTTGATGTTGATGTTAGACCTTCGTTTCTAATATTTGCATTTAACTTTACATTTCTCTCTAAGCACCCGTCTCGCTGCATCCCACATTTTGAGACGTTGTATTTTCGTTTTCATTTACATCAATGCATTTTTTTAAATTACTCTTGAGATTTCTTCTTGGACCCACAGGGGATTTAGAAAAGGGCTGTGTCTTCCTCTCTCTTTGACCCTTCTCAGAACCCAGCGGCCATGAGCAGGGAGCCCAAGCCTCATGGAGAGGCCACATGAACACCACTGGCAGCCTAGCCAAGCCCCCAGCAGACCACCCACACTCAGCCACATAACTGAGCCCCATGGATGGCCGGCACAGTGAACTTGCCGGTTATGCAGCTCCAGCCACTCTTTGACTGCAGTCGAGAGCCATCCAGCTGAGCCCGTAATCTTCCAAATTGAAGCATTAGCAATAAGAAGTTGCTCTAAGCCTCTCAGGTGGGCCACTAAGTGATGCAGCAATAGGTAACTGAACAGTGAGTGGAGACCACAGATCAGTGAAAATCGGCCAGTTGAAGGGGTTCCCCAGCCAAGGGGAGAGGAGGACAAATCCCAGATTGGGGAAAGATTGACTCGTCCACAGAGCACAGGGTTTGGGGACAATGCTCCAGCAGGCAACGTACCCGCTCATTCTACCTACGAAACAGCAAAACTAGGAAGCAGAAACCCACCCTCTCAATGTTTCAGTGTCGTACATTGTGCCAAATGCTTAGGGAAACTGATGGAAACATAACAGCTCCAACTCCAGTCTTCGCATCTTGATCTCCCAGCCCCGCCCCCCCACAGAGAACCCACAGCTTCACCACGTGTGTTGGCAGGAGCTTGAGAACGGAGCCATCTTTCCCCTCTTGGGTTTTGGTTTAGAGTGAGGCTTGGGTCAGCTTTGCCCCAGAAGGTATTGGGACAGGACTTTTAAAGGTGGTTCCTCTCATTTACCCTTTGAGGGTTTCATATGACTTGATGGAATGTCAGTGATCACGCTCTTCTAAGGAGTGGCACTTGGGAGCTGCTTCTGTTAAGACCTTCACTAGCACCATCTACAGGCCTCGGGCCACGTCCGCTGCCGCTCGTTGTTCCAATGGGAGCTTTGTAGTGGTAGTTGACCCTTTGTGAAGAGCAGCAACCCAGAGAAATGTGGACATGCCTGACTCAGGGACTTGGGGGACCACGGGTGCTGCAAAGCTGCCCTCCAGACCCACACTATTCCAGTTCCATATTCTAGAAGAGCCCAGGTTTTTTGTGGTGACCCCTCCTGGTCCTAAATGGAAGGACAGGGCTGACCCCACTCTGGATCCCAGGTGTCCTAGCAACTCAAGTTCAGACCCTCAGAGTATCATTTGCTCCTGCCGGAGTGATTGGTTCATAGCATGTGTCCCAACATGGCCAATCAGTGCCACAGACTCAGTTCCAGGACTTGTGTGGAACTTGAGCTTTGCAAGAGTTTGACATTGCTAGGGGTTCGTCTTGCCACTTCAGGAGAGAGCTAGAAAAAGGATGGAACTAACCAAAAGAAGAGATGAAGAGAGACAGAGCCCTGAAGACATAGTGTGCGCCCACGGATCGAAACATACTGAAGCGGCACTCCTGCTGGGCTTCCTAATTCTGAGTCCGCAGATGCTCCCTGTGGCTTAAACCAGCTAAAGTCTGGTTTCTGCCCCTGGTAACTGAAAGAATCTTGATAACACCCCACACGTAGGAGATGCTCATTGATTGGTCACAGAGCTATTCATCACTAGGGTGACCATATTTCCTAATTTTCATGGGGCTGTCCTGGTTTATGCTGTGGTTCTGGTGTAATTATTAACAGTACTTCCTTTCACTCTCAAAATATCCTGGTTGGATGATAAATTATATGGTCACTATTTTAGTTATCTGTCTCTGTGTAACAAACTGCCCCCAAATTAGTGGCTGACACCAACCACCATCTTATTTGCAAATGATTCTGCAGCCTGGACTGGGTTCAGCTCAGTCGTTCTTCTGCTCCTTTTTGGGTGGCCATCTGACAGGCTGTGCTCAAATGAGACACGGACACAGTTACGCCTTTCTCTCCATGTCCCCTCAAGCTACTGCCTCTCCATGTGGCTTCTCCAGGAGGTGAGCAGACTTCTGTGGAAGCTCAGGGCTCCCTGCAGGGCAAAAGCAGAAGCTGCCAGGACCTCTTAGAGCATAAGCCTAGCATGGCCACAGCCTCCCTTCCACCACCTTCTATTAGCTAAAGTAGACACAATCCCAGCCCAGTTTGAGGAGAAGAGACTACACAGAGCTGTGAACCCCTGCAGGTGTGACTCAGGGACTGTCCACCAGGTAGACAAGTATCGAGGTAACTCCATCCATCTCCTGGTGGGAGCCCAAACAAGGACTCCATCTCCCAGTTGCCTCATCCCTGAACTGTGAGCATCCAGTGAGGATGAAGGACACGGGATTCCCACTTTTTACTTCTTTGACCTCAAGACAATAAACTCTGGGATCTCTACTCCAAGTGCCTGGGAACTGGTTAGAAATGAGACTCCCAGGCCCCACCTCAGGCCCAGTGAGCCAGAATCTGCATTTTAACAAGATTCCCAGGGAATGCGAATGCACCTGAAGGTGTAAGAATCACCACTTTAGATTTCACACTGTCTCAGAGAAATTACAACCAGATTGGCACAAGGAAACCACAGAGTTATGGCAAAAGCTACGCTGTCATCGTACACACAACAGTGCTCCTACGATACACCAGTATCAGGCCCGAGCTATCCGCCGCCAGATGTGTATCCCAGATAGAAGGGTCCCGCTCAGGTCCAGCTGGGCAGAGGGGCAGCTCAGTTTCGAACAAATCTCATCGGGCCCTGGCCCTGGCACGTCCTGACCAGTCACGTGACCTTTGACCTCCACCTCCCTGCTCTTCAGTCCCTCCTTCTGTAAAGAGAGAGAGGGGCTGGCTTCATCGCACTCCAGAGCCCCTTCCAACACTAAGACTCTGGGAATCCAGGAAATCCCAATTTAGATCTGTGGCTTCGGAAACTGGCAACAGACAGAGAATGGAATCCGGAAGGCCCTGGCCATTGTGAACGCCAAGTCTAGACGCTGGACAGGGGGCCACTGAGGCAGGAAGAAGTGAAAGTCCCCTTTCTCAGCAGTCCACCTTCCAGGAAGCAATAACCACGCTGGTCTCAACCAAGCTCACCGAGGCTGGGATCTGGTTACCCTGGGGCAGGGCCAACTCAGCTGTTATTGTCCTCTCGAGGTTCACATCCAAATACTCACACACCCAACCTAGTGCTTCCTCCGTGATAACACTAGGATCAGGAGCTGCCCCTGCGTCGTCCTGGACAAACAAGTGATGTTTATTTACAGCGTGTAAAAAGGAGCCCTCTGACCAGCGATGCCAGCTGACAGCAACCGGGGCTGATAAAGGTGGCTTATCACAAAGGATTAGCCAATGTTATTTTCTCTTTGTTTGTTTGAATTTGGGTATTGGGACAATTGCTGTGAGCCCAGGGGTGGCTGGGGCCAAGTTTAATGATGACCGCAGTGATGGCAGCAATTACTCTGTGAAGATGAAACAGAATGAGCTGGTGTGCCGGCACTCTGTGCCAGCGAGCCCCCTGGCAGTGCTTCCCAGGCTGGGTTCTGATGGCTGGACGCAAAGTGAGGATTATCGACCCAGGCTGGCTGCGGACAAATAACGTGAAGCAAAAATTCTATGAGCTCGGGACCGGGCCTCTCAACCTGATTGTACATTAGCATCCCCTGGGGGAACTTTCGCAACACCAGAGCAAGGGAATCTGAGTCTTCGGGGGTGGAATTCTGGAAACCTTTTTAAAGGGCAAGTTGAAAAGCAGCGCCCAAGATAAATGCTTCTCAAACTTTAATGTGCATCCCGACCACTCAGTGGACCTGAGATTCTGCGTTTCTGAACCCTCCTGGGGTTCTTCCTGCTCGCTGCTGCTGGTCCATGGACTACATTTTAGATAACAAACCTAGTTGACTGTTATTCGAGTGCCTCTAGCATTGCCCTCAAATATTGCATAAAGCCAACAGACATGGGGCAGAAGAGAGGATCTACTCTGTGGGCAAGATGATGGTCAAGTTGCTATTGACAGGAAGCAGATGAGCACAGCTCGGAGCCGGGGCACCACTGCACCCGTGTGAGATGGCTGGTTCTCAGGCAGGTGACCTAGGATGAACGGGAATGGGTTTTGTGGGTGAGGACCAAATGTGGGTCAGAGAATAAAATATCAAGGTGAGATAGGGGTAGGGGGCTGGGAGAAAGGGGCAAAGGATTAAAGAAGTACAAATTAGTAGCTGATAGATGGTCGTGGAGATGGGGAGCACGGCATAGGGAATGCAGTCAGCGGTGATGGAATAGCAAGGTGCAGAGCCAGAGGAGAGAAAGAGTCATCAGGGAGGTCGTTTCATAAACTGTATAAATGTCTAACCAATGTACTGTATACTTGAAACCAATAATAAAATAAAATAAACATCTTTATTGAGTTATAATTCACTTACCACAACATTCACCCATTTTAAAGTGTCCAAGTCAATGGTTTTCAGTATATTCCCAGAGTTGTGCAACCTGGAACACTACCAGGGTTAGAACATCTCATCACCCCTGAGGGTGTTATTTCAGGTCACCTTTCTCATGCTGAGGCCAGAGGCCAGCGCCACCTGCAGGAAGATCACTGGCATGGAGCCAGAAAGGTTGAGCCTTTGGTTGGAAGAATGGGGCATCAGCCCATATATATGTCAAGCAAAGTGGAAGACATTATCACTGACTCCAGGAAGCCCTCCATGATGCCCCCAGGCCAGATTGCATTCACTTCCTCTTTGTTCTCTGAGTGAACTGCTCACCGTCTGTGCCCATTAGCCTCCCTGACCAGGCCAAGGACCCTCTAGGGGTAAAGCCTGTGCCTTCTACCTCTGTAGCCCCATGTCCGGCCCCAGACCACAGTGGGGTACAGTGAGTACGTGTGTGCTGAGAGCTTGTACCAAGACCTGGCTCTGCTATGGCGTTAATGTCTGGGAACAGGTGGGGTGTGGTTTTGAAATTGTTTCTGATGACTTTAGGAGAACATTAAATTAACACCCATGTGGCTTACTCTCAAAACTCACAATTAGCACCTCACTATCCTCTTCTATAAAACAGAGAGGAGGCTTCTCCTGGGCCCATAGCCACCAGTTTTGTAACCCAGGAGCACTGAGGATTCCCACTCCTCTGAGGGTAAATTTAGAAGCCATGAGTAGAGTTAAAGTTTGGAAAATTCCAGTTGAATATAAAGAAACAGATTTCCTCAAAGTTGGAGAAGCCTTCAGGGAGAGGGCCTCCATTACTGGAGATATTCTAGGCAAACGTTATCCCAAGATGTTACGCAGGAGGAGTAGGTGACCTTGAAGATCTGACTAAGGAGAACCTTGTGCTTCTTTGACAGAGTTTTCCTTGGATAAAGATGAATTCTGATGAAGCACTGACCATATGCTCACAAGTGATGCTCGGTTTGGGCAGGAAAATGACAGTGGCATTGGTGAAGTCAGGGGACCCCAAGAACAAACTAGTGCGTCACAAGCAAACCCATAAAGTACTTGCACCACCCCATTTGGTGTTTGAGTAGTATGGCGAAGGATTTTGTTTAGGATGGCAACATGCCCAACTAAAGTCTACAGGATGGAGATGCCATTTTCTGACACAGGAGACTGGGGTTGACAGGAGAAATCAGAAGTGCACAGAAAACGGCACCACTGGATGTTGACAAGGTCTCCCACTGGTTGGCATGTGTTCTTCACCTTTGATTGTGAGAGTTTTGCTTTTGATCCATTCTTTGGCTTATAACATGCATGGGATGCCATGAACGTAATCGCCCACTAGTTTTGTGGTTTGTCTGTTTGTAAAATTTACAAACACTTTCCCAGATGAGGTTGAAATCCATTTTCCTTTTCAGACTCCTACAAGCATTCAACAAATACACATGGTCAAAGTACTCACCATCACTCACGATCAGTCCAGTCACGATGCCTCTAAGCCACAAGGTGAATGGACTGACTGTGATATGCTCACTGAGTTCTGCCATTCCCATCAGAACCTTGTCCGAGATGAGTGAAGGTCACAGACAGCTCCACAGGCACTTGTGTGATATTGACATATAAACTCTCCACCCATTGATGACAAAAGAGGACACCCACTGCCCACACATTCCCCATCGCAGGACGGAGCACCCTGTTTGTTTATCAATCGACACATCTGTAATAGGCCCAAAGCATCCAACAGAGATAGCGTTCACTTATCTTCACCACCTGTTTTCAACGGTCTAGTTTCGCATGAGCAAACTTTTTTCACACACACCAAAAATAACACAGTTTAAAGGGATGCATGCCCTATTGGTGCCGCACTGAGTTCCACACAAGTCACCACATGTGGCCAAAGACCCCTCTTCCCTCTACTCGGTGTTGGCTGGGAGCTCTGTTACACTGACCCCATCACCATTCGTCCATCACCAGCCACCACGGCACAGGCGAAAGGAATCATGGCAAATTGCACCCTGGACTTTAAAGCTTCCAATCAGAAGATACGTCACTTCTGTACACATTTAATTGGCCTCATCTCAGGGGCACAGAAAGATGCAATTCTACATGAGCCTGGAAGTTGGAAATCAGCCCCAAAGGTCACCACAGTTACTCTCATTTTCTTTGGCTGCCCAGACACACATAGGCTGGTGGCTATTTTCAGGGCCGAATTATTATTATTTTATAATAATAGACATGGCCGTAATAACACGAATTCAGTCAGTAGTTACTAGGAGCAAAACCCCTTGCTACATGCTTTCCATGAATTCATTCTTTCATTCAACAGTTATATATTGGGTACCTACCATGTGCTGAGCATTATGCTAAGCAATTTACAATTATGATCTCATTTAATCTTTGGAATGATCATATGTGTGAGAGCCAGGGTTTATAGTTGCAAATAACAGAACCCACCTTCACAAGCTTATGCGGAGAGCGAATTTATTTAGGAATTTCTTTTTCTTACTCTGTGCTCATGTGCCCCTCAGGTCTGGGAGGAAGACAGTGGGGAATGGGTCTGGAGAGCACAGAAGACCTATAGTGGTCTCCCCTGAAGGCTGACTTCTAGTTTTCTAAGTTTTCCAAGATTTTCTTTCCCTTTGTGACCAAACCTCCTGAGAGAGTGAACTACACGCCCTGCCTCCACCTCCTTCCCGCCTCTCCCCCGCCCCACCCCCACGCCTTTTGTTTTTGGTGCCAACCTACAGGCTGCTCTTCTTAATCCTCTTTCCTTCTGCCACCAGAGTCTCTGGGACGTCTTATCCGCGCCCTGGACTTCATCTTCTCCTTGTGTTTTCCGAGCTCATCCTCCCCAGCCAGACTCACTCCTGACTGGGTCCTCTCACTGGGACTGCCCTTAGCATCTCCACTGACAAGGGCTAATGAGATGTACGGAAATTTCACCCAGCCCGCTCTTTCTCTCAAGAGCCGTCTGGATGAACAGCATCATCAGCTTTCAAAAGTAAAATGGAAACACAAAATGGTGTCATTTGGAAACTGTATTTTCTTACTCAACATGGCAATCAACTATTAGGAGGTGTCGTCTACTCTCTCTCCATTCTCTCTGCTGTGGGTCAATTCAGCACCTCATCATTGCCTGGGCTGTTTAAAGAATTAAAATAGGCCTTTTTTTTTTTTTTAAAGAGACTTAAAAATAATAGTCATAGCTACCATAGATTAGACAGACGTTCTCATAAACATTTTCCAAGTAGTATCTCCTTTTCACACGACTCTGTGAGAAGGACTGTACACCTCTCCCTCACTGGTGGGGACAGTATTCCCCTGACACATGGAACAAATGGCAGAGCTCGGATTTGAACCCCAGTCTGTCCAGTCTCAAGGAGGCAAAGCCAGTAACCTTGTAGTAAAAGATAAATATTTTTTATATTGAAAACAAAGTATGCAAAGAACATCCAAAAGCTAAAGAGAAAAAAAAACAAGAAGACAGGGAACAGCAAGAAGATAGAAATTAGAAGAAATGAAAGCTGGGGAAAAAAAGAAATTTTTTTAAAACTGATAAAATATATGAAAGGAACCATGATATTGAACGTGGGCTTTCTGGTCTCTGGGGCAGAAGCAATTCCCCTTTGTTTTCACTAATGAGATTCCTCTATGTTCAGCAGTTTGACAAATTGGTTTGGAATTACAGTATTTTGACAGCCTCCTAATTAGTCTTCTAGCCTCCACTCTGGCTCTTCCAGGCCACTCTCTCTGGCTGCCAGGGACATCTTTCTAAAATGCAAATGTGACCTTGCCACTTCTCTTTGCTTCACATTTTTCAGTGGCACCGGTTGTAGGCTGGATCAAGTCCCAGCTGGCCCCAGGCAACCTTTGAAGCCTCTTGCCCTCCATCCCTCCCTGAGAGGAAACTCTGGCCACCTCTGCAGACTCCTCCTGCCCAACCTCTCTCTCCAACTTGGGACAT
The DNA here is from genome assembly GCF_000325575.1 of Pteropus alecto. Taxonomy (NCBI): domain Eukaryota; kingdom Metazoa; phylum Chordata; class Mammalia; order Chiroptera; family Pteropodidae; genus Pteropus; species Pteropus alecto. The sequence continues at coordinate 61,420,165 of NW_006494614.1, forward strand.
TCTTAGGCTCCTTGGAGGGTCACTGCATCATTGATACCTCCTTCCTCGCCCCTGTAGCCACGTTCCCATCTCTATGGTTGGCTGTGATAAATCTCTCTTCTTGGTTACTTCTAGAACTCCGTGAGAACAGGGTCTATGTCCTGTCCATCTGTCTCTCCAGTGCCTCTCCCAGGAATAGAATGAGAGAAATCAAAAGAAATCAAGTGACAGAGCAGTTTGGTAAGATACTTCTCATGGAAGTACAGGATCCAGTAGAAGTGTATAAGGGGTTGCTAACCAAGTGTGGTGGATAGGCAAGTCAGGGAAGGCTTCCTGGAGGAGGTGATGGGTAAGCTGAAAGATACACTGGAGTCTATCAGCTGAAGAGGTGGGGAAGAGTGTTCTAGGCAGAGTGGAGGGTTTGGAGCCGTGAGGATCTCTGCCCTTTGAATATGAGTTGAGGGGATGATGAGGGATGAGGCTAGATAGGTAGGTAATGGCCTAGAGTCCCTGTTACAAGATTTAGGTTTCATAATGGTCACAGTGGGGATATCTATAAGTTATCTTTTTTTAAAAGCAGGAAGTCGTGTGGTTGGACCTGTATTTCGTAATGACTCTGGCCCCAGTGAGTAGGATGGATTGGGAAGAGAGGTGGCCGAGTGCCATGCTGGTTGTGCAGATTAGGCATTACACAACTCTAAGAGTGCCACAGTTTCCTTTATGGTGGCCTTGGCATTTGGAAAGGGCTGACATCATCTGATGGCAGGATGATGAAGGGAAATGAATTATATGAAAACATTGGGAAAATATTTAAATTTTTTGGTGATCGGACACAAATTAACTGACATCAAGAATAATAGCATAAAACCCACAAGTAAAAACTGGTGACACATTGAGTACTGTCATGCCATGGAATTTAATTTTACTAATTGCACAACAAAACTTGAAATGACCTGAAATCTTATAGCTCGTATGTGAAAGAAATCCAATCTAAATTTTCCCAAATTTGACAACAGCCTTTAAAAATTTCACAACAGTTGCAGGTGGGATCTATGGGCCCCACAGGTAGAAGTTGTAATTATATCATTGTGAAATTAAAAGACTTTCTTCTGAACACACACACACACACACACACACACACAAATTGTAACAAAGTATGCCAAAGAAAATACTGAGCTATCTTTCTATATTCTCTCTATAGAAAATGATGCTATCAAATCGTCGTCGTGTGAAAAGGAGATCAAAGACTAGGTAGCCCTCAAAAAGACAAGAAAAAACTGTATTATATAAGTGTATGTCAGACAGTTAATCAGTAACAACGTCATGTTGATTTGTGGATTTAAAGATGTGTGTTGCGTTTGTCAGCTTCTTAAAATCTGTGATTTTGTGGTGATTTGTTTTCTGAATATTCACTTTTGTAACTACTTTTCTATTGGTAATTTTGAATTCTTTTTCTTAAAGAAGGACCCCTAAATTGTGTAAGGTTTGAGCCCAGAAAACCTGAATCTGCCGGTTTCAGGGGCCAGGAATATACTTTCTCAATTTCAGGCCAAACGGAGGTCATTTGGGGTAAGTCTGATATGCAAATAGTCAGACCTGCTCTGCTCAGAGCCCAGAGCCTGGCAGGCAGACTCCAGCTGAACTAATACTCCTCCGAGGGTGGGTTGGCGGTTCTGGGGGCCTTTGCAAGCAGTGCGCTGATTAATATTACTGGGCTCACATCTATGAAATCGACGCCTCCCACCCAGGGCTCTGTCCTCCAGCCAAAATAACACCCTCTAAGCTCAGATACAGTTGAAAGTGAAACCGCATGTTTTTTAAAGGTTTAAAAGCTTGTTTGAAGAAGGCCAGAGGGTCAGGAAAGAAGGAGCTGCATTTACGGATCTTTGGCAACCTTTTCACGAGGAAGAGTCTCACTTATAACACAGGCGTTCACCCCGTGCGCTGCCCTGGGTGGGATGAACCTGGCTGGTCAGCGTTTCTGTCCACAGTGGCGACAAGGGCTTGGCCTCATAAGTTAGCTCCCAGGAATGAGGCAACTTAGTGCTGTAGGGCTGGAGCGACGGCTCGGCAAGGGATAGTGGGAGCAGGAAGTGGGGTGCAGCTGGGGAGAACCCTGAGCTGCAGGCCATCTGAGATTACAGCTGGCCAGGACTGCCAGAGTGATTTTACTCCAAATGCTTCTCATATGCTAAGGGGAAAACTACTAAAACCCATGAGCTATGCATCTTGCCCAAAATCACTATAAAATTTGGGGGGCAAAGCATTGATTGGAAATCTGCGTTTTCACAGGAAACTTCGTCAGGTTGGCACACCACTGGCGTTCAGAACTTTTCATCTACTCTCACCGCTGTCGCTCCTAAAAGGCTGTTTTGAGATTTCCCAGGAATCACTGCGTTCACATTTTAAGGTACCAATTTCGGGGCCCTTTTGTCATTATCTAGAATAACAACAACAACAACAACAGCAATACTAATAGTACCTTCCATTTTGTACTTCATAGCTTAAGAATGTCTTTCTTCTGCATCATTTCACAAAATTCTCCCAAGATCCCTTTCAGGAGAGAAAACAGACTCAAAAGTCAAGTCCGTGAATAAGGGGCAAAACAAGGACTGGAACTCAGGTCTCACATCTTGATTCCAGTACTTCGGGCTTCTGTACAAATTTCTTAGAATGACTCCTTTCAATTTCCCTCCCATAATATTATGGAAGGGGTAGCTTGGGTTCTGGTGATAATATCTGTCTTAACTACTTCAAAGAGACGCTGGTAGAATCAGATTAAAGGTCTGTATTCAACTGGTTAATAAGATCCTGTGAGTCGCCAGGCCTTGGCCTTGGGCTTTTGCGCATGCCTACCTTCCCCTGGCTCAGCAGGACTCTCTCACCTGTTTCTGCTTACCTCTCAGGTCCACTATTACCTTTTCAGGGCCTCCCTGAGCCTTACGATTTAAAGGAGCCCTGTTACCATCTTCATTTTTTGCTAGGTTATTCTCATTTAGCATTTTGCACTATCTGAAATGGGCTCCTTTTTTCTTTAGTTTCTTCTTGGGTGTCTGGTTCATTCCAGTGGAGTTTAAGCTCCTGGAGGACAGAAAGGTCCAATCAATGTGAATTCTTTTCTGTCGTCCACCTCCACCCAGTAATGTTATTAGTACAGATGACAACACTTATACCATCTAGAGATCTTAACTGGGGACATTGATTAAACGCTGATCAAAAATGACTTCCCTAAGCATTATTCCACACCATGCGATGAAGGAGCCAGGAACAGATGGACAAGCTGGAATCTAGAGTCTGTCCTTTTTGGCTGTAGAACCCCAGACATCTTTGAGCTTCAGTTTCCTGTTCGTAAAATGGGTCTGATAGCAGTGCCACCTCACTAGGTGGCTCTGAATACAAATCGCAAACCTGAAGATACAACCAGTGTCTGAACCAGATGACAACGGCTAAAGAACAAAATTGAGTAGCATAAAGAACAGAGTTTTAGAGTCCTTAAAAGGCTGTATTTTAGCCCCATGATGGTTAATTTCATATGTCAACTTGACTGGGCTAACAGGAGCCTAGATAGCTGGTGAACATTATTTCTGGTTGTGCCTGGGAGAGTGTTTCTGGGTAAGATTAGCATTTGAATCTGTGGACGGAGTAAAGCAGATGGCCTCATCTAATCCATTGAGGACTCTGATAGAACAGAAAGACGGACGAATTCATTCTCTCTGCTTGCTCTGAGTCACACAACTTCTACCTTTGGACATTGGCATTCTTGGTTCTCTGGCTTTCAATTTAGATTGAAAGCCCCTGGTTCCCAGGCCTTTGGACTAGAACTGAGTTACACCACCAGCTGCCATCACAGCTTGCCGATGGCAGATCCTAGGGCTTCTTGGCCTCTATAACCATGTGAGCCAATTCCTACAATAAATAAATAAATAAATACATACATACATACATACATACATACATACATACATACATATGTGTGTGTGCGAGCGTGCAAGCACGCACACACACACACATATGTGTGTGTATATATATCTTATTGGTTCCGTTTCTCTGGAGAACGCTGACTAATAAACTATTATTTAACACTTAAACATTGCTGTCAAATGACAAATACGAGCAAGCGCGGCTCTACCATTACTTGTTGAGTGAATGCATGCACGAGTGAGTGAATGAATGAATGCAGGACCAGCAATCTGGAGAGCCTGTCTCAGACAACAATTCTCTTCTCACAAGGACACTGTTTCACAAGGATAATCATTTGGCAGATTGTCAGCTCGAATGCCTTCAGAGGCAGGCAGGTGGTCCAAAGGAAAGAAATAGTAAGGGCTTAGCAGCGATCTTGCTCCCAACCCAAGATGCCAAAAATATTAAATGTTTAAAGCATGGTGGTCACTATAAAATATATCTTCAGGCTGCCACTTTGTGCCCTCCCATTGCATGAGGACACCCTCTTGCCAGTGACAATTCTAAATGAGATTGTTTCAGGTCTCCAATTCCTTATTTGAAACCATCGGGGCCAGATATGTGTAGAATTCAGAATTTATATGCATTTTAGTAATATGATGGAGCATATACTCTACCTCGTGTGATTTTCCCAGCAGGTCTGGGGCAGCCCTTTATCTTTGAACAGTTCTCCAGTGAGTGTTTGAGCATTCATTAAGTGTGATAAACAGATGAAAGACAGTCACATGCATATTCAGGGCAGGTTTTGCCACCAATTGAGGTTCTTTATTTAGTTTTTCACCTTTTTGGATATTAGAATTGCTGAAAAGATTCATGGGTCTGTGTTGCTAGAGCTTTGCCATCATGGCTGAATTCAGCAAGGAAGCTGGTGGCCCTGATCCATGTCCATCTAAAAACCTCTGCCTTTGGCAACTGTTTTTCCTGAAAGTGAAAATCCCTTTCGTCTGTGGGAAAAACCTCATTTAAAAACAGAAAGAAAGAAAGAAAGAAAGAAAGAAAGAAAGAAAGAAAGAAAGAAAGAAAGAAAGAAAGAAAGAAAGAAGGAAGGAAGGAAGGAAGGAAGGAAGGAAAGAAAGAAAGAAAGAAAGAGGAAGAAAGAAAGAAAAGCCCAACCTAAAAGTACATTGTTTCTATGTATAATTTGGAGGAAGGAATTTCACACAGATTCAACTCATACATGAAAATGAACCAACTACTCAGAGGCGAATGTGTTTCGCATTTCCTATTAGTGTGAATTTTTTAGGTCGCCAGTCAGCTATTTGGAGGTTGTTTCATTGAAAGATGATTTATTTATCAAGGACACTGGGAGCTCAGCAAGTTGTAACAGCAACCTGGTCGTACACAGGGTCCCCTCTCTGCTCACACATGGGACAACCGCTTACTTCTCTACCAGCTTCCAAATAGTTACCTGCCATGTTTATCATCCAGGAAGCCCGCGGTCACCTCACAGGTAGCTCCTAACCGCAGATTGGGGGAAATGTTTAAAAGCGGTGCTTATTTTCATTTCTTCCCCACAGATAGGAGGAGAAGAATGAGAGAGAAGACGAGGGGCCGATGTCAAGAAAGGCAAAGCTAAGGCTGGGGCTGGAATTTCCAGCCACTCTTTCTGCCTTGGCTCCCTGCTGCTGGCAGGTTCTATGGAAAATGAAGATGCCTTTGAATGAATTTCATTCCATGGTAAAATCCAATCTCAAGGCTGGAGGAATTTGGAGAGATTTGAAACTTTTGAACCCTTGGCTAGGTCTGTCTGTCTGCCCAACTAGTGGCCATGAGGTCAGCTTGGGCTACCAATCAGCCAATTTAAATCAAAGGACGGCTTGACCAATGCAGTGACATTTGCCACTAATCATCAACTGAACGCCTGCAGAGATGAATTCGTGGAATAGGTACAGCCCTTTTTACTCTTGTCAACATAAACTTGGAAGAGCTGCTCTAGTTGTTCATGAACAAGTAAGGTAACTACAAAAATAACAGCTTTAACAAATGTTGCCGAGTGGTGAGCACTGGCAGATGCTGCAGAAAGAACTTTTTTACATGAATTTTCTGTCAGCTCCTGTAATTGATTGAATTGTGTATCCAAAAGGTGTTGGAGTCCTAACCCCTAGACCCTGTGACCATGACTTTATTTGGAAATAGATCTTTGCCAATAGTTACGTTAGGATGAGGTCGTTAAGGAGGGTCCTAACCCAATATGACTGATGTCTTTATGAAAAGGGGGAATTCGGATGCAGAGGCAGACACAGGGAAGATGATGTGAAGACACAGGTTAAATGCCATCTACAAGCCAAGAAACACTGAAGGCCACCAGGAGAGAAGCCTGGAGCAGATCCTCCCTCACATCCCTCAGAAGGAACCAAACTGCCAACAGCTTGATTTCAAATTTATGGCCTCCAAAGTGGTAGAATGATAAATTTCTATTGATTAAGCCCCCCATTTTGTGGCCCAATTCCCCACTGTCTGAAGTGGGTGCCTTTATGATTCCTATTTTACGGATGCTGTGCTGGAGAGAAATTTTATGGTTGCAGGAACTGAAGACATGATTTTCCCAAGTTCAAACAGCACGTGAATCATACTGTCAGGATTTGAACGCAACTCTCTCTGACTCTAAAGCCCCAGTTCATCACGGCATCACTCCACAAGTCTTTATGAACCGATGTCTCAGGCGGGGCACATCTGCTTCAACTCCTTCAATGGATGAAGGAAGTCAAAGGTACCCAAAGAGATCCAAAAACATGTGTGAGGTCACTTGGCCCATCAGCAGCCAAGTGCACATGAGGACCCAGGTCACTGCTAGGGCTCCAAACCCCACGCCACGCTGACCTCTGTCAGCATAACCAGGAAGCACTCTGAGCC
>NW_006494614.1:61426967-61462804 GCF_000325575.1 Pteropus alecto
CGGTGCTCCAGGATGCACACCCCCATCGAAAAAGCAGATGGTAGAGAATAAGAGGAGACTGAATGGCAGGCGTTCACACTCTGGTGCACACCACACCTATCTTTTCACTCTGGGCCATCTAGGCCAGAATGGACGTGGTTGGCCAGGCACAGGACTCCTGGAAGATTGAAGGCACTTGTTTCCAGAGCACTGGTATACCTCACAGTGAGTTGTTGCAAATATGATTTTTACATTAAAGCAATAATCATAACTTTTCTTCTCAGTTAGAACTGCATTGAGCTGCTGGTAATAGAGACTTAACATGCAAGCGCCTTACATAATTATGAGAGTTTCTTCTTTCTTCACATACAGGAAGTCCTTGAGCTAGTATGGTGGCCCCATGATATTCAGGGTCCTGAGCAGGATGGAAGAGTTTGAACCTGTGCACACACATGCTTAGAAGGAGTGGAAGGAAATATTCTGGGGATGTGGGACCTGTGAGCAAGAGCAGAGGCAAAGGGATGTCCTGCTTGGCTGTGTGAAGAGACTAAAAGGTCACTTGGGATATGAGATTGAAGAATTGGGCTGAGATTCAACCATTATCGGTGGTTGAGTAGGGGAGTGTCCCCTCCAGACTGAAGTCTAGGGAACGGGAAGACGAAGCAGGTGTCTTACCCACTTTTCAGTTAACAGTGACAGATACAATATATAGGACAATGATTACTCACACGTGACAGCTGCCCCACCCCACCCCCCAACACAATGAGGAGGATTCTGCATTCAGCTGACCTTACCCCAGAAGAGGAGCCTGACTTTCCAGGCTGACATTTTGGTCACAAAAGAAAAAAGAGAGGTAGTTCTTGTTTCTGTTTTAGGAGGGGGGCAGGGGCACAGCTGCCATGCGTGAGGGAGATGGATGGGACAGCAAAAGGAAAATTTAAAAATAGCTTGCTTTGGCCCATTTATGCCCTTCATGTTGGTTGATAGATGTAAGTTAGCAACTTGGGTTATTTTTAAGTCTGCTCTGGTGGCTGGACTCGGCTTCTCTGATGACTGCATTGCTCTGAGACCAGACCACATGGGTGATGACTTCGTAGACAATGCGTCTGTGGGTCGACATGCAGAGTGGGATAGCTTTTAAATTTCAGTGGGTAAGGTGAAAAAGACGTGAGGTCAAGGGTACCCTTGAAAGTCACTCAACTCACCCTCTAACGACAGGACTTGAGCCCTTAGGATGCTCAAAATTCTAAGAAGTCACTTCTTTTGTTTGTCTATGAATTTTGGCCACGGAGCCCCTTTCCCTGGGGCTGATCTAGTTAACACAAGAGAAAAGGAATTTAAAACATGATTTCTTTTCAAGCACATCTAATCAAATTCTGGTACGAGAAATGTCTGCGCATTATTGAATGTCTTTCACGGAGGAGAGGGGTCACCGCCTCCAGTTCTCATCCCTTCAAGTCATGCCTGCTCTCCCTGCCCCCATTCCCTCCTTCCAGGGGCCGAGGGCGTCCTTTTCCTCGTCTGCTTGATCTAACAGATGCGCTTTTAAGAAACAGACCCTCCGTGCATTTTCAGCTTTGGGGTTTGGCGACTTCTCTGCGCCGTTAGTCTTTCTAAAGTGGGAACATCAAGGTGGGAAGAGGAGGAAAAGTCAACAAATAGCCAGCTCAGAGCAGGGCACTGGGAGATGGCTGGGAGCCCCCCGGACGGCAGGACCACTGCTCAGCGGCAGGGGGCGGGGGGCAGGTCCAGGCAGCAGGCACCCTCCACAGTGGGGATGAAAACCTCACAAACGGCTCTTTGTCACATTGCCCGGGGATCTGGGACGTCCCGTGAGTTGCAATACACACACGCCCACTGGATTAAGAGCCGTCAGACTGGTTCCCAAAGCAAACACTGAGTTAATTTTTCCAGCATATTCCTTTCATGTCTGGGCTGCTTCAGGCTTCGCTGGGTCACTGGGCTCTTTGTTGCTGGCTTTGCCGAAGCACCCCCACCGGCCCCCTCCGCCTGGCTGGCTCCTGGCTCCTCTCCCCTCTACACCCAAGTCCTAACACAGTGTTCCGTTTCACTTAAGGAGCAAGAAGAGCCCCAGAGAGACTGGCCTTTGAAATCGGTGATTTGGTGAGTGGGAGTGCTCTGGAAGTTTCAGATCGCATTTCTCTGGGCCCCTGGCACGTGCTGGCCTGTAGAAGTCAAGTCCTCGTTTCAGGGCAAGTCCCAGAGTCGGCTGGGATGTGCGTTCTGAGTCTCATGCCTTCCCTCCTAAGGATGGGCTGATCAGCCACACCACCCCTTAGTCCTTCTTAAAGTGAACCAGCCTCCTCGACCGCTACCCTCTGATGATAGCCACACTCCTCCACGTGCCTGATCTAGCCTCACTCTCACCGGTCACCCGCTAGTAACTCTGAACTTGTTTCAGTTCCCCGGATGTCCTGTGTTCTTCCTGCCATGACACAAGAAGAAGTCTGTTTGCCATCTATGTCAGTTAGAATCCAAACAGGAGAGTAGAAAATGCTCTGGATAGTGAAAACAGGGAGAATTTAATACAGGGAATTGGCTGCACAAGTGATGGGGTTGCTAAGAAGCCAACCAGGGACAGCGAGGCAACCCCTAGATGAGCAAGAGCAGGGGCCTCCACCATCATGAGGCTGGGGATACAGGGACTGGTCATCCAGCAGGTGCACAAACTGTAGTGGAGGGAGAGGAGAGGCCAAGGCTGAGAGGGAGGTGGGGACCACCCTGGCTTCTCACTTCTGCCTGCCTTGATTGTCCCCCAGTGCCTCACATTAGTTGAACCAGCTGGAAGTCAGCCGAAGCCAGGAGCCTGGGAATATAGCCTGCAGATTTCAGCCTGCCTGTAAGACAAAGCGGGACAAGGGAGGGCAAACAAACAGGACCGATGTGCCATCTCTGAGTTAAGATTGAGTCAATACTTCATTTAGTATCTGAATTTCTCTTCTTAATCATCGTCTGCATATATTTTTCAAACACTATTGATGCAAGTGACAGAAACTTACCCAAGCCAGAAAACAGACAGTGGTTTGCCTAACTGAAAACTCCAGCGGTTGGATTCAGATCGGGCTGGATCCGGGGACTCAAATATAGTCAGCAGGATTCTATTTGGACCTCCTCAGCTCTCAGCTCTGCTTTCCTGTGTGGGTTCCATTTCGGATTAGACAAGATGGCAGCTGCAGGCCTAAGACCCATCTTCTCAGAATCCTCGGCAGAAGAGGTGTTCTCTCTTGGCTACTAGCTCCAACCAAAGCCCTGGAATTGAGTCTTACTGGCCTACTTAGCACATTTGCCAATATTTGAACCAACGGCTCTGGCCCAAGTGGTGAAATGCTCTGATGGGCCAGACTTGGAGCCAGGCGAGGGGAGTCAACCCCACAGAATTCATGACTAAGAATGGGGAAGAGGGAGTAAGAGATGCTGAGAAGACAAAAGGATCCTTCGCTTATTTACGACACTGCTATCTAGCCAAAAGAACAGGGCAACCGGTTATATTTATCTGTCTGGTTACATCACCTGAATCTCCCACTAGAGGCGGAAATTCCCCACCGAAGGGCCACACTTCCTGCGAGCACCCATTCTGGTTCTCCTCTCACGGGTCTGCTCGCAGCACAGCCTGAATCGCCCGTGGTTTCTCCCGAGCCTTCCACGTCAGTGTCCCATTTTTTCATCCCAAGTATCCCGAGGAATATGTAGCAAAGAGGTTTTCCTCATCTTCTAGCAGCGGAAACTGAGGACTAGGGAGGTTATCGGAGATGCCGAGAGCCAGACAGAGGTTATGGCCACTGATACAGACCGAGCACTGGAAAAACACCAGACTCTAAATGCTTCTTGTATATTATCTCATCTAATTCTCACAGCGACCCAATGAGGCAGGCACGATTACCCACTGTTCCGATGAGGAAACTGAGGCTCAGAGACTGTAAGGTGTTTGTCCAAGATCACATAGCCGGTTAGAGATGGAGCCCAGGTTTCACATCCGGAACTCTGACTCCAGAAAACACAGGTTTTATGTCTTCCCCACATCTCTTCTTCTCTGCCTAAACATCCCCAGTTCCTTCAACTCTGTCTCGTAGGCTGGCTGAAAATACCCCCTGCTGGCCTTGGACGCTCTGGTTTACACCTATGTCCCAGCTTTTCCTTTTTCTCACCCTGGATGATACATTCAATGTCATCCTAGATATAGTCAAAACCGCACCCCCGTGCTTGTGCCGGTCGCCCCCACACTCATCCCCTACCCCACTTCGTCTAGCGCCTTCCACTGGAAGGATGGAGCTAGTGCCCATGCACACCACCCCAGCACCCCTGCTCTTTCATGTTGGGGTCCAGGAGTGAAGGAGGCCTGCAAGACTCGGCTCCGCTGTTCCTTCTGAGCCAGCCCCGCAAGAGTCCCCACATCCAAAATGGCCCAGGTTGCTTCTTTTATGTCTGACTTTTCTCATCAGACTCACTGAATGCAAGAGCGAGGCCCTGGTTTCAATTTCTGAAACATTGTTGAATAAACCGATTTCTCTTCAGGGATCAGTGACCTGGAGAGCTCTCTTGGCTGGAAGCTGTGGAGGTGACAGATGGAATTCGCCCTGAGGGGGAGAGGCCAGTGCCTTTCTCTGTGGCATTCCAGGCTTATTCTAGGATGTGCTGGGGATGGGGATTTTGCAGAGCTGGGCTGCGTGAGAGCATGCCAAGGGGAGGCCAGGCATTCCAGAGAGGAGCCGCAGGAAACCTTCAGTTTTTCCTTTTCTGGTGTTGTCTCCATTGGCACATCGGTTCACCAGGAGACAATTTTCTAAAGTAAGTGCTGGAGTGGTCTTCAGATTTTCTGCTCAACTTCACTTTGTAAGATACAACGGTGAGAAGGGACCCAGGAATGGCTGGCAGGAATGGGACCAGGAAACAAGTCTCCCGGCAAGCAGTCCCCTCTCTCACCCTGTCTCTTGCTCATTCCTAGAAGGAGGAGGACATTGGGGCTCTAGCAGAAATCCTAGCACCAAAAGCTCGCAAGGAAGAATGAGAGTCAGTGCTTTGAAAAGGAACGCAGACTCAATGCTCTCTGCTTTCTCATCGGGAGGGGTGAGAATCTATTCCGCCATGTGGCCACAACAGGGCTGATGGCCAAACCTCCATCTCTCAGTTGGGGGAAATGAATTATAATTCGATGCTCCAAAGGCGATTCATTACTAAGCATGCATGTTCCTCAGCTGACCTCTCCTTTCTCGTCTTCCATCATTCCTGCCCTCACACTCCATGCTCTAGTGACACCCGCCTGCTAAGAGTTTCCTGAACAATCCATGAAATTTCAGGATTCGGCACCAGAAGGCTGTCCCATCGGCCTGAAATGACTTTTCTTGACTTTTCCTGAGGCATTCCTCAAATTCCGCCTTCTTTAGGACGTTTTTTATGCCCCACCCCAACTCCAACAAAAACAGTCCTCTGCTTTGTGGTTCTACAGCACCTGCACGCTGTCCTTTAATTATACCTCCTACTAAGTGTGTTGCACACCTGTTGCCTCTAGTGGGCTATGAGGTGCTGGAGGATGGGAAAGGCACCTTTCTCTTCTGTCCCCACTGCCTCTTACACAGTACATGGAAGACAATAAGCATTTGATAACTATCCAGCAAAAGCATACAATGGGCGCTCAATAAATACTGACATAAAATCTGAAACTGGTTGAGTACTCAGTGCTACAGATGGTGGGGTGGTGGTTCTCAGCTCTGGCTGTGCCTGGGGGAGAACAGATTTTAAAAACTACTGATGATGGGACCTCACCCCGGATTAGAACATCATGGGGACTTTCTAAAACCTCTCAAGGTAAATTTAATTAGTTAAGGATGAGACTGTTGTGCCGGGAGATATAAAGATGAGCAAGCCGTGGTTCTCCCTCCTTTGAGGCATTGACATGACCAAGGTGATGTTTTCTCCAAGGCAGGAAAAGAATAGTTCTCAAAGTGGGGTCCTGGGAACAGCAACAAAGCCTCACCTGAGAACTTGTAAGACATGCAGATTCTGGAGCTCTGTCGGAGAACTGTTGTATAAGAAGCTGCAGGGCGGGGCCACAATCTGTGCTTTAACGTGACCTCCAGAGGATCTCCAGAGGAGTTTGAGAACCGCTACTCTAGGTCTTGTCTATCAAAGTGTGACTCACTCGAATTCCTGAACCAAATGACTTTCCAGTCTAAATGACTCAGAGCCTTGGGGCTGGGAGAAAAGAGCCCACATTTTACTAAGAATTTGGAGATAGAGACATATTTTATCAATAACTCCCCAGGTGGTTCTTAAGCTCTCAGAGGTATGGTAACCAGTGCGCTGATATAACAACAGTTCAGATAAACACCATCCGCCCCTCCCTTCTCCCCTCTCAAAGCATGGAATTTGGTGAATTAGGGAACAGTCAGAAAGTTGGGTTTGGCTGCTTCTTGTGCATATATCTTCAGATCTCCCCTATACCCTCAAAGCTTAGGGTGTCCTGGAAGGTTGCCCATGATACTGTTTCAAAGTCTCTTTGGTTTGTTCAATGTCCAGCCTCCACTGGCACTTGAGAGTAAGGGGATCCCCAGAGCACCACCCCCAAGGTCTCCCTGTCAATATCACCTCTGCACCCTCTTGCCTCAAGAAGCAACCTCTTTCTCCAGGGGAGACGGCCATTACCACAAACGGACGACAGACACGTACAGAGTCATTACTTGGGACTCTGAGTCTACTGCTCGCTCCACTTCTGGGGCCAGATGGCTGCCAAATCCTCTACCAAACACACATTTAATAATCCGAAAACACCCACTTGTGAGGGGGGCAGGGTCAGCGGCAGAGCTGAGATTTCATTTTGTGCACATTTCAGCAAACACAGGAGCTTTTTAGCTGCTAACTCGGCAAGTGTAATTATATCCCATGTTCCATTTTTATTCCATTGGTGAAACAGTGCCAGACCCAAAGGGAAACGGGGAACTGTCCTGCTGCGGACGGCAGAGGACCCTGCTCCATTTCCTGTTGACGCTCCTGCAATGGAAGCCGAGCCAAGTTGCCCCTTTGGATGAGCCAGCAGAAAGTACTCATCTCCAACCAGCTGCCTAAAAAGCACTCACTCCACTCTGTACAGCACTCCCAATAGCTTGTTAATTGAAGAATTTTAGGCCTCAGCCTCCATGGGTAGGCACGAATAGGCCTATGGGGAAGACAAGCCATTTCCATCAAATCGCCTGGTGAGCCCCACTGGGTATAGGGCATGCTGAATTTCATCTACTTCTTACCACCTCAGGATCATAAAAAATGGCCAAAGTCATAGAAATAACCACACTACAAACTGGAAAGGTCCATGAAAGAGTGGCTAAGATAGTGGTTCTCAAACTGGGTTCCAAGGAACCCCAAGGTGCCACAAGGATCCAGTGGGAAGAAGGGACTGAGTGTCTATTGGATATTGGTTAAATGACTTTGGGCAGATGAATTCCCTTCTCTAGGTATCACTTTCCTCAACTGTAAAATAGAGGTAAGAGTCCCGCTTTGACTCATTTGCAGAGTTATTACGAGGTTTAAATAAGACACAACCTGGGCAGTGACAGCTTGATGCTCTTAAATCTACTTTCATCTTGATAAATGGTTTGGAAGCGAGGACAAGGGCATTTCAAGAGAAAGGATGGCCAAAGCAAGGGCCAGGGAGCAGTTGTGTACATGCTGTGTGCTGGGAAAGATGCTCCCACCCAAGAAGATGGAGTGTGCTCCACGGCTTCTGAGCACTGGCATCTCTCAGGGCTCCCCTCAGCAACACCTCCTTTCTAGAATGGACAGACTTCTTTTGTTTGCTTCAAGGTCGCTGCCTCCTTGGACCTACACTGATCATAGTCAGGCAATGGTTCTCTCTTTAGCATCTCCCTGGATTTAGGGAGAGGACATACTTTAAAAAAGAAATGGTCTGACTGCCAGAAATCCTTGTAACTGCAGACTAAATTACTTTGTTATTCTTGGTAATGGTCATGGTGATAAAATCATCAGTAACATCATCATCACCACCATCTGATCATCTTACTCTCCCATTAGCTCTATCTTAGGAGCTATTATTATTCCCATTTTGCAGAGAAGGAAGAAACTGAAGCACAGATAGAGTAACTTGTCCCAGACTCCACAGCCTGGACATGCTAGGATTTGAACCCAGACTCTACAGCCAACACTCTGAGCCATGGATGGCTCTATTACAGTTTTAGTACCCCAGAGTGGCTTTAGAGCTACTTTAGCACCAGATACTCTTCGTTAGCCCCCTCCAAGACAATGATGATGGAAGGGATGGTGATGATGGTGGTATTAGAGTCCTTGGCAGTGAGGGAAATTGGAAATAATAGTCTTTTAGCTGGCTATATTATTCTTTTGCATATAATCTGGGTTCTCTTAGGAAGGAAGAAGGGGAAATAGTTGTGTATTGAAACCTTTTTTGACATTCGAAAAATGACTCTCGTTTGCATTGTCTAACATTGTGGCCCAACCTTCCTCACTGAAGACCTTCATGAGCTGGGTCATGGTCACAAATTCCTTTTGGGATCACAATATTAAAGGATGTATCTGGAGGAAGAGCCCGGGATAAGGTGAAGAGGACTGTGTTTTTCTGAAGGCAAGACAAATCCCCCAATCCTAAATTTCATTCTAGAACTAGCACCCAAATTTTTGTCAGTGGTTCATTGGAACATCTCCCCCAGTGTGCTGTAGGCTTGGAGAATGGGAAAGATGGTTTTCATTCATTATAGTTCCTAGGGAAACTTATTCTTCCTCTAAATTCTCCTCTCCACTGTAAATCCTCTAAAGCATTGAGGAATCATGTCTAATGAGAAGGAAATTCTCCAGCACGTCCTGTTCATTGAGAGAAGACAGCCCTTGTCACTTCAGAGAACATTCTACAAGCCAAGTTCACAGCTTTGGAGTCCATCACACACACCAAGGAAACCCAGTGCAGTTGTCAGGCCCTTTGCAAAGCCTTTCCAAGTAGATTGTACGGCAGGTTTAGAGCGGTTGTTCATCAGACACGTCTGCACTCATGTGTGTATTGTTGTTTCCTCTGGAAGGCTCAGATTCTTACATCCCTTTCATGCTTCCTCAAAGACACACATAGCTCTGCATCTCCTTTTCCAGGATGCCGTGGAGTCAGGTCCCAAGACTCTTGAAGTTGGAGCTAGTAAAGGCCATGAGGTCCACCTAACAAGATAGGAGCTCCATCCTTGCCATATCTTAGCAAAGCACAGAGGAAAATGCCATGAAAGCAAGTCAGACCCCAGGCAGTCCCTCCACCATGTTCATTTGTAAACCCTTCAAATCTCTTCTGCATAGAATCAGGTTCCAAATATGATAGGAAATGCATGCTTTAGTCACGGGTGCCTTGATTCCATAGCTGCGCCTTTGCTAGCAGGGTGACTCTTCAGGTAGGGGCTCCCTGTGGCCACGAAAATAAATGAAAAAATTGTGCATTTCTTAGTGGAGATACAAGTTGGAGCTTCTTCTTGCTGTTCTCTCCATGTTAATAAGGAGTTAGCAGGCCTAGTCTGGGCCTAAGAGAAAGAAATATGGCATGTGTGTAGAGTGTACCCTGGTCCAGGTCTAGACAGGCAGTCTCAGCTCTGATTTAGAACCTTCCACTGATCTCAAAATAGTAACAAAATTGTAAAAAAAAGAAATCTATCTGTAAAATTAATTAATTAAAATGTACTTATTAAACAAGGTACATATTTTACAACTCTGCAGTGAGAGGAAGAGGTAGCATGGTGTCAGGTGCTAAAAATATCCCACAGACCCTCCTAATATATCATCATTTTCCAAAGGGTGGACATGTTAAGCTGATTAGAGACAGGAAGAGGAGTTGGGGTGGTGAGTGGGTATGTTCCATTTCTAGAATTTAGATGCCAATTTCCTTGTTTTGGGGGAAAATTGTTTAAAATAGATAAATCACAAGGAAAATTGTTGAGTTTATGTTGTCAAGGTTACGACTCTTGCAGCATTAATGTAGCACCTTGAGGTGGAGATGCTCCTTGGGCTTTGTGCAGACTGAACTTTCTGACTGTCGTCATCATCATCATCACCCCATCACCACCATCATCATCATCTTCACCATCACTATCATCATCAGCATCACCACCACCACCGTCACCATCATCATCATCGCCAACATCACCATCGTCATCATAATTACCATCATGAATGTCACCCATTATAATTACTGTGATTAATGTCAACAGCAACCCAGAGTAATTGTGTAATTCTAAAGCTGCCTGAGACAGGTCAGCAGGGGCTGATGTGGGGGGGAAGCCTCATAAATGGGTGCCTTTGGCTCCTCTTTCCACAGTTATAGGTAACCAGGAGCCCAGCATTTTATGCACCAGCTGTAGCGTCACCTCTGTCCCTGAGTTCTACCCAGAGCCTGACCTCACAAGTCAATTACAGCTGTTTTCATTGTGCTCATCGGCTTCCAACATCCCCCCTGGCCCAGCTTTCATTGCGGGGGGAAGCCTCATAAATGGGTGCCTTTGGCTCCTCTTTCCACAGTTAAAGGTAACCAGGAGCCCAGCATTTTATGCACCAGCTGTAGCGTCACCTCTGTCCCTGAGTTCTACCCAGAGCCTGACCTCACAAGTCAATTACAGCTGTTTTCATTGTGCTCATCGGCTTCCAACATCCCCCCTGGCCCAGCTTTCAACAAAGGGTGGATTCCCATGAACTCTGTTCTTTATTACCAGCTGGTTCCGATTAGAGATGAACCAATAAAATGAGGAGTAATACAGTCGCAGTGTGTTCCTAAATGTAGCACTTTTCCATGTGTTTTGATTTACTGGTTGACCAATAAAACCCAGCCCTTCAACAAGGTGGATTCCATACCTCACATGTTTTGCTTATTTTAGTAAATGCAGCTTTTCAGAGACTGAAAAAAGATATGGGAGTGACTTAGGCTTGATAATATCTCCTGGAGAGAGAGGGGGAGGAGGGTGGGGGACTTAGGGAAGGAGGAGATGGGGAGAGAAAGAGAGAGAGAGGATGCGTATGAGAGTTTGTGTGTGTGAATTGTGTTTGTTAGTGTGAGAATGTGTTTGGGTGCAAATATGTGAGAGTGGTGTGTGAGTGAGTGTAGGTGTATGTGTGTGAGTGTGCATGCTTGTAAAAGTACGTGAATGAATATGTGTGTGTACAAGTGTGCATAAGTGTGCATGTGTGTGGCTATGTGAGTGCTTGTATGTGTGCGAGTGTATGTGAATGTATGGGCATGTAGGAGTGTGTGAGTGTGTGCATGATGTCCTGGGTCAGAAGTTGAGTCTCTGACGGGGCACTAGGCATCGATTTCAGAGCATCTACTATTTCTATGCAAACACTCCCTGTCAGAACCCTTGATTAAGTGAGCTATGAATATAAGAAGAAATATACGATATGGATGTTTCCTCCCTCACTTCGTTAACTAGGTCCTTTCCTCCTAAACATCAACTTTCTACCTGCTTTTTAGCTCCCCTCCAAAAGTAGCCATGACCCAACAGTTGCCCTTGCCCTTGCCCTTGCCCTTGCCCTGAATGGAATTGTTGACTGTTCAAGCAGTGTGACTTTTATTTTAAGTAGACAAAACCCACACAGTAGCTTTCAGGCCTGGGAGTAGCTCTGAAGGGTTTCAGTTGGAATGAAGAACAGTGTCTGAAACGTGAGAAAATAATGGGAAAATTGGCACTAAGAAGATTTGGGTACCACTCAGAAGACTCTAACTCAGCCTAGAACAGGATATGGAGAAATGGGAGGGAAGATCTCTAACCCATGAAGCTCCATGCACCCTTCTCTCCTTGCATCCGCACTTCTGTTCCACGGGGGTGGCCTGCTAGTCTGAGATGATGCTGCTCATGGCTGAGTCCCAAGTAAGTGTCATGCTGGCACTCAACTGGTGCACAATAAATGTTTGTGCACTGAATGCATAATCAGAGAGGGTGTGCTTAGAGTCCTGGGGGAGATTTTCTGAAAGGAGATACATTTGATTCTGGTATTGTGGATTCTGGTCAGGAGAGAAAAAGGTGGTTTTAAATGAGATTTGGACTTGAGTGTTGGAATTACAAAAATGGAAGGGAACTGGGAGACCATCCAGCATGGTCTCCTGCAAAGTAACGAGTGCCTTTACGAATGGGAGCATTTTAAACTATAATCTATCTTTCATTCATTCAGAAATAAGGCTACAATGGTGAATAATATGAGTCCCTGTCCATGTAGCACTTACCTTCCAAGTGCGAAAGACAGAAAATTGACAAGTGAACAAGCAGAAAACATCATTAAAGAGTGTGGTAGGCACAGGACGGAACAAGCAGAGCACTTCGTGGGGTGATCAGGAAAGGCGTCTCTCAGAAATTCCCAATTAAGCCAAACCTCAGGGAAGAGAGAGGAATAATCCAGGGAATCACAACACTAGTGCAATGGTGATTCCAGGATGTGACCAAGTAGAGAACCCAAGTAATGGGGAGCATTAGAGAGCTTCAAGCATGAGAGTCGACTTTCTGAAATCTGCATCCCCCCAAAGCGTTCAGGCCTTTAGGAGTGTAGGTGATTATGGCCACAGGGCAGATGTGGGGATGGTGGCGGGTGGTGGGAGGGGGGGCGGTCTTCAGGCACTTTGGCTTGTTTGAACGTGATCGTCCATTAAAATTTAATAATGCAGGCTTTTTCTCCATTTCTCTTGAACTTAGCAAGTTTTTGCTGGCATACAAGGAAAGAAAAACAAGCCAGTACAAATATTTCTTGCTTGTAACGTTTGCAAAAAGACAATGTATAAAGGAAATGTCCGGTAGCTTCCTTTTCCAGAGGCCACGGCAGCAGCCTGAGCTCCCGTCTCATCTGATCACAGCGCCCCCACCCCCTCGCCCGGAAGTGGCTGCATTGTCACTTCTCATCAGGAGAATGGAAAAAAGGTCAATCTTCTCGTTGCGCCAACCTGTCCAAAGAGGGTACTTTATTGTTTTAAGGTAGTTCAGAGGTGTGTGGAGAAAAAAATCCCTCTAAAAACAGGCAAGAGTTTATTGAAACTCCACAGGATATAAAAGGTACAGACATGGCGATTCGGTCCTGGTGCGGTTCCTGCGTAAATGTCTTTCTGATCCTGTGTGGATGGTTCACTCATTAAATGGAGGCACCAAGCAAACGGAGCTATCCAAAGTTCTCCTGTGGCGTGAGCCAGCCTTGTCTTATACTTCTTACCCAATGGAACAGCATAGGACTCAGTGTGTTCTGTCTGCTTTAGGAGTGTTTTAATTCCCCACCGTTGCTAGTCGGACCACCATTACCCAAATAGCTAGGGGTGGGGCTGTTCAACTTTCTGTTGGGTAGTCAATATTTAATGCCCTTTGGCCACGTGTCAGGCAAGGGACGAGGTGGGGATTTCAAGCCAGGTAAGATCCTGTCTGGAGTGATCCGTGCTTGGGAGCAGGGAACTCTCTCTCTGGGGAAGGAGGTACCTAAGCTGGTGCTTTGTCACTCGTATTATTTTACTCTCTTTATTATAAAAGTTTCCTGTTGAAAGCCTAGAAAATAGAGAGGAGCAAAAAGAACATAGAAATCGCTCAAAATTATGGCAATAATATAATATATTACTCAAATTGGGATATCTTTGCAATGAGATGGGGCACTATGAATAATGACAGCAGGAGAAACCAGGCACAAAGCAGGGCTGATTGGGGCCAACTGGGACACACGGACACCCTATTTCTAGTGCTGCTCCCAGAGGTCACCACTGTTGACATTTTAGATTATGTTATTTTGCAACCCTGGCAATGAAGGATCAAGAACAGCATTCTGCTACTGCTTGAATTCTTGAGAAATTCCCAGCCAACCAGTTGCCTTTATGTCACGATCCTCACAGCAGAGCAGAAGTGGTGCAGGGAATTTTCATAATGAAGTCAGGGGCATGGACGAGTGGGGTATGTGGACACCCAATCCTGTGCCTCATTGGGGGGAAGCCATGGAAATAGCAAAGATTACTGATATTTTAGGTCTGTACTCAACAGTCAAGCTTACCCTCGCTGGACGGTCTCTGTCTAACGCTAACCAGAGGATGGTTCCCTGGTACCTACTCTTATTGCCTCTATCAGGTGAGGTTTGTAACTATTGATGGTGATGATGGTGGTGGTGGTGACAGTAATGGTGATAGTGATGCTGATGATGGTGATGGTGATGATGATAGTGATGATGATGGTAACGGTGACGGTGATGGTGATGATGGTGACGATGATGATAACAGTGATGGTGATGGTGATGGTGATGGTGACGGTGATGATGGTGATGGTGATGGTGATGATGGTGATGGTGATGGTGATGATGATGACGGTGATGATGATGATAACGGTGATGGTAATGATGGTGATGATGATGATGGAGATGGTGATGGTGATGATGATGATGGTCATAGTCATGATGGTGCCGGTGATGGTGGTGATGATGGTGATGACAGGGTGATGACTAACACTTATATGGAACTCATAGGTGCCAGGTCCTGGTTTAAGTCTTTGAATATATTAACTCATTTAGTTTTCACAATTACCCTGTGAATGAGCAATTATAATTATCTCCATTTTACAGATGAGGAAATTGAGGCCTAAAAAGTGCAGTCCCTTGTTTAATTCCAAAAGTGATATTTTAGAAAAGCTTATTCTGAGAGCAGCAACACAAGGGGAGTTAAAAGGTTTTGTTTCTTTGGAAGCAGTAAACACAAGTATAAAAATTTGTTTTTAGCTCATTTGGAAACTTAAGGTCACAGGGTCTCCTTGCCTTTTCTTTTCTTTCTTTCTTCCCTTTTTACATATTTATTTTTAAATATTTGAGCCTCCATTTCACTGACAGTCTGTGAAAAATATTTGTCCCTTTCGAGGTGCTTATTCACCCTGGAAAACTGGCCGTCATCCAAATGCTGTGTTTTTCAACTATCAGTATAAACTAAGGATTCACATTTTCAAAACAGAACACAGTTAGGCATTGTTCATCTGTTAAAAACTCTTTAAACCTCACGCTGTTTACTTCGTTGCTTTCCCCCTGTTTATTGTACCAAAAAAACAGCACAAACATCAAATGAAAAACAGACAAGACAGACGGAATGTGTTCAAGATTTTCCATAGGTGCTCAGCGTTTTCTGATGACTTGGCAGACTGGAGAGGAGATGGATGAAGAAATGACCCATCATGGTCGGCACAGAATCGTCAGAGAACTTGGAGCTTCACCTAGAAAGCAGATGGTCTGCCCAGTGCAGCAAGCTGGGCAGGTCACGTGACTGGGCTTGCCACCCCATGTGGCAGTTCCATGTAGATTCTTCTCCAACCTTCGTGGTTCTTCCAGAAGGGCACAATGCTAGGTGCCAAAAGTAAAGTTGGGGAAAAAGTTGAAATCTGAGGAATAGAGCAACTTCGGTCCAAGGTGAGGAATGAGCAGAAAATAAATAGGCAGTTAGTTACATGTCACGTGGGACAATCCACGATGGGTGTGTGTCAGAGATCATTCCACTTTATTTTCCTTTTCCTGAGCGCACAAAAAAAGTTCAAATGTTTCTCCATTTCTCTCCCAGTTTGGTGGGGGCCAAGTGATTAGTTCTGGCCAAAGTGACAAGTGGCACTTGGGTCAGAGGTAGACAAGGGCAGGAGTGAGTTCCCAACACTCTCTCTACTTCTAGCTATGTCCAGAAGTGAACCTCCATCAGCCTGGGTCCCTAATTGATGATAGAGAATGGGGGCTCTTTTGAACTTTTTTGAACATGTAACTCAAGTGACAAATAGACCTTGGTTGTATGAAGTCGCTGAGGTTTTGAGGTTAATTTACTACTTGCCTGTCTTGGCTGTACAAAGGGGCAATCACATGGTGCTTTGGGGCATGAGAAACGGTGGTGGGAGGGGAGGGTGATCAGGAAAGGCATCTCTTGAATGGGAGAGGGAAACTGAGCCCTGTAGGAGATGGCCAGGTGACAAGTGGGGGAAGAGCATTTCAGGTAGAGGGAACAGCAAGTAGCAATGCTGAAAAGAGAACTTTGGAGATGTAAAAAAAATATGCAGAAATGTCCAGCATGAAAGGAGGGGAGGATGCAGGTACAAATTGCAGATGTAATGAGTTGGAACCTTGAATACCATCCTGCAGAGTTGGACTTGATCATGGATCTTAGCTCAGGCTGCCATAACAAAGTGCCTTAGGCTGGGGGGTTGAGGCTCAAACAATGGATATGTATTTCTGACAGTGCTGGAGGATGGAAGTATGAGATCAAGGTGCTAGCAGATTTGGTTCTTGGTCAGATCCCTCCTCCTGGTTTATAGTCAACTACTTTCTCCCTGTGTCCTCACATGGTAGGAGAGAGAGTGCTCTGGTCTCTCTTCTTGTTCTTACAAGGACAGTAATCCCATTATGAGGTCCCTACCCACATAACCTCATCTAAACTTAACTCTCTCTCGAGGGCCCATCTCCAAATACCATCACATTGGGAGACACAGCATATGAATTTAGGCTGGGGGTGGTGGTGGACGGAATTCTACAGCGCCATGAAAACCAGGGAGAGTCACTGAGACATTCTAAGCAGGAGGGTGACATGTGTTAAAGGATTACTTTAGCTCCACTGTGGCCAGGGGATAAGAAAAAACAAAACTGGAGGGAGAAACCCTATTTCAATCTTTCACCCACTCACATAGTTATTCCATTAATATTTATTGAGCACTTACTATGGGCCAGGCCCTGTTCTAGGCACTGAGGATGAAGTAGCGAGCAAAACAGACCCCCAGTGTTCGTGGATCACCCATGTATACGATGGGATGGTGTGTTGTCGCGGTCCTTTCTGTGTGTATTTTGTATGTTGACAAAACATTCAACAATTCAGGTAATCCATACTCCAGATAAAAGTCTGACAGTATATCCAGGGATAATCTCTTGAAGAGGAGGAATAAGACCATCTCCCAATGCTTCGCAAAAGGCTAGAAGTGAGCACAGAGCGCCATGGTCTGTTGAAGGGACATCTTGGGCAGCAGGTCCCAGAATGGATGGTCCTTGAGGCACTTTCCATCATGCGTGAATGACATTTGAAAACATGTTAATTGGCTTATAGTTATAATAATGCGCTTTAAGTTAAAAATTACACAACCAACACAAATAGTTTAGGATGAAGCCGAATAAAACGAAAAAGAGGAAGGTGTCAATTTGAAGTTGAGTCTCAGAAAACATTAATCAAAATAGTAACCAAAGTTGTCACAGGAGAGTTAGTTGTGGCAAAGCTGGGAAGACAGAGCCCACCAGGCTGGATTTGGGAGCCGACGTGCAGGAGAGAAGGGCCACATCCTGCCTCTCCGGTCCTCACTTTCCTGTCCATGAAATTAAAACCGAATCTTCATAGATCACCAGGTGAAACAATGCCATCAGTATTGCTGTGACTTCCTATCATCCAGACCAAAGCCATTTTCAAAAGGCAACCAGCAGAGAGCCTGAGGGACACTCTCCTCCTTTGGATAACAAGAGAAAAAACTAGAGAGAATCAAAACTGGAGATGCAGGCTGCCCCCATGGGCCGTGGTTCTCAGACGAGCAGACAAGAGCGGGTGGCGGGCATTCTCTGAGAGCGCGGGACTTGGCTGAGTGGCATCACGCTCCGCCTTGGACATGGAGGTCCAGGGTTCCCTGGAGAGGGCAGTTTCCACAGCAGTTCCACATCGTCAGGTGGTACCCAGCCCGAGGCTGCTGTAGAGCCCACGGTGTGCTGTGCGCAAGGCGGGGTCTTGCACCTTTCACTCGCTCTCGCCCCTGTCTGGGCCCAGTGCCCACGGATGGTACGGATGTCATCCACTCACGATGTTTATTTTTGGCTTTTTCCGTTGCACGTGGAGTCAGCTATCGAGCCAGACACATTTTGCTTTTTGAAATTTAGCCTGGTTTATGACTCCAATGTTGAAATGGGATCTAAGAGGATGGCTCATATCTGCATTGACACAGAAGTGCCGATTGTGTCTCTTCGATGACAAAATAAAAATGGTTTTAAAAAATGGAGAGATAGTAGATACAAAGCAGGGGGTGGGAGGGGGGTGATCCCCTGCTGCAGAGGCTCCTGGGAAGGCGGCCTCTGAGCCCGCATCTGCATGTGATGGAGGGATGTCTTGACCACTCGGCAAAGCCTTGAACATCTTTCCTTCTCTGTTTCCAACAAGACATGCGGAGGGGCGGCCGAGTCCTTGTGTGCAGGGTGGAGAAGCACAGCTTCCTGAAGGCACCACCAGCTCACTCACCAGTCCCAAGCCCTCGGAGGACATAACTGCTTTGTTAGCTGTGTCGGCCACACTGACACTCATTCATTCAAAAAATGTCTGCTGCCACATCTTATTACAGTGAACAAGACAGACCAACTTCACCTCCGTAAAGTTTCCAGCCTAGGGAAAAGGGACCCAGGGGAGCCACAGAAGGTCTCGGAGCAAGGGTGGTCTTGTTCATCGCCCACGCTCTCCTGGTCTCCTCTCAGCCCTGTAGCTTCCCTCCTGGGCTGACCTTCCCGTACCTGCCCCTCAACTATCAGGGCCCTCGGGCTTGGACCCTGGCCTTCTTCCTGCTCCAGCTATTGTGGATCCCCCTCACTGACGCCCAGACTTCCACTGAGCATCTCCGAGCTGACCATTTCCAAACCCCGAGCTCAGGTCTGTCTCCTAACTTCCCACTGGTGATGGCCTGTGGAATGCATCCCACCCACCTGTCCATCACTTGGGCAGCTTTGTGTGTGGGGAGCACACCTGCAATCCTGTGCCTACCCTTGGCCCAGGTCACTGCCACCACTGATCTAGATCTGCCAGAGCATTGCATTGACAATGATTACTTTATTTATTGTCTAACTCCCTCAGAACCCCAGTTCCACCAAGGCAGAGGTCTGTCCTGTTTGGCTCCTGTTTGTCCTGTTTACCTTGGTGCTTGGTTAAGGAAGGATCTCAGCCGAACACACTGGGGTGGTTTTGCCTTCTTCCAGACTCCACAGCCATGAATTCACACGGCATGTGCTCTTTGTGTCTGGCTTACTTTGCTCAGCGCGCTGTTGGACTGCAGATCACTCATTCTGCTTGCTGTTTTAGGCTCCATTCTGCCAATATACTATATTTTTTTATTCATTCCACCACGCTGTGCATGGAGGCGGGGGTGGTGTTCTCAGATTGGGGTTATTACAAATAGTGCTGCAATGAACATTCCCATCCCGGAGTGCTGGAATGTATATCTTTTTAACTGGTTGCTTGGACGAAGCCTTACACAATGTGGGTGTGATCTAAAGCTTGCCCTGCCCAGTGTAGGTCTTGCTCAGCCCAGACGCCGTTTCTGTTAGCCAGAAGGATACTTTCAGAAGACATCCATTGTTGAAAATATTGACAAAGCAAATGCAAGGAGCGATTATAAAACTGGGACCCGATTTGCCGGCATCAAGTCCCAAACCCAGGGGGAGCCCCTTGGCTGGCTGAGGGAGGATTACATCCTCTCGAGCATCTTTGCCCTCCGGTTCCAACGGCCTGTTGCACCACTGCCGTATCCGGAAACCTGGTGGCCCTTCGCGTGAGGTGGGAGGGTGCATAAGGAGTGAGGAAGAGGCCAGCTCTGGGCCCTGCTTTTGGGGACCCACGGCCCCTCCCTGGAAGGACAAGCTTCTGCTAAAATCTCCCCAGCAGGGCCTGTCCCTTGGAGGCCACACTTTGGAGCTCGCCCATCGGTTTCTGCTACGTGCACTTGTTGGTTTTATTTTCATTTTTAGTTTGAGCCAAAACTTCTTAAAAATGAGAGATAGCACTTCCGGCTTCTCATGAAATGCCAGGAGATTTGGTCACCCCGGGCCTGCTCTTTGTTGTGGCAATAGCTGACATAACTAAATACCGGCTTTCTATTGACGACAGGTAATTCTCCAAACATAAAATTACTTTATGGTGGAATCGTGACATACCTGCGAAAACCTCACGTGGATTCAGTTCTAGGTGTTTGACAAGAGAGAGAGAGAGATGGAGACAGAGGGAGACAGAAAGGGGGAGAAAAAAAAATGATTTAAAAAGTGTGGGCCTTTGCCCACCACTTCACTGAGGGGACTTCTGCTGGGAGAGGAAATCGGAGGCCCGTCCCTTCCCAGGCCCGGGCCCGCCTCGCAGCATGAAGGCGAGTGTGAGTCACTGTGGACAGATGAACCCTCATTGTGCATTATGACCCTTTGGCGCAAGCCAGTTATTTCTGCCACAACACGGGAGCAGCATTATCTACGGATAATTTAACTGTTCTTCCAAGGATTATCTTTCTCTACTTTTCTTAATCAGGGCTTACAGGCTGCTGTTAGAACTTAAGTCCCACCAAAGCAACAACTCCGTTGGCTGATATTAAATACGTTTTTCAGCTGAGCTTCTGTTCCCAACTCCGCTCTGACCCTGAGTTGGGATGTGGCCCCAGTTCATACACTCTCCCCAAGAGCAGCACAAGCTGGGCCGGGAGCCTTCCTCACAGGCGCCAGGTCCCCAGCGCAGCTGAGGGGACGGAGGTGCCATGGAGAGCAGCAACCGACCTAGGGAGGAGGGAAGCCAGGTGACACCAGGTTGGCCAGGTCAGCCTCCCACTGCACACTTGGGGTGCCGGGTCCCTCGGAACGGGACAGGAAAGCGACCTGTCCCCATACTGTCATTCCTTGCCAAAGGAGCCTGGTGACACATGTCATTCACTGTTCCCTAGCAAGAAGAGCTAACCACCTCTCAGCAAATCCCGAAGTCCTGTGTGTGCTCACAGCCCCTCACACACACGCACACACACGCGCATCACAGACACGTGACTACACACGCGTTTGTGTCTTCCTCAGCTCCCCGAATACAGACCGCATGCACATTGGGTGGGAAGAGCCTTTGTCCAGAGGACAGGACCTGGATGTGGGTCATTTGCACACTGCTGCCAGCTTGGCCACCTCTGTCCTCCATTGGGATGTCTTCAGGGCCCACCACTGGGTGCTGACCTCTGAGGAAAGACTGGTGCTGGCCACAGCCACGGCACCCGGGAGATGCTAGGTCAGTGCTTGCTCAGCGAGGCAGGCGGGTCTCGGAAGCTGGGTCAAAGGTTGAAGTTGGTGTGATTTAAGACAGTGCACTGCCAAACCCGTAAACAAGGAAGCGTGCGGGAGGAATTTCATTCTCCCCTCCTCCCTCCTCCCTCCTCTCCTGCCTCTGTTTCCTTCATTCACTCAGTCAGCGAATGCCAAAGGAGCAGGAACTCCCACGTGTAAGAGCCGAGAGGGATGCAGATGAATCGAAGATGAGCTCTGCAGAGGCATGTGTGGCAAGGGCTCTCTCTCCATCCCATCTCCACATCCCTCTCAGTTCAGCGGGCAGCCAGACTCACCCCTGCCGGTGCCCGCAGGCCTCATCAGGTGAGCTGGCCAAACCCCGCCTGCGTCTGATCTGGGCAAACCCCAGCATGACTGTTTCTGAGCCTGATACCACCCCCTCTGGACCCTGAAACCTGGTGACCATGGCTGTTGGTCAGGTCTGAGCAGGGCAGGCAAGAAGCCCCCAGAAAGATAGCTTGGAAGGACCCCTTCGGCATTTAGTACATGGCCCTTTCAAGCCAATGTTCTCTGTGTCTCAGCAGAATTCCACCTTTAGTGATTTATGCTGACAGCGGCACATTCTTCTATTGCTATTTAAGCCCCTGAAAGTGCAGGAGGGGAAGACATAATCAGAACCCACGGCACTGCTGTCTCCCTCCCTCCCTCGCCCCTGTCCTAGACGTTCTTTGCTGAGTGTGAGCAACGAGCACAGCTGGGAACGGCGGAGAGTGGAGTCCGATGCCCAGCGACTTTACAGCATGGAACGTTCCAGATCCCGTTACATAACTGTTTCCTTTCCTGGTGTTGAGACAGAAATGGCTGCCATCCAAGGACTGGGACACAATTTCCCGTCTCATTTGAGGGAATTTTGAGAAAATCTGGACAAGTGGGAAGGGAGCACAGGCCATGAGTGTCTGTGCCTGGCTCCTTTTCAGCAGAGGGTGGGGACATTTAAGGTCAGCTGGTGACCCCAGATTGAAGGACACTTGGGAGGGGCCTGACTTTTGTCACCATTGGCCATGCGTGGCCTCGGGCAAGTCTGACCTACTCAGGGCCTCAGTTCTGTAGTTATAAAATGAGACATTTGGACAAGCTTGGGGGTTTTGAAACCGTTTAGCCATAGAACTCTGCTCACCAAATACAACCAGTTGCTGTTCTCACATGTTAGTGGGTACTTCTGTGTGGGTCGCCGGGGACACAAATGCCAAGCTAGAGTGTGGTGTGAAACAGTGCGTGTTAGTGCCACATGATAGACCAACAAGAGAGGGAGAGGCAGAGGCAGGAGAGCTTTCTGATCACGATGCTGGCCTGATCTGTGAAAGGGTAGGGGGAAGGAAGGAGCGTGGGGCGACCCAAAAGGCTTCGAGAGAGTCTCTGCCAGGCTGATGGGGAGCCCTGGAGGGAGATGGTCCCCGTAAGACGCCCATGCTGGCAGGCTCTCGTGCTTCTGCTATGCTTGCCCACTGGCCACCCAGGAGGTGGAGCAAATCCCCCAACATGCACCACTGGAGGCTCCAGCTCCCCCTACTACTTAGGCAGGATCAGTCTTGGAGGGAAATCCAAGCCCCTCACCCCACAGCCTACCCCCATGGAGTGTAAATCTGGTTAACTCCTTTCAGAAGCAGTTAGACGGTATTTATCAAACATTTAAAAACACAAGACTTTTTATCAATAAATTCCACTTCTAGGAATTTACCTGAGGGATCGACTCAAACATCTGTATGAAGAGATAAAAATTTTGCTCAAGCATTGTTCTTAGTAACGAAAGACAGGGAACAACCCAAATGTCCGGTATCAGGCGATGAGTTACATAATGGTGGCATGGGCACACATGGAGTAGTATGCAGCCAGTTAAACATGTACCGTCATATGAACCGAGAGATTGAATTCCAAGAGGTTAAATGTGGAACGTGCGCATAGTAGGCTGATTTGTGTGAAAACAGAGGGAGGGGTCACCCTGTGCACATGCTCAGATCCAGAAAGGAGACACCAGGAGAACATGTGAGAAGTTTGCCAGCACCCTGGGAGGCTGGCTGTGCCTAAGAGAACACTCCACCCTCATGCCTTTACCCTGCTGGGGGTTTCTCCCTGCTTTTTGTCACTCCTGGAGACTATAATTTGCTTCAACTGTTGAACTGTTCATTTGAAGTGTCTGTCACTACAGTGTGAGCAGGGACCAGGGCTTTGCCCATGTTCGTAGCCACAGCATGAGGTCCAGTGTGGAGCACATAGCAGATATCAACCAACATGTTTTGAATGAAATGAATGAAAGACTAAATGAATCCCCATTTCACAGCTCAGGAACCGGAGGTTTGGGGAAGTTAAACAACTTGTTTGAGACCACTTGGTCCGTGAAAGTGGCAGGTCAGCGACCTGGGGCTCAGATTTGGCAGAGTCCAGACTCTGAGCAGTACTTCCTGTCTCCCCGAGCCAGTCGCGGGGAAGCCGGAGCCTGCATTCCTCAAGGAACTGCTAAATGGTGATGTAAGGTTCCATATTAATAGGGAAAACAATAAAATTTCACAGAATTGTGTACAGTGAACAATTGTGATAGCAATTATACTATTAACACTACAATTTCACGGAAAGGCTTTATTGTCCCAAAACAACTTTTACTCAGCTTTTCTTTACATCAGTGAATGGCCAGATTCGGGTTAACACAAGTCCCCTTGTGTTTCAAACGAACGCATTCTGGTTTTCTAGAAGCTCCGAAGGACAGAAAAGCAGGTTCACTTCGAGGCCAGACATTTCCACTTGATCTTTAGCATCTGAGCGTCATTCCGTCTTTTTTTTTTTTTACCCCAGATATGTATGTCATATGGAAGAAATAAATTACAATATTTATGGTGCATGAAAATCTGTTTATTCCTTAGGTCGTTATTGTTTAATCGGCATTTACACTTGCTTGAAATGGTTTGTTTACTCTCGCATCCAAACGGCTGACAAGAGAGAGACAAACTGTTTATCAAAGCCGAGAGCTTCACAGAATGAATCTTTATCAAAGCCGAGAGCTTCACAGAATGAATCGCTGTCATGCGGGAGGTTCGGAATGCCTCAGAAAGGTTAACCTTCTCACAATGGTGTGGCCTACCTTCCAGAAAGCGATTCCTAGAGATGAGGGCACAGCCCCGTCCCCTCTGGCTCCCTCTAATACACACACATTCACACAGTCACACACTCTCTCCATCAAGCACTCATACCTTCCCACACTCACTTGCGCACACTCCCAGACATTCACACTCACAGTATCTCACACACACACACACACACACACACACACACACACACACACACACACGCACACAACAAAGACTGCTGTCCCTCCCTGCCATGGGTTTTCCCCTAAGTCCTTAGAACTTTCCCATTTATTTCCTGTCCTTGGGAAAGGGAAATTTCTAAATCCTTTTGGGGTTTCTCATTAAGATCCTGACAAATGAGAGAGCAAGAAGAGCTCGAAGCCCACCACATCACCAAATATGGGATAAAAATGTGCCCTTTCCCCTCCCCCAAGGCACGACCACAGCACTACCTAGGGCCCCGGAGGGGCTGCTCCTCAGGCCTGGCTCACCCAGCTCCCAGCAAATGCTAAACTGGCCACTGTGGCCACACAGACTTCCCAGTGAAACCCAAGATGAAAACGGGTTACCCTTTAAAAACAATGTGGAGCTTTCTTTAAAGCCGCCTGACCCATCCCTGTAGCTCCTGCGTTGACCTGATTGACAGGGCTTCTGGGACCCATGGGGTGAGGCCCCTATCAGGGCTGTGGCCTTTTCTGGGGCTTGAGGGCCCCCAACAGATTATTGGGATGGCGCCGTGAGGACCAATCTTTCAGGGTTTCCTATCAAGGATTCCTGCCTCCTTCTGGGGACACAGCGAAGGGGCCGGCGAGTGAAGCTCATCCACCCATGTGGCCCCCGTGAAGTCATTCCAGAGCCGGTCTCGGTCTCTCCATCAAGCACACATACCACTGCCAGGAATGTCCTTCATTTTTCATCCTGAGCTCCAAGCAGTCGGAGACAAGGCTGTGAGCTGTGGGAGGGGAGTTTGGCTGCAGCCCCCGACCCTGAGCTATGACTGTCATCGCAGATCTCTGAAAAACGAGCCCTGTCATTTCTGCCGCCGGCGGGTGCACAATTGTGGCCTTATGTTTCCCCGCGGCTGCTTACCTTGCTGGACAGGAGCCCTCCTCCCGCCGGCCCAAAGGCATGGGTGTGGTGCATGGAGCAGGGAAGTGGCCGTGGAGCCCCTGTGATGTTCCCAGCTGTGCTGCCCGCCCCCCAGCTTCTGCCTGAGGTCTTAGGGCACTCCCACAGCCAGGCTGAGACGAGCTCTTAATGTCACCCTATAGAGATGGAGACACGGAGACCCAAGATGCAACAGGCAGTGAGGGGTTGCCTGGGACTCAAATCTAAGCTGTTTGGCTCCGAACTGCAAGTTCTGCCTCAGTCTAGGGTCCCCCGAGAAGCCCCACTGATCTCATTAGATGTGTCATAGCAGCAACAAACGGGGTGGGTAATGCCTGTGAAAAGGTCCAGAAAGCTATGGAATCTAATGCCATTTGTATGATGTGCAAGACCCCAGAGGCCTGCCGCTCATTCCTTCCATGCCCCCATTGAGCTCCCACTGGCTTGCTTGTTTCAGGCACACAGATCTGCCTGCCATGTGGTTTTTGTGCATGCAGGGCCACCTGCTACAATGCTGCCCAGCTCACTTCTTTCATCCAGGTCCCTGCCAAATGTCCCCCATCAAAGGGGCCTTCTCTGTCCACCTGAGTTAAAATCGTACTGCCCATTGCCATCACTATGTCTCCTTACCCAGCTGAATTCTCACCAGAGCACTTGCTTCTCCCCATTAATGAACAGATCTATTTACTCGTTAATGGGGTGTTTCCTCTCCTGGGTTATGAGTTTATCGAAGGCAGAAATTTCCATGTATTTTGTCCACTGTTATATACCCAGGCCCTAAAATGGTGCCTGGCACACAGTAGTAACTCAATAAACATCTGATGAATTAATAGACAAAGAAGTAACGAGCGACCTGTAGAGCGAGTGTTCCCATCAGCTTCATGTGGGGAACAGATCTCATGATGGGTATCCCGTTCACCAGTGCCTTCCTTAACCACACTGTCACCCCCAGTTCCCCCCTGCACCCCCAATCACAATTGGTGGGCTCAAGGAAGCAGCCTGACTCAAGCTGGGCCAATCAGAAATCAGAATCCCCTCCCCGAGATTTTGGAACTGGGAACAAGAAAGTTAGTCTAGCTCAGGTTGCTAGATATATACGCGGCTGTGAAATGGACTGAAAGGACATTATCAGTGAAGGAAAATACACGGAGATCTTGGAGGGGTGGGAGGGGAGGGAGGAGAGAGAGAGAGAGAAAGAGAGAGAGAGAAGAGAAAAGAGAGAAAAAGAAAGAAAGGAGAGAAATATGAGAGGAAAGGAGAGAGGGGAGAGTCCTGTCCTGCATTTTCCCAGGATCTGGTTCCCGCCCCTTCAGAGGTCCCAATATTCTACGAATCTCCCTTGTTTTGCTTAAGCCGGAGCTGGCGGGTCAGTGCTGCTTCCCCACTGAGACCTAGCTCATGCTGTGTGTTGCTCTTTCTCCCCGACCTGTCCCTGCCCCCACCCCCATCTGTATGGGTGAGGAAGATACGAGAATATCCTGTCAAGCCACGCTGATCTCCACATGCTCAAGGAAAGCCGACCTGCACTTGCGCATCATTCTAGGTCTTCACCCACTGATTCAAGAGCCTCTTTAGAGCAGCTGTCTGTGCCGGGCACTGCTTGTGCTGAGGACATGCCGGTGAGCAGACCGGCACAGCCCTCGGCCCCGTGGGGCTCACAGTCTACTGGGGAGGGAGTGACTTCATAAACCCCCGAAATAAAAACCAGTTATTTTTCTGTAAGTGTGATGGGGAGAGCCGAAGGGCAGGGGAGGAATCGCCCTTGTAAGTAGAGTGCTGGAAAGGGGGCTTTGGAATAAAAGTGTAAAGAAATGAGGGCGGAATCCACGTTTTAGGTGGCAGAATAGTAAGTGCTAAGGTCCTGGAGGAGAGTCCGCCTGCTGGGAAATGGAGGGCCGGAATGCCCGAAGGGGAGCGAGCAAAGAGGAAGTTCTAGAGATAGGGGCTGCAGGGGACGCGTGTGGAGGCCTCTGCCACCTTGGGTGTGATTTGTGAGGACTCATGAAGGTCGGAGGAATTTAAGGTCA
Source organism: Pteropus alecto (assembly GCF_000325575.1). Classification (NCBI taxonomy): domain Eukaryota; kingdom Metazoa; phylum Chordata; class Mammalia; order Chiroptera; family Pteropodidae; genus Pteropus; species Pteropus alecto. The sequence goes on from NW_006494614.1 coordinate 61,454,194, forward strand.
CATGGCATTGAGGGTCCAGGGCTCAAACCCAGACCATTGGACTCCAGCATAGCTCCTTCTCCCTCAGCCTGAGGAAACCCAGTGTCCTAAATTGTAAGTTATTGTTCAAAAGCAGGGACTGTTTTCACAGTGGCCACCCCATTTTACATTCCTACCAGCAGCGTGCGAGGGTTCCAGTGTCTCCACATCCTCACCAGCGCTTGTTATTTGCCGTTGTTTTAAGTTACAGCCATCCCGGTGGGTGTGACGAGGTATCTCATTGCTATTTTGATTTGCATTTCCCTGATGACTTATGATCCTGAGCGCCTTTTTACTTGCTCGTTGGAAGCATAGGCCACATAGTGTCTGATTCCGTTTATAGAAAGAGTCCAGAAAAGACAAATCCAGAGACAAAAAGTAGATGAGTGGTTGCAAGCGGGGAGGGGCGTGGCGGTGGATGGGGGACAGGATTTCTTTTAGGGGAAGTAAAAATGTTTGGAAGTAGATTAGTGGTGATGGTTGCACCATCCCGTGAATGGGCTCAGTGTCACTGAACTGCACACTTTAACGTAGTTAAAATGGTGACCTTTATGTCAGGTGTGTCTTGCCGCAATGAGAATAAAAGCTGTGTACTCTCACGGGCTGCCCGGGGGTGGTTGCCTGATGAGCATCTCATCCCCTCCTAACCCGTTTCTTTGTCCGTAGGTTGGTATGTTTATAAATAGGCTGGGACCCTCATCAAGGTTTTCAGGAATTTACCTCAAGGAGAATGCCTTAGAACAGCCCACTGGGGCTTTCTCCATGCGTCCTGGTCAGATGTCAGGGCCGAGGGGAGCATTTGCCGAAGGCTCGCTTGACCCTATAAACCAGAACCCGAGGCATCCGGGAAGTGCCTCGGAGGCCACCCCCCAAATGTGGTCAGCACCCGGTTAGATGAACGCCCAGCCCCACATGGAAGCTCAAAGAACTTGGACTAATAACAATAAATAGCTATTTGGTTACTTTCTACAGACACATTTGGACTGCATTTCAGGCAATTTTATGGGCAAATGCTATTTTGAGCGTTCCCAAATTCCCAAATTGCACGTGAAACATCTGCAGGGTGAACATCTGGAGTTTTACGCTCGCGGCTCCTTGTGCACGCTCTTGGACATAAATCTGATCCTGTCCCGAGACCCTCATGAGACAGGCCCGGCTCCGATGCGCTTTACCGATTGATTGATAGACAGGCCAGTCAGGTGTTGCCCCGAAGTCCACAGGATGGGGCAGAAGGTGAGGCGAGGTTACGAGGAGGCGGGGTTTCAGGAGCTCTGATGAAGCCTTCTCCATCCTTTGGATGGGCTGTGGTTGACCATGCCCAGCATTTCCCATCCTTAATTTAGGGCTGGTGTGTCCCAGTAGGACACTTATCAATATCACCTTTCCTTCTGCAGCTCCCTGTGAGGCGAAAGCCCTGAAGATCATTCTCAGCCTCTGCCTACAATCTTTTAGGGGCCGCCCATTGCCTGAGGGTGAAGAGTCGCTCCTCTCCAGTGCTCACAGGGCTTACCTGGGCTGAATCCTGTGGACCCGTCCTCATCCTACCTGAACAAAAGTGTCTCAGCTCAGGAACCCCGTCGGACTCCTTCATGAATTGGCCCTTCCACCACATTATGCTGTGTCTGCCACATACTGGATGTCCCACTATTTGTTAGTAAACACTTCGCAGTAAATTCACAAATAATGAAATGAATGAAGGATGTCATTGTGTGGGGCACAGTCGATGAATATGTTAGAGCTGGCCGCAGGACAGCACCAGTGTCCCTCTGTCTTCCTCATACACTGGTTTACTACCTGAGGTCTAATGGAAAAAGTCTGACATGTAAACGACTTACGAAGCAAACTCCAAATGTAACAATACACCCATTCCCCCGCTATCCTCACTCCTTTTAACTAGACTTTTCTGTTCAGCCATTTCCATTTGCATACACTCACTTATGGTTGCAATTGTACATGCTTTTCTGCTTTTTACATTAACAGTGCATGATTGACATTTTTCCGAGTTTCTATAGGATCTTAAATTAGCTGTGAAATCATCATATTTTATTGTTTTGGAGTATGATAACTATATTCTCTATTATAGAATGGGGGTCAGCAAGCTCTGGCCTGTAGGCCAAATCCTGCCTGTTGCCTGATTTTGTAAATAAAGTTTTACTGGAGCACAGTCATGCTCTTTCATTTACATATCGCCTGTGGTCGCCTTTGTGCTACCTGGCAGAGACAAGTGGTTGTGGCAGAGACCGTGATTATGTGGCCCATGAAGTCAAAAATCTTTACTCCCTGGTCTTTTAAGAAAAAGTTCTCCAACCCCTGCCCTACGGGTTTTTTTTAGATATTTTCCAGTTATTAACAATTAGATAACCTAGCAGTGAACATCTTTGCACAAATTGATCTTTAACTTCTGATACCACTTTTCTTTGGTATAAAATCTTAGAGGTGGAATTAGTAGACTAAAAAGAACGAACTTTTTTTTTTTTTTGCAGTACTTTCTATTCCCCGGTATTTACACTCATGTTACATAAAATTTACTAGGTTACCAAAATTCAGTGAACACTCTGGTTTCGATGCAATCAAATAAACACTGAATGTTAATGTTTAGCATGTCAGGGTTAACATGGAAAGTACAGAAATGATACATGAGGGCTTCTTTAATTTCATTGCTTTAACTACATAGTGACCAGATTTGTATTTTGGTGGTGTTTTTTACTTTCCCTCAAGTCCAATAATGAAGTTATGGTGAACCTTTTTTAAAGAGATCCCCAAACACCTCAGCTGGTTGTGAAAAGCCTCTTCTAGGGAAGAAGATTCCTGGGAAGAGGAAGGGAATTATTTTTCTAGGGAAACTAAATTTCTAGGGTGACAGAGCATTTCAGCGGGAAGCATTTCCTCCGTGTTGGTTGTTTGTTGGGGAAGGCTAACCAGTTTTGAATCCTGGAACCAACTGCTTTGGAAATGGGGGATTTGCTTCCCTCTCCCTTGGCTGTTGACTGTGACCTCCCAGGGAAACTTATCAAAAACAGGAATGCAGCTCTCACTAGACCAGGGATCCCAGGGAAGACTGCTGGTCAAGCAGGTAGCTGCAAGGCCATTCTATGCTGCTGGATCTGGTGTGTGATGGTTCCAGGCTGGAGCTACGTGTGCCTTTTGTGTTTCCAGACCCCTTCTAGAGCAGATAGACACTTTCTAAGAGGCTAACAATTTCGTGGCAGCCAACCAAGAGCCCCTAGGCAGAGAAGAAGCAAAATTTCATGGTTTGTTTATGTTGTTTCTCAAGTTGACAGGGAAGACATTGTCAGATGTCACTCAGCCCCACGGTCCTCCATTCTGCCTTTACCCTGTGTGGCGCCCCACTGCTTTGCGCCTGGATGCGGGACAAAAGAAATTCCCCAGGAGTAAAGTTGTAAAAGAAAACGTGTATCAAAATAGACCAAATTAGGAATCCTATAATCAGGGCCAACACGACTGTTCGCAATCTACCCCAGTGGACTTCAACCCCACTGCACATTAGAATCCCTTGGGGAGCTTTTGAAAAAAAAGCTATTTATTTGATGATGTCCTATTCCCATATATTGTGACTTAATTGATTTGGGCCTGAAATTCCATTATTTGCATTTCTTAAGGGCTCCCCACAGAGATTCTAACATGCAGCCAAAATTAAGACCCTATGGTCCCTGGCTAAGTTTTAGCCTCTCATCTTGATACCTCCACTATCCCTTCACATTCCACCCACTTCTCCACCCCACTGCTCCAGCCGCATGGAAGTTCTTGCAGATGCCCTGTTCTCTCCCCACTCACTCATCAAGATAAGCATCAAAGAAGATAATGTAGAAATGAGTATAGATTAAATACGGCCTGGATTTCAGAGGCCAACATACCAGGACTTGAATCCTGACTCGAGCACTTTGTCATTGAATGATCTGGGGCAAACTTCTTTACTCCCCCAACCTATTCTGTTATTTGTATGTTGTCGTAAAGACTGGGTGATATGTGTAAGTCACACTGGACTAAATAGGAACAATACATTCTCAATAAGTAGTCATTTTAAAATATATTATTGCTTTTAATATACATATATTTGTAATAATATTGTTTTATATATATACATACACATAAAACACATTGACCCTGTAGAGGTAATCTAGCTCCTCGCCTTACTGGTCTGGTCAATCCCCAACATGCTTCTGGAAAGGGTCTTTACAAACTGCCTGCTTATTGCCTCTTCAAAAGTATTTGCATGTGAACCCTATCTTTGATCATCTTTAGGGATAGCAAATCTTTTTCTTTGGAAGTTGGTTTGAATTGCAGAATAGCCAAAAACTTTTCAGAGTCAGTTCTGGTGACTCATTGATTTAACAAGCATGGCTTGTGTTCCAAGTAAAAAGATGAAACCAATTTCACAATTGGATTCTGTAATCCCTGGGTGGATCTGAAAGTCTCAAACATATAGGACCAATCTAATGTTGACAGTGCCTTTGCTAACTGGGACTTTTACCTATTTGTTTGTTACTTAACAAGTATCTACCAATCCTTTGCAGAAAGAGGATGGGAATAGATAGATAAATGATAGCTAGGTACATGACAGAAAACTACTTGATCATATTAGAAGCATTCAGAATAATCAAAGGGCATCATGAGAAGATAATCACAATTAGCCTTATGAAGCAAAATGTGTTAAGAGCCATTGTTTAGGGCAGCAACCCTCAGTTAAATAACAAAAGCTTTAAGTTGAGACTGGAGGTGGTAACAGAAACCTGATCTTCTTGCTGGTAAATTAAGTAGTGAATCATTGGTGGACAGACTTAAGTTGGGACACAAACATGTACAGCTGGTCGTCCCAGAGCCAATGTTAATCACCAGCATCTAAAACTCATCATTCATAAGATAAGTTTATATGCATTATCTTGACATTGTGTCTCAAGCCATTGATTTCCTTCGAGGCTAAGTAAAGCTAGTTGAGGTAGGGTGTGTGGAGAAGTGGTTCAGAGCATGGCCTTGGGGCCAAATGGGCCTGCAGTAAGTCTGGCCCATCACAATCTGGCTGTGTGATCTGGGGCCAGGCCTTTGAGCTTCGCACATGGACCAGTGAGAGAATCCCTAGCTTCAGCCCTAGCTCTCCAACCAATGTTCTTTCTTTTTACACAATAACTGTTCCCCAGTTTCTGCCTGAAATGCGGTCTCCAAGAGCGCCATTTCAAATATATCTCCTTACCACACTTGTCATAAAGGCCAAGTAAATGGGTCAGCTGTCAAACTGTTAATCTACCTGGTCATCTTAACACAGCTCAGCATGATAGCTATTCCAACTCATGTCTAGGTGTGTGGGTTGTTTGGGACCATCCTGCTGATCAGGGTACTTGTGTGGCTCCCTCAAGTCAGGGTTGGAAGAGACATGGCTACATGGGCAGCCTTAGCCAGAAAACTGAAGTGGGGAAGCCCTTTTGAGTTCAGTTGTATGATCTTGAACGAGCCACATAACTTCTCTGTGTGTCAATTTATCTTTAACTATATGGAAGTGATAGTGTCTGTTCCAACCAGGGAACAGAGTGTCTGTGAGGGTCTAATGACACCTGCTGTTCTTTAATGCCAGCACTAGAACATTGTATCCTCCTGCCTGTCATGGGTAAGGGAAAGGATGAGCCCCTCAAGGCAGGGATCATGTCCTATCCATCTTCACACCTCAACCTTGGCCACGGGAGGCCTCAGTCCATCTAGTAGGCCTAGGTCCAGGTCATCTCCTATTTCTTAACTTCCCTAAGCTTCTGCTACTCTCATCAGAACACAGAGATAATAATGGCTCTGAGAAAATTTACCAAATCTGTACGTGCTATACTTTCATGGCACTTGCAAGAACAAAGTACTCAGTGTACAGGAAAAGAATCCTCATCATCACCATCATCATCACCATCTTCATCACCATCACCATCTCTAACTTCCACTACATACTTTCCATGTGCTGGGAACTGAACTAAGTGATTGTGTAAATTAACCCATTTAGTCTCCCAACCCACATTGTGGGAACTATGATCATTATTCCCTTTGTTCTGAAGCACAGAGAGAGTGAATAATGTACTCAAGGCTGACCCAGGCAGGAAGTGGGAGAGGCAGAATTTGAACCCAAGCATCTGGCTCCAGAGCCCATGTTCTGAACTGTCTCTCTTAACTAGGCTAAAAGCCTATTTAAAGCTAGTTGAAAACATGCCATTGGATGCATTTAGGCATAAAAACTTTTTGATAGGCCTGAATAAAATTAGAAGATTTCACAGTTAATTTAGTGGGATAATCCAAATCAGCTCTTCTATTTGGTCTTGTTTGAAATTGGCTGATGCTGTCATTACACTGGCTAAAAATGAAGAGGAACCCCTTCCTGTGTTGTCTCATAGCCAAATCAGCTGACGGCTTTCTAATACCTGTAATTATTAACTGGAAAATTTGTCCTAATCTCTGTGAAATAGTTTCCAAGTAAGATCTTTATCAACAAACACATGTGGATATGGAGATAAACAGCCCAGCTTACCCCAAATGCTTTGTTGTTGTTGTTGTTGAGGAACATACATGATTTCATTGAAGTGGGGGCTCTCTCAGTTTTCTGTTTTCTCTTTCCACGGGTCGGCATCTTTTCTATACCAGAGAGGCGTGGGATGCAGAGGCACCGGGCTGTCTGATGCCGTGAGTAAACCCTCTGGAGTCAGGTCCAGTGAGAAGACAGCTCCTTCAGACCTTGAGGCCAGCAGAGCCATGACCATGACGCTGAGTTACCTAGGATCAAGTATCTGCCTCCCGCCTGTGATGCTGACCATTGGTTGGGCAATCACAACCTCTAGAATAGAGCGATAGAATAGAAAAATATTCCATTTTACAAAACTATATAATGCATGGGGGGGGAAGATTTTTTAAAATATAACTTGAAATTACAGAAAGACAAAATATTTTTGGGTGGTGGAGATTTTTAGATGGGATCAGGATTATTAATGAGAACTTATTCTCTATAGTCCTTTGGGAGAGTGGGTGTGCAAATCAGCATGTAAAATGGGATGTTTCTGTGTTTCTCAAATGGAGATATCCACTTAAGAAGGTCAAGAAGCACTTATTTGGAAAATGAGCCAAAGAATTAGTGGAGAAGAACAAAAATATTTATTTTACATTTATCTAATATTTATGTGTTTATTCTAACTATAGGAATGTCACACCTGCTGGGTGATCAGCACTGATCACGAACATGTCTAAACTCAGGAAATCAGAGCTCTGACTTAGGGGCTAGGTAAGGTCCTAGCAAGACGTGGTTGGGTGGTGGCTCCTTCTAGCCAAGGCCCACAGCGGCCCATGTGGGCATGACCTTGCTTCTCTTCGAGACTGACATTCTCATTGCAGAGAGCTGTGAGCATATCTGAGTTCTTGAGAAAGATCGCTGCAGATGATAAACCTTTGTGGATAAGATAAAGAGCCGTTCTCGGCAATAGCATTTTATCGCCCGTTCCTTCTGCTATTGCACAAATCCGTGCAACGTGCCAGCTGTTTTTGCTTCGGTGTTGTCTTTCTTTGTGATATGCCTCTCCCCCCAGCAATGGAAGCATCTATGTATAGTCTTTTATAGATTTAGAAGGAAAGAATCATATTTTCTGCGCTCTGCCACTTGGGAGATGTTCTCTCATCCAATGTTTTCTCTGATACTGTTCTCTGAGGGACATAGTGGTGAGGGTCATGTCCAGGGTCACATGGTGAGTTAGGAGCGGCTTCCACCCACCATGATGTTGGGGCTCACTCAGGCATAGCTTCTGAAACTAAAGGCTGTGGGGTGGACACTGTGCATAACATCCCGTGTGGGATTTGGGTCCAATGTTGCTAAGTTTATTAATTTCTTAAAAGGTGAAGTCTTTTTATTTTATCATGGAAAATTCTCTCATTTCTTAAACAGCTGGGTTTCCCAAAATGCATAAGCTCAGTTGAATACTATCAGATAAACTCAAATAGAGGAGCAATCTACAGAAGTGTAAGTCTGTACTCTTCCAAAATGCAGATGAAATGAAAGACAAAGACAGAGAAACGTTCCAGATTAAAGGAGACTAATGAGACGTGACGTGTGATTCCAGATTGGAAGGCAAAGGTTGCCATAAGGCACAGTATTGGGACAAATGACGAGACCAGAATATAAACGTTCATAAAGCACGGGGACATTGTAGTTGTGTAGAATGTTCTCATTTCTAAGAGATGCTGCTGTCGTATTCAGGAGCAAAAAGGGACAGGTCATACAAGCTACTTGCAAAGAGTTCATCAAAAATAAAGAAACAAACAATGATCACAATGACGGTGACCATGAGAGCGAGAAAGAGAGAAAGAGCAAATACAATCTGGCTAAATGTTGGCAATAGGTGACTCCAGGTGATGGAAATATGAGAGTTCTTTGTAATATCTGGTAATTTTTCTATGGGTAGGCCAATTTTTCTTGAAAATAAAAACTTTAGTCTACAGTCATGCCACCCTTAACGTGCTCTATCTCTTCTGATCTCGGAAGCTAAGCAGGGTCGGGCTTGGTTAGTACTTGGATGGGAGACCACCTAGGAATACCAGGTGCTGTGGGTGTTAACAAATAAATAAA
>NW_006494614.1:61462824-61469808 GCF_000325575.1 Pteropus alecto
TAATAGAAACAAATAGAACAGGAAAACATAAGCCTGGGTGAGCGAAACCAAGCTTTCCCACACATATGCTCTCTGTCATGGGTCCCCAGATGGAAGTCTCCAACAAGACGGTGTCCACCACTACAAGGGACTCAGGTTCCTAACTAGGCGGTCTGACCTCCTCCACTTGGTCACGTATTCAAGACTACAGAATGCCCACTGGTGCCAGGAGCACACAGAGAAGAACAAGCCAGACGGCCCCTGCCCTCGTGGAGTTTATGATCTACCTGCTTTCAGACAATGAGCACAGGCAAATACTGACCAGTGTAAAATAACAGATTGTGCTAGTGTTGTAAAGAAAGCAGAAGGACAGCACAGCTGCCCTATGACAAGATGCTCAGCCCAAGCACAATCCAGACAAGGATACCAGCATCAGGTGGGGTGCACGGGAAGATGAGGAGAAGCCCAGCCATCGATGAGCTCAGAAAGAGTCTGCCAGGCTCTTGGCAGAGATGGGCGATGGGCATGGGCAAAGGTCCAGAGGCACCAGCCAGTGTGATGTGGGGAGGAGAGGCCCACATGGCTGAGGGCCATGAGCAGGATGAAGTCTAAGGGAGACTTAAGACCACTGAAGTGTGTGAGATGCATTTGACCTTGACCCTCTTTCCTTCCATGATGATTTTGGCGCCCTGCGCCTGATGATAACAGTAAGAACAATACTACCCCTTATACCCAGGTTGCGTGTGTCAAGCAGGACTCTAAACACTCTACATCTCTGAACCAATGTATTCCTCACATCAGCCCAAGGGAGAAGTACTCTTTATCCCATGTTACAGATGAGAAAACTGAGATGTCAAAGCAAAAATGGGCTTTTGTGCAGAATAGCTCTGTACTGGGCGGAATTGTGTCCCTGAAAATGATCTGGCCAAGTCCTGACCTCCAGAACTTGTGAGGGTGACCTGATTTGGAAATAGGGTCTTTGCAAATGTCATCAAGTTAAGATGAGGTCAGACTGGGTAAGGATGGGCCCTAATCCAATGATCGGTATCCTTATAAATAGGGAAATTTGGACACAGTCACACGAAAAGGGCAGAGACACCCATGAAGACAGAGGCAGAGACTGGAGTGAAACAGAGACTGGGGTGATGCAGCTGTAAGCCAAGGAACCCAAGGACTGCCAGCCACCCAAAAAGTAGGAGAGAGACAGGAAGGACCCTCTCTCAGAGCCCGAAAGTCTGGCTCTGCCAACACCTTGATCTTGGACTTTTGGCCTCCAGAACTGTGAAAGACTAAATTTCTGTTGTTTGAAGCTCCCCGTTTTGTGGTACTTTGTTTCGGCAGCCACAGGATATTCATACAGCTCATAGAAACAGTTGTCAGACCCACACCCTACCAAAAGCTGGTGTCACTGAGGGGGGTCTTGGCCTCATTTTAGAAACAACTGTGCAGTATTTGTTAGGTCTTCCCCATAACTCATCTTCCACTCCAGCCCCAAGAACTGTCAGATGGGAAATCCTTTGGACCCCACCCACCCACAGGAAGAAGTAATGGAGGTTAAACAGGCACTAGACCCTGCCCTCCCTTTCTCCCCTTGGAGGCACAATTAAATAAATTATAAGCTGGGCCACATCGGAGTTCTCCCACCCACGTAAGGGCCGCCAAACTGTTTTGATGGACAGCTGGTCACAGAGGGGGTGGCCGTCTCCAGGCCCTGGGCCTGCAGCACGGGCCAGCACTGGGGCCTCCCTCGGCGGCGTGGAGAGCAGCAGCCCTGCTCAGATACCTGATCAAATCAGCCTGTGCAGCTGTCCAAATCGTGGTCCTGAAACCTGACGACCGGGGCTGCGAGAGGTCAGGGACATGCACACGGGAGAATCCCTTTCTAATGAAAACATTAGCAGGGGAAACAAAGGCGACTTTCTCTCTTGGCCCCACCCCGCCTACGCGCCTTCCCCAGGAGGAGAGAAGAGGGGCTGATGAGCGGAGGGATCTGCAGAGGAAACGCGCGCCCCTCCGCTTTGGGGCACAGCTGCTGTCGCCCCCACCGGTGGACCCCCCCTGCCTCCGCCTGCTCGAGAGTTTCAGGATGTCTGACTCGTAACCAGGGAGGACTGTCCCCGTAAACAAACCTGTAGGCTCACCGTGAGCTTCTCAGCAGGCGTCTTCTTCATGGTAAAACGGCCAGTCCCGAAGGATTCTTAACTTTGCAAGTTTTCATTTGGGAGTAAACAAGCCCCTTTGATTTCTCTCACGAGGTGCACTGGGAATAGATATTTTGGTCTGACATCCAAGCCGCGAGATGGCCTGCTTTTTGTATAACAGTAGTGGCTGTTTAGAGAAAAGAGCGGTAGTTCCCTTTTCAAGTCTTAGCCAGAAATTACACATAAACAAACTGTCGTGACAGCACCAATGAGTCCCAGATGCGACCAGGTAGAAGGGTGAGGGTTCCTCTGGGTCGCCCTAGATTGGAGGACTGTGGACAGAGTAAGCCAAGCCATGGCGCACACAGTAGGTACTCTGTAAACACATGCCTGAGCAGTGGAAATCAGAAGCACAGAACTTGAACTCAGGCCAGAGCCGATCCCTCCATGCACACAGCATTCCCTAGGGAGAAGAGTTTGCAGTTGGAGCCACATTTCAGTGGGCGGCCTGGGGGTGGAAGGGCAGACGCAGGTCACAGAGGGTTTTTCGCTGCAAAGCAGTGATGGAAGCCACATTGCTTGTGGCATAAGCAGCAGACTAAATACACGGCGAACTGAGGTTTTGCAGCAGTCACTGATGTGAAAGATGCGTCCACTCTGACTTCTAAGTAGCCGGCGACATGGAAAGCAGTGCTGGTTGTAACGAGGGCAGGATGACACTATTCTGGCAGAGGCACTCTCTTCCCTGAACAACAACCCGGCATCAGTGAACAATGTGGTTGTGACAATGGTTGACATTGTTGTCATCACGTCCCATGTGCCAGGCAAGGTGCTAAGCGATTTATATCAATCATTCTAATTAATTCTCCAACATCCCACTAGATAAGCACTATTATTGTTCCCATTCTACCTCTGTGCCAGCTGAGGCTTAGGGGGATTAAGTAACTTGCAAAAGTCTCACAGACGAGGAATGGCGCTCCTGTTGGCCGGAGTCCTGGGCATGCTTGTCCTCTGCATCAGAACACACTCTTCCCTCTACTGCCTCCAATAACTACACCCTGCTCAGTAATTTCACAGAGTATTGCTAAATTATTTGTTAAGCCATTCGACAATATTTATTGAGTAGCTACTGCGTGTCAGGCAGAGTAGATATTTATGCACAGAGGATGTGTCCAGGCACTGGAGAGAAAGCAGTGACAAAAAAAAACACAAAATCCCTGCTCTCCTGAAGCTGACATTGTCTTGAGAAGAGTCAAATAGTAAAGAAGTAAACTATATAGCATGCTAAGAATAAAAAGAACAGGATGGGGGTGGAGAGACCTGGGTTGGAGCGTGCATGTGATTTTCCCATGTTCCGGCTCTCTGCCTGAAGCTAAGGGTTAAACTATGACTAACGTGAGGCTCCTGCAGACAAGAAGCTCACAGCTCATCATGGGAGACCCACATGGAAACCAACGGTTGCCATGCTGTGGGAGAGGTGATATGATGAAGGTAAGAACAAAGCGATGCGGGAATGGCAATGTCTAAGTTGGCTCCCCGGTAACCACAGGGGCTGCACAGAGGTGCACCTGTGCAGGTGTGTTACAGCCCCTGCTGGGCAGCAGCCACACGACCACTGCCCTTGCCACTTCTTCAGAACTTCCTACACACCAGTCTTTGGTAAAGGCTTCACAAACAGGGGCTCCTTGCGCCCTCAGAACACCTCCATGAAGGTCAAACTTCCTGCCTCAGGTCCCGCAGCAGATGCAAGATTCCCACTCAGATCTGTGTCTGAAACCCAACTCATCCAATATCCTTTTCTGCAACATTTTCAAAGAAAGGAACTATTCTTTTCTATCTGCTATAGACCTACTATAGTTTCCTGTCTAGATTAGATGCTCAAAGAATTTGTTGAATGATGAATGCTTTCTATAGTTGTATATTCTTTCTGTGCTGTTCTCTCTCTCTCTCTCTCTCTCTCTCTCTCTCTCTCTCTCTCTCTTTCTCTCTCCCTCTCTCTATCCTTCATTCCCTCCATCCTTCCCTGCTTCTGTCCCTCCCTTCCTCCGTCTTCACAGTCATAGAGAAACATTTAGAGACACACACATGCTCAGGGTCACAGATGCGTACCCATCTTCTGGCTGTAGGACAAGCTGCCTTTCCTTTCAGCCACTTCATACTGCTCTACCTGACATGAGGGTGTTTAGAAGACTCTGGAATCTGCAGCAACATGGTACCTTGGCTTCCTTCTCTGTACTCCCCAAGTTGTCCAACCTCAGGATCTAAGAGCAATAGATTATTTGCATGCCCAAACTCTTGGCCTGGCCAAAAGTTAGGCTTCTTGCCAACTCCAGGCCAGGTGGCCTCTTTTGCAATCCTCATCGACCCACAGGAAACCATCCAAACTCAAATCCAATTAGCGGCATCTTGCAAGTCTCTCCTGAATGGAAAGGCACGGAAAGGTGTGACTGTTCATCAAAGGCTTCAAAGTCCTCCGTGGGCCTGAGACTCAGCCAGCCCCCCTGAGCGAGCTGCGGATGACTCACTCAAGATGCTTTGTGGGCTTGGAAAAGTCTTGCTGGAGCTGCCGGGCCACAGTTTCAGGCTGAGCCGCGCTCTAAGTCCAGGTTGTCTGAGGATTACTGAAGCCTTTCCAAGCCTCTCACGTCGGAGAAATCATACTCGAAGGCTGCCAGCCACCAGCTTTCCAGGGCCACTTCTGGCACCTCTGCCCTCTGTCCTGGCCAGAATCACCAAAGCTGGCCTCTCTGCTTCCACACCCCAGGCGTTTTCAGCTGCACACAGAGTCCCATTGACCTCAAAGGCAAAACAGAGAGGAAGTGGGGACCGGCAGTCAGCAGAGACTGTTCCTTGTGTGAGTCCAGCATTTGCAGCCCTGACCTCAACATCATGACCAAATACCATCCCAGCTTGGGGCTGGGAAGGAGATGGTGGGAGGAGATCCCCTGAAAACTGAGCGAGGCCCAGCCATGCTCGTGTGAAGGTGTGGTTCCAAAGGTGCCTGGAAACTCCAAGCGGGGGCCGCCTATAGTCCAGGAGTTGTATTCCAGAGGCTAGGCCTGAAGAACATGTTCCTGCCCATGTGCCCCGAGGCCTGCTGGGCAGCAGTGGACCACCCACGCCTAGGAGTCTCCACTTGCCGTCAGAGTCGGCGGGAGCACACCAGCACGTTCCTGCCCCGTGACTATGAGTTCTTTGGCATCAGCAGATGCTGCACAGAAGCCAGTGCAGCCAGAGCAAACTGGGCTCACGGAACCGAGGGCCTTCGAGAGCCTGGGGCCCCGAGCCGTGCAGAGGCTTGTTCTCAAACCACGCAGCCAGAAAATGGCAGAACTAGGACGAGAGCAGTGTCTCTTCCTCTGCTTGTCATTTTTGTGTATTCCTCCCCAGGGTGAGAGCTAGCTGGGGACAGGGTTTATCATTCATTCATGCATGCATGCACGCATGCAATTATTTTTTCATTCATACATTCAGTAAATATTATCAAAGGCCTCCTCAGGACTGCACCCTAGATTAAACCTACACGAAACCAAGGATGGGACAGAATTTATAGTCCAATAGAGCAGGAGTCCCCAACCCCTGGGCCGTGGACTGGTACTGGTTCATGGCCTGTTAGGAACCAGGTCGCGCAGCAGGAGGTGAACAGCCGGAAAGTGAGCAAAGCTTCATCTGTATTTGCAGCCGCTCCCTAGTGCATCACCGCCTCAGCTCCATTTCAGGTCATCAGGCATTAGATTCTCATAGGAGCCCTGGTCCCTGGTGCCAGAAAGGTTGAAGACCGCTGTAGAAGACATAAAAGAGTAAACCAACAGTTTTAACATATTTATCAAAACACGTTTCCAGAATCTGAACCCAGCTTTTATCCCTGGCATTCAGAGTTACTTAAGTAGCAAATAGAGTTCTAGTCGTAGTCATCTATTCAACTACACTTGAGGAATGAATACAGTAACAACCTCAGGCTGGTCCTTCAGTGGGTTTATTTGCTCTATTAAACTTCATAGTAACTCACTCGCTGCATCAGTGAATATGTGTCGAGCACCCACTCTGAACTAAATGGTGACTTGGCTCCAACCAAAAAGGCTGAGGTCTTTTCACATAAATCCAAGTCAACCGAGGTTTCCTTTTCAATTCCTACAGCATAAATACTTCATATCTCTCCTTAAGCCTCTTTCCTCTTGGCGGGCTGTCTGATCTCCCCCTGCACAGATAGGCTGGTTCACTGGGCATTAACCTCCTCACTTAATCACCTCTTTTCATCTTTTCATCTCTTCCTTTCTTCTTCCCTCTGTCCCTCCTTCCCTTCCCTTTTCACTTTTTGTTCTTTTTTCTCCCTGGAGCTTCTGCCATTCTTAGCGCAACAATCCAGAAGATCCTCAGCATAAAGGTTTGTTTTCTGAGACTTGTGACCGTGCAGGCTCTTCTGACCACTCCCGGCTAGGTTCATAGCAGGTCTACAAAAAATTCTTAACTGAGTGGAGGGGACCAGAATGCTCTAAGCCCCAGGCTGAGGTTCGTATGTGAACAATGGCTCTTTCCCCTCAACAGCCTATAACTCACAAGATCTGTGCAGGGTTTTCCTGGTCCGGCTAGTGTATAACCACCCGGCACACTCAGGTCTCTGGGAAGGATTAGAATTTTGCTTGGGCTAGAGATCTTCTATTTACTACGTCCACGCCTACTATTTCACCAGTGCCGACACTAGGCTAAGTCCTTTGTCTGTGATCATATTTCTTTCAACAGCAATTCCTCCAAATTTAGTATTGTTACCCCTGTTTGACAGATAAAGAAACTGGATACCAGAGAGGTGAAAAAGCTTGCCTGAGGTCACCCAGCAAGGAGGTAAAGAAGCCAGAGCTGAAATTCC
>NW_006494614.1:61469838-61487266 GCF_000325575.1 Pteropus alecto
CTGGCCCCAACCACCTCCCCTGATCCTTTCCCCCAATCCCCAACACCCTTGTTCCAAGCTGAACTCTGTCTCTTCCTGAGGCCCTGGGGACGTATCTTGAATTTGAATTCATGGTCCCTGGGCACTTGTCATGTCACCTAGACATGGGGGCAATATCTCCATGGACTTCAGAGTCTCACCAAGTGTCAGCAAGTAAAGCATCCTCAGAACACACCTACTTCCAACCTTCTCGCTTTGTAAACTGAGGCCCAGAAAGGCTTAGCAGTTTTTTCTGAGTCCTGGGCACCACCAGAGCCAGAACCCTCAAGACAGTTTTCCATCCATCGTTTTTCGTTGGCTTAAACTTCTGCACCCTGGCAGGGAGGCAGGGGACAGAAAAATCCAAATGATAGATGAGTACTGGGTGGAATCTTGAGGTCGTTCCTACCACCTCTTACACAGGCAAGGAGATAGAACATAAGATGGATGAGAACTCTCTCGATGGGACCTATTAGGTCAGAAGCAGAGCCCAGGCGCGAACTCAGGATATTTGACTTCCAGTCAGGAGTCCTTCCTACGCTTCTTCTACCCTCTTTTATCTTCTATCAAGAATGTTTAAAAATGAGAGACTCTGAAACAGGCTCACAGATTCGAATGCCTGCAGAAGCCAGACCAGTGACTTAAATAAACAGAGTGAGCCAGGTGCAAGATGACAGAGAGTGGTGGGGACTGGGGCACATTGAGAAATACAGACTCATCTAAAGGGAACAGCGACTACCTACATCCAGCCAATTGTTGCCATATGTAATAGCTAACTATAGGTGAATCTTCCAATTTATCAAGAGCCAGAAATCTAGGTTTTTAAATAAAACATCCTATTTTCTAAGTGCTACAAAACAATTTTAAACAATTTAAACACATTTATAGACCAATTCAGTTCCCAAGCTACCATTTACATCCTCTGGTTTAGACTATTAATATCTCTTGGGTAGTGATGTCACTGTGCCCTGAGCTTCACATCCACCCCACGAGGCCTATCCTCCATGACCAAGACTAGCAGAAGCAGCCTGGGGCAGAAATGACAACCGACATCATTTGTTCGAAATTAGGCATGTCTATATAACTTGCCACCCATTTTTATGTCAGTAGTCGGCACTACCATTAGCAGCTGGACTTCAAAGTGTGATGAGGACAGCAGGCGGAGGCCTGCACAGTGTCACCGTTTCCATCCTGTCATTAATGAGAGTTGGTTTACATGAGTATCAAGTGCTGATAAGGGTGTCTGAGGATCGTCACTGTAACTGCTCCATAGAGCAGACAATTTATTGGACAGCCAAGTCCAGCCCATTTGTCATGGACTATTAGAAGACTTTTCAGATGTTTTTAAACCATCTTTTGAACTCTGTTAGACGGGAACTTCAAGCAGGTAATATCAGGGAAGATGGGAGCTGCAGGTCACCTGGTAGCCAATGCAACAATTTCCATTCAGGTATTTGTGTGGGATGTCCAGGCGTGGTGCATGAAGGTCGGGAGAACTTGGAGACACATTCAGTACAACCTCTGACCAGCTGTGAAACCTTGGGGAGTCACAGTCACTCCAGGCTTCAGTGACTCCTCTGTAAGGTAAGAGCATCAGATTGCAGGGTTTCAAAGATGTCTTCCCGCTAGGGGGACAAATATATTGGTTGGCTCGGGCCTCTCCTTGTCTTATTATTGAAAAGTCCCTCATCTCGGGAAACCTCAGTCTCAGGCAAACCAGAGTGGCTGGTCACCTTACTTCTAGCTCTAGATTTTATAACATCAATCAAACCAAGAAACATAAAGTCAACCTGCCTCTCATTGTCAAAGATTAGCAATAGATACAAAGGAGGCATGGACATGTCAGGTAACAGTCAGACCATTTGAGAACCTTACAAGGGACTGTTCTCTTTGTCAGAAACCTTGGCTTAAATGCCTTGAGTTTTCACAATATCTGAAGCGGTTGGAAAGAATGGCTTGAGCCTAAGTTCTTTGTGTGGATTCTTTTGAGGGAAAACAAAATATTGCTTCTTTGTTCTCAGGCTGAGTTTATTTCCACAAGTATTTATTGAGGGGATTTCTATGAACAAGAGCTAGGCACGAAAATATAAGGGGGAGAGCTGCTGAGAAGGGTAAATGAATGTGACTTAATGTCCCAGGGACTACTTGCAGCCAGAGCCCTTCAACTGCTACGTGGAACGTGACTCTCTGGGCTCCTGTTAAAATGCAGTCTCTGATTCCGTGAGTCCCGAGACCCTGCATTTCCTACAAGCACCTGGGTGATGTTGATGCTGCTGGTTGTAGGAGCTGCATTTTGAGTAGGCAAGGGCTGGGTGACTGACTCCTGAGGGCAGAGACTGATTCTCTGACTCATCTTTGACCCACAGTAACAAGCACAGTCTTAGAAGCACTCAACCAGATCCATGGACAGACTGAACGAGGCGTCCTTAACATGGGCTCATCACCCAGGACTCTTGTCTGACATCACTCTTTCTCCCAGGGTTCTGTGCAACCCCAAATGTCCCCTGCGTGGCCAAGCCTGCATTTCTGAGAATACTCATAATCAGCTGTTGGAAAATCAATGAATGGAATTATCCAGGGTAGAATCCAATAACCGATTGTGGTAAAGATGACCACGATCCGACCCCGCGCTTTATTTACTGAGCCTGCAGAGGCCACAAGAGGAAGTCCATTCCCTTCTTAAACAGGCCGAAGCTGGCGATCGATTTGTTTTTCCACCTTCTCTGCACTCCATCCTCCCCAGTGACTTGAGGACTCTGTATCTGCAAGTTCCCTTCGGTCCAATTATAAAAGCATTCAAATCATCAGAGATATGTATGTGAATATGCACTCTGGCGTGGTTTGTAAATTAAAAAAAATAGAAATAGCCTAAAAGTCAAAAGAAGGGATTGATCAGATAACTTAAGGCGTATCTATGAATGGAATATTTGCTGCCATTAAAAACCATAGTTTTGTTTGTAAACAACAGGAAGTAATCACCATATAGTAGCAATTCTAAGTACAAGGTTGCAAAACTTTATAGAGAGCATAACACTAATTTTGTAAAGAATATTTCAAAGAAGAAAGCTCAAGAGAAATTGTACCAAAATCTGAACACATTGGCAGTGGGCGTGGGGATCACGGTATTTCGTCTTCTCATGTGTCCTTTGGTGATAGAGTCAAATGCAGAGCTCTAGAGTCAGGTTGCTGGGTTCGAATCCCAGCTCTACTACCAGCTTAGTTCTGTGGCCCTGGTTAAGGTTCCGAGCCTGTTGGTGCCTCAGTGTCCCGTCTGCAAAAATGGAAATAATACTAAAGCGACCTTCTAGAACTAGAGGTGCGGAACCAGTAGAGTGCTGTGGAAGAATTAGGGGTTAGGGGAGTTAAGGGAGAGCTGCAAGAACCCATCAAGAAACCTGGGGAGACTATGGACACCCCTTTCCCAT
Source organism: Pteropus alecto (assembly GCF_000325575.1). Taxonomy (NCBI): domain Eukaryota; kingdom Metazoa; phylum Chordata; class Mammalia; order Chiroptera; family Pteropodidae; genus Pteropus; species Pteropus alecto. Next base: position 61,473,282 of record NW_006494614.1, read on the forward strand.
CCCCACCCCCAACAAAAAACGCATGCTTCTCCCTCACCGTATTTCGAACTCGATTGGACTTCTGGTCCTATCTGAGAGGCCCTATTCTACAGAACGGGCTTTGCTTCCCTTTTTGTTTTCTGTCCAGCCCATCCCTTGCTGAGAGAACAGGTAGGTGAACGAGCTACAGATGGGGAAGCTGCTTCTTTGTGAACTCAGATGCACCTGGCTCCAGGTGGCCCCTTGCTGTTTAGGCACCGGGCTCGGCACAGCACGGGGCAGCGTTCTTGGATCCAGAATGGCAGAACTGGACAAAAGTGAAATCAAGGTGGGCTCCTCCACTCGTATTATCCTCTCAAGTCCCTCATTGGGTCCCACCCCATAACATACACCCAGGCTTTATTCAAAAGGGAAAAAGAAACAGGGGTCTTGATTCAGTTCTGGATATGCACATACACAGTTTGGGATTTTCTAAATGACAGCACCTGTTAATTGTCTGGTTAGGTATGACCTATTAAACATTTACCGCCCATTTCCTGTACATGTCTGGCGAGGCCAGCAGGAAATTTAGAACAAATTAAACAGCAGCTGCAATTCCTCACGCTTTAATGGTCCCTCCAAGATTCTACACGGTATTGTAAAATATTAGGGGGCAGATCTATTAGAGACAGGCGGGTTTCATCAAGGAAGCCTCCACCTCCCCATCCTCCTGCCAACCAGGCCCCATAAAGTTAAATTGGCCAGCACGCATCTCTCCCTCCCCTACCTCCCCACCCCCACACCGCCATATATTTGAGGGGAGGCTTTTTCATCTCCACACCCCACTCACCCTCCTCTCCAGCCCCTCACCTCCCTCCCAACCGTTCCCACACGGTTTCACATGTGGTCCAAGAGGAGCACTTCCTGCCGTTATAAAAAGCAAAACCAAGACCCCAGCAAAAACAGGCTGTGCGCAGAACACCCAAGTTGACAGTGTGAGAGAGAAGGCCTAATCCATTCCATATGACAAACAGCAGTGGCCCGCAGGGGCAGGCCGAACCCTGAGGAGAATTCACATCAGTCCCTCCACTCTGCTGCCCGGTGTTCTCAACCCCCTCCCCAACTCCCTCCTCAAGTGGACCCTTCAAAACAGGAGAAAAATATGCTTAGGAGCACGCCCCGAACTTTAAACTGATTATGTTTGGGTTTAATAGCCTACTATGCATTGTTCTTTCTTCACTTTGAAAATAAACTCTAGGAAGCATTAATGCAAATACAATATAAACACACTCGTTCCTAAATTTTCGCATCTCCCCAGCGTGTTTCAGCTTGCTCCTTAAGATGATGGCTTAGCTTGATGTAAGAACCAGATGGATCTTTAAATTGGAAGCTTGGCAACTCTCACCATGTAAATAGACAGCTGTCCAGTTGATTTGAGGGATGAAGGTGCCCACAAGAATATGGCCTTTAATAACTGCTTCCATTGTCCTTCTTGTAACAGCAAAACGAACAAGGTCTGTCCACGTCCTTTCTGGCTGTTCCGCCAAAAAATGACAAACATCACCTCATTTATAGAAGGAGATGTAATTAGAGGTTCAGATTTTTAAGAATTAATTAAAAGAACAGATTTCTGTGGTAATCGCACTTCAGTCGATATTTTTATATTTCTGTAGACAATGTGTGATGCTGGATGATTGATAAATGTGCTTCATTTGTTTATTCCCCGCTACTAGCCAGCAAATGGACCATCCCTTTTCACAGCTGCTCACCAAGGATATTGAGCCTTAAGACGCTTATCAGTTGCTTCATCCAAAATAGAACCTTTTTACTTCCTGTTTCCTACTTCCTGCTTCCTGCTCCCTAGTTCCATAAACCATTCTCTTTGAGAGGTGCTAAAAATGGAAAGGACAAGATGAAAGAGTTGCTTAAAAGATTTATATCAGCCCATAAAAGTCTCCTCAATATTCCATAGACTAAATTGTCAGTTCTGCTTTAACTGAAACTTTTACTGGGTAGTCAGTCTGAATTTTGTCTATAATTCCATTTAAATCTGCTAGACCAACTGTTTGCGGTTTGGTTGTTCTGGATGACTTGACAAATTAGTATAGTAAATTTCGGGTGTCTTAAGTACTAAATTAGGTCATTTGTTTAATGAGCCAATCCACTGCCCAGAGTTTGACCCCAGCCCACTAGGGTGAGTTCACATGGAGTTCCAAGGCAGAGGCCTGTGGCCCCTCATTTGTCTTATGCTTCTAGAGAAACTGCTCTAAAGTTAGGGCTGGACATGGAATTCCAACCTTAATGTTGATTTGTTAGTTATAATTAGCAAAGAAATTCCTTTGCTTCAGTTTCTCTCCTTCCCATTTCTTTCCTCCGGTATTGTTGTTGTTGCTGCCATCCTCATCCTCATCCTCATCATCACCACCATCATCATCACCATCAACCTTAGTATCTTCCTCATCATTATCCAACCCCTATAGAGCACTTACTGCTAGTTGCTTACTATATTAGCACTTACTGCATGTGCTTGGTACTTTATTGCATTATTCCACCTGGCCCCCATAATGACCCAATGAAGTAATGTCATCATTAGTCTTATTTTCCAAATGAGAAGATACATCTTAAAAACGCTAAATTTCCCATGGGCATATTCGGTCACTCATATTCACCCATTTATTAATTAACTCTTTCAACTAATACATATTTAGCATCCATTAGGCACCAGGCACTGGGGATTCAGGTCTGGTTAAACCATAGAAATCGCTTTCAAGGGCTTCGCCATTCAGTTGAATAGAGTCATGAATATTAATAAATGTAATGTAATTCTATATTTACCGTAATTCAGGCAGACCAAACGTACACCTGGGGCACAAAGGAATAAGTAACCAACTCTGTCCCTAAAATGTTCCCTGAACTATGCATATGAATTCTGGTCTTTTCAATGATATCCATTCACTAACATGATATCCATCCACAAGTTCATGTGTGTGAACTTGCTACCTTCTGACAATCAGAATCCTCTTAGCTGATTCTTCTGTGCACATATAGGACAAAGGGATTGACATTCACAGTCATGACTGAGAAGAATGACCAAATTTTCAGCTGCACTGTGAATTAGCCACCACTCCTTCCAGAGAAGGAAGACTGTATGGCTGATATTGAAAACTGTGAGTTCCTTGAGGGCATGGTCTGTGTCATTTTCACTCTTGACCCACAGTGCTGAGCACAGAACATGAAACATAGTATATTCCCATTAACTGTTGACTTGATAACCTTTGATTTGATTGAGTTCTTTGAAAACCAGTTATTCATATGGGTTCTATGTGGTAACCCTCAATTAGCCAGAGTATTCAATTTAGTAGAGTAATTTTTTCCCAGCCCAAATGGGATGACATGAGCTTGGTGTAGACTCTCCAATAATGACCATCTTCACTCAAGAATTGATATTTGGTTTAGATATGCTTAGAGCCATGAGAGACAGACAGACAGACAGAGAGATTCATCCACATGTACACACATTGGTGCAGACCTTAGAAGTCTACCTCACATGAAGGTAGAGATACCCTCATGAACCAACAAGGGTCTTAAGGAGACTCTAAAGTTGTCTCAATTATGTTCCAAGGCCACCTTCCTGCTCCTTCCCAGTCTCTACTGATACATTCCTTCTCTGAACTCACTTGAATGTACCAATCACCCCAGTTAGGCTATATGTTAGTTGATGGCTATGCCCGTGCTTTTTCCTAAATTTTAATGAGTCTTATAAATACACAGTTAAGTAGATAACTATGCACTAAATGTATAGCCTAATGATTTTTATGTAGGTATATCCTGGTGTAGCCACTACCCAGATCAAGATATGGAATATCTCCAGTACGCCAGAGGCTCTCTGTGCCTCTTCTCAATCGACCAGTCCCAAGGGTAAGCACTATCCTGACCTCCATCACCACAGATTAGTGTTGCCTGCTCTTGAACTTCATGGGAAAGAAATCCCGGTGTGAACTCTTGTGTTGATACTCCCTCTGCTCATCATCGGCTTGTGCGATTCACTCATGTTGTGAGTAGTGGAATTCCATTCTTTTTCCATTTTTATTGTTATGAATATTGTCCATTATATGTATATACTTCAACTTGTTTATCCATTCTGTAATGGATGCACATTTGTTATTTTCTATTTTGGGATTATTATGAATAAAGCTGCTATGACCATTCTTGTCCTACATATGTCTTTGGTGGACATAAAGATCATTTCTCTTGGGTACATACCTTAGGTCATGGGATAGGTGAATGTTTAGCTTTTGCAGATGCTGCCACTCAGTTTTCCAAAGTGTACAATGATCGTGCTATTTAAAATAGTTCATCAACTGCTGTTAGCCACATGGCTTTAAAGCCAATGTCTTCTTCCTTTTCATCGGCTCTTTAATGCCTGTTTGTCAACATTTGCCAAGCATCCCTGGTGACATCTATGTGGAACCTTCCTCCTTCTGCTAGCTGTCCTCTGAAATGAGCCGGGCATAGCGGCTCAAAGCACCAGCTTGGTTATGTGGCTTCTTTAACACTGTATGATATTTCTTTATCAGAGGCTTCATTTCTCCAAACCATTCCTTCGCCCAATGGTAGCAGCCATCATGTTTTCTACCTTGTAAGATTATTTTGATGACAAAATGAGGTAAGGGCTGTAAAGTGACTGCTGCACAAGTTAGCTACTATTATCATTGTTGATGTAAAATGCCAATGAATAAGATGTTGGCTATATTAATGGTTCTCCCGGTGTGTTGCAGGTGCTTATAAACGCTTACTCCCCTCCAGAATTCCTGGCAGCAGATTCACTGAGTGTCTTATCGTTACGATAGTTTGCTATTCTTATACAGCTCCACGGGGGTGCCAAGGAGTTATTGAAAACACTTTGTTCCTCTGCCCCTGGTAAGACAGTCACTTCTAAGAGCTTTGATGGTCTTTGCAAAGCCAAAGAGGAGAAGTGGGGAGAAGACCATGAAGAAGATGTCCCATCTCCTGGTGCCGCTGGCTCGAATCACTGTCCTGACTCAGAGGGTTTCCTTTTGGCCCTCTTCTTCGCTTTTCGGTTTCAGTAGGGGAAGCCCCCACTTCTTCACCTCTTTCTCACTCCTCTGAACAAAAACACCATTCTCCACGTTGAACTCTGCCCTGCTGCAGGGGGAGTCTGGCTTCCTTTGCCACACAGCCTGTCGGGTTTCGATTAGGCCAGGGAAACACCACAGGAAATGAGTCAAGGAAAGGAAGGCTGTGATTTCTTTTTTATTTCGAATACCAGATTTATTATTTTTTTTTTAAATGACAGTGTCCTGGCCGTGCCAGGTCGAGGAGGAATGTGAAAAATGTGCAGCTTGAAACGTGTGAGGAGCAGCTGGATCCTCCAATTGTTTCTAATAAAAACCCATGGGAAGCTCTAGGTCATCCCCGGGGACTAGAGGGCGCATCTGCCGTGACGACACAGATGCTGGGACGTCGTCGGAGGTCTGCGCAGGAATCAGTCAGGTTCAGACGACCATGGCCAGCCCGTTCTTGGACTTCTCAAACCTTCCTCTCCTCACTTGGCTGTGCTATAGCTGTATGGACCTGGACACCTCTCCTGACCTTACTGACTCCCAGGCTCCAAAAGGTTGTCACGACGATTTAACGAGCTAACCTTCACGAACTTCAGTTTCCTCTTTTTTGCAGAAAGCGCGATTTGAACTGAATATGTAGGTCATTTAAACCCTTCCATCTGCCAATGCCATCAGAACTGCCTGCAAGCAGAGGCGGTGCGAGCGTGGCTGGGGCCTTGGGTGCCAAGTTCCACACCAGCTCTGCTGCTTTTGTGCTGAGGTGTGGGACATTCCTGGGCTTCCATTTCTTCCTTGGCACAGCAGGAGTTAAATAGTTACACCTATTCTGCGCCAACCATCCTCAGTGCTCGACGTGTAGTAACTCAGGCCCGTCTAATGAGCTGTGCACTGTTATTAGCCCCATGTTACAGATGAGGAAACTGAGGCAGAGGGTTAAATAACTTGCCCTAGGTCACCTAGCTATTATGTGCTTGTATCCAACCAGAGGAACAGAACCAGTGAGAGAAAGATAATAAGAGATTTAATTCGAGGGATTGGCTTAGCGATGACAGGGCTGCCCGGACACGTCCAGAATCTATGGGGCAGGCCCCCAGGACAGGCAGGTGCCCCTCTCAGGCACGAGATGGAGCTGCTGTCCACAGGCCAGATTTCTTCTTCTCTAAGGAAGCCTCAGCTCTGCTCTCCAGACTTCTGACTGATTGAATGAGACCCACACTGAGAGTGACCTAACCTCCCTTTCTGAAGGTCAACTGATCATGGACTGTAATCACATCTGCAAAATACCTACCCAGCAACACCTACACGAGGGTCCAATCGAATAGTTGCACACTGTAACCTCACTAAGTTGACACATAATGCTGACCATCATGGTGGCTGAGGAAGGGTTCAAATTTGGGCAGTCTGACTCCACAGTCCACACTCTGGTACCCTTTTTTATAAAATTATTACTATTACTATTATTATTATTAAAATAAAGTCAATAGACTATATTTTAGAGCAGTTTTAGGTTTACAGAAAGTTGGAGCAGGAAAGGTCAGAGAGTTCCCATCTATCCCTCCCTTTCCCTATACCAGCTTCTCTGTATTAACATCTTGTGCTACATTTGTTAAAACTGGTGAATGTACATTGACACATCATTATCACTCCAAGTCCATGGTTTACATTAGGGCCCACTCTTGCTGTTGTACGTTCTATGGGTTTGGACAGATGTATAATGACACGCATCCATCATTATGGTATCATACAGATTAGTTTCATTGCCCTAAAAATTCTCTGTGCTTCTCCTGTTCAATTCTCTTTCTCTGCAACCCCTGGCAACCGCTGACTTTTTACTGGCTCCATAGATTTACCTTTTCTGGAATGTCATAGAGTATGTATTATAGAGTATGTAGCCTTTTCAGACTGATCTCTTTCACTTAGTAATATACATTTAAGGTGCTTCCATGGCTCAATAGCTCATTTCTTTTTAGTGCTGAATAATATTTCATTGTCTGGATATACCACAATTTATTTATCCATTCACCTACTAAAGGACATCTTGGTTGCTTCCAAGTTTAGACGATTATGAATAAAGCTGGTATAAACAAACATTCACGTTCACGTTTTCATGTGGACCTAAGTTTTCAACTCCTTTGGGTAAATACCAAGGAGTACCTTGCTGGATCGTACGTTCAGAGTCTGCTTAGCTTTGTAAACAAACCTCCAAACTGTCTTCCAAAGTGGCTGCACCATTTTGCATTCCCACCATAATACTATTAATACTACCTCTCTCTATGAAGTGCATAGAGTAGGGGCAGGTATACAGGTACTCAGCGCAGGTGGGGTATGAACATTCTTCCATGGCACAGGTGCCCCTCCATGTGAGTGTCCCTGTACAGTTTCTGTCCTGGAGGAGGCAGCGGGGTGAAGTCAGCCCTACTTGGATCCCCGCTCTCCCCTGGGTTGCCCAGGCTGGATGAGAGCTCTGCGTTCAGACAGTGCCGGTGCCTCTCGCAGCCATTTCAGCACACCCTCTCTCAATGTTAGCTCGGGTCACAGCCAGTTCAGTTATATGAACTCCTGCAGGCATCCATGTCCTGCTGGTCTCCCAATGGGGAGGTTGGAGAGGGCGCTTCGGATGAAATCATGCTGGTCTGGCCTGGGCGAATGTTTCTTATTTCTCATTTGCAAATAAAAATACTCAGCCATCCAAGGCCAACAAACAGTACCGCCTCCCCAGCTGCTTGGATGGGCTGGTCCTTCCCGGCTGCATGCCGCAGCCATGGTGTCAGCTGCCTAGGCAGGGCCTGGGACACACCTGAAAATCCCAGGAAAGGAGGTGGCCATGTCCAGGGAAGTCCCGCATCTTCCCTCAGGGCTCACTTAGCACTTTAGGGCCCAGGAGTTATTTTCCAGGGGTGACAGCTGGGGATGGGGAGAGGAGACTTACGAACGAGCAGCAGTGACAGCATCAACATCATTGGAGTGAACATCTATGGAGGACTTCCTGCATGTCTCAGTAAGTCTCGTGTGATCCTCCAAGCCACTCAATGACTTGAGTGCTATGAGTGTCTCCCCATCTCACAGGCATGGAACCTGAGGTTAGGAGGGGCTACCTGAGCTGCCTGAGAACGCTCGGGTGTCAAGAGCCAGTGCAGGGATTCAGACCCGGGTTCTTTTGACTTCAGGGCTCACAACACACTGAAGTCCATGAACAACTAGTGAGTGCTTACTGCATACTGGGTACAGTTATATCTCGATGAGGTGGATGTCATAAACCCAATGTATAGATGTAGCAGATGATGCTGGGACCCTTGAGTAAGATCCGGTTACTAGCAGGTCCAAACTATCTCCACTTGGAACGTGAGTGTGGCATCATTTGGGTTCCCACCTCAGCCCTGCACCTACCATCTTCATGATGTGGTGAGTGAATGGCTTAACTGCCTCATTTGCAAGGTTGAGATCATCAAGTACCTTCTTCACAGGTTTCCAGAAACAACCAGCCCACAGCCCTGACACAGTGGGCCATCCGAAATATCAGCACTGTTATTACCCCTCTCTGCCCTCCCCATTCTGGTGGCAGTGGGGAGAGGCTTGTGTCACCATCCAGCAGGACCCTTCTCAATGGGAAGTAAGCTTCAGGGGATGCTGCCATACTACCCACCCATGAAAAACCCATTCAACCTCCTCCTCTGAACATCACGTATCTGTCAGCTTCCCAATCCCAAAGCCCGGTCCCACTGAGAGAGTGGGGAGCTCACCAAATAAAGAGAGCAAGTGCTGTCACTCGGGACAATAAAAACCCTTCACCAGCACAGACACATTACACAGCCAATAGCTTCCAGCTTCCTGATGGGGTCCATTTAATGTAAACATTGCTTAACTTTTTAACTAATCATTAGAAGAGCTGGCCCAGCATCCTGGTTGTGGCCTGGAGTCCCTCCCCACCTGACTGGATGGCAACTCGCTGGCAGCTTCCGGGAGGCACAGGCCTCTTCTTTAAGAGGTTCCAAATGGTCCCCAAATCATGTCTTTCTTCCTTGAGACGCAGGCAATTTGAGTGTCATGGGGGCCTTTGTAGAGATGTCAATGGATTATTTCACGAGGAGAAGCCCCCTCTTTACACCTCAAAGTGGCTTCTGCTATGAAGATGAAAGACCAGGAGGCAGGTTGGAAAACAGATAATTCATGGGACTGTCAGAGAGCGATTTGAATTTCATTCACACCAGGCAGAGCTGGGGAGGGGGACGTGGAGCCTGTGGGTCTCGCTCCAGAGGGAAGCAGGTTGAGTTCTCAAGCGCTGAAGTGATAATCCAGCCTGCGGGGCCGAGACAAAGCTGGACATTTTGTCCTCACTGTCAAAATGCCACAAGCTCAGGAGCAGATGGAGTGGTGTTGGCAGTCGTAAACCCCACCCCCTGCCCCACCAGGGACAAGCAGGTTAACAGAAGGGATTGGCGCCATGCATGTCATAAAAGCACTGCAAGCCTGTCATGTTCCGATAAATCTTGATTTTGTAACGGAATAGCGCTGTGGTTCCCAGCCTTGGGTTTCACAGGTGAGCCGTGGACTGATGGATGGTTTGGGAGCTGGGAGGAGAGGAGGACAGAGGAAACCTTACCCGCCAGCCCCCACCCCCTCTGGCTCTCCAGCGCCGGGCAGGAAATCCAGCCTGCAAGAGGATATACGAGGCATTTGTTACCTCTCCCAGGTCCACGCTGGAATGCTGGGAGGCAACCAGGCTCCATGCCCATCGCTTGATGCTCGCAGACAGTATTAAACCATAGGAGCTTAATGAACGCTGGTGGTTGTCCTCTTCCAGGTGGGCTCCTGGGCTCAACCACCCTTTAAACGGAAGGACTAAGGAGGGTGGGTCCCCGCCCCGTCAGCACGGCCTCTGCCGCCTGCCCTGCCCCCTGCGTTGCCCCCCCACAAGGAAGGCATTCCTTTTTAGAATCCATCTGCCCAGAGGGGAGCCGTAGTGATGTTTGTCCACTCGGAGAGGCTGCCCTTTGTAGTTCGCACAAAGGCACCATCTTGCCGGCAAGGATTTTGTTAAATGTCTGCCCTGAATATTTTCACATAAAGAATAGGACTCGAGCTCTGAGGTCTTCTGAGGCCGATCGACAGGTGACACGAGTGAGTGGAGCAGGACAGGTGGGAGAAGATGAATGGTGAGTGACCCATGGCCTCAAGTTGGGGAGAAAATGACGCATCGTGGTGACGTGCACCTGCTCCAGTGGCTGCCATGAGGGACTCGGGGCCTCGTGCGGTCAGATCTTCTGGACTACCCACTGAACGTGAGACCTTGTCCCTCCGGCCTCCTGGACTACTGTTTCCTTGTAGAGAAAAGGATGGCAAGCTGCATGTCCCTCGAAGGACTTTGAGACAAACCAATATAATGTAATAAAAGCAAAGAGCTTGGCATAGCACCCGGCTCACTGTAAATTCTCAAGACATAGTAAGAAAACCCACAAGAAGAAAGTGATTATCTTGTCCCTGGCATGAAGTGGGACGAAGCATCCAGCTAATTCAGCAGTTGCTTCTGCACTGTGCTGAGCGATTCCGTCAGCACCTGGCTTCTGGGGAGGGGCGGGCTTCCTTCCTGGAGGGACGGCCATGGGCAAGTGGAGGGTGCAGCCACTGCCCTTTCTTCAAGGCAGCTCTGAGGTCTCTCCCAAAGATAAGCTCTGGCTTGCTCTCCCGTGTCCTAGTCGGCAGCCAGATTTCTGGCTCGCAGGCTGCTGCTCCTGACTGTGGGGAGGAATGAGCACCGGAGGATGATTAATGAAAGAGAAGGAAATGTAATAATGCGTGGCCGGCCCGCCAAATGGCATCAATCTCTCTGGAGATTGTAGAAAGGGTGGATTTCTCCCTCACCTGGCCTTGGAAAAGGATATCCTCCAGGTTAAATGGTGTCTGAGAAACAACCAAGGACATTAAATCAAAGGTCACCTGTGCAGACGGGAACTCCAGTTGCATGGGAACACAGCGGCTGAGGAAAATCACTATCTATGGGCCCGAAACAAGGATCGAAGGCTTCCTGTGTTAGTGACACACTGGAAAGGAGGTCTGGCTGCAGTCAAAATGGTGGCTGAAGACCGCCAACCATGGGCTTGGGTTTGAATCCAGACCCTGCCACTCACTAGCTCCACAGACCTTGGGCAAGGTTCTCAGTTTCTCTTTGCTTCGCGTTCTTCATCTGTAAAGTAGGGCTAAAGATGGAATCACCCACAGAGCATTCTTGTAGGAATTAACTGAGTCGCTTTGGGTAAAGCTCTTGAACAACAGCCTAGCACGTGATGGGGGCCTTCTAAGGGTTGTTATAATTGACATGCATTTGCTCTGAATTCTGAAATTTCATCACCATATACTCTCAAGAAGGAGGATTCATTAGTCCTATTTCCCAGATGTGTAAGAGGGGCCCAGAGCCTAATTCACCAATGTCCCACGGCAAGGACCATCAGCCCTCATCTCGCTGCCTTCTGGCGGCTTGAACTGGGAATTTGAAATCCTGTGGTCCCTCTCTCCGTGACTTTTTATGTTTGATCCCGGGCCTCCCACATGGCTCACGTGTTGCCATTTGTTAGGATTGCCTCTGGACCTTCAGTGGCACAGACAAATGTCCGTCTCCCGCCTCTTATGGTCACATTCGAGAGCCTCAGATTTGTCTCCCATGGGGATTGTCTCTTTTGTTCCTCCTCCCAACACCCTCTTGCCCACCGCCTCTCTTCATTTTAGTCATGAAACGTCCTTTCAGCCCCACCCAGGGTCTGCACGGTGTGTGAGCGGCTCAGAGGTTGGTAACCTGAGCTGGGCACTAAAGAGACACCACTGTTGCCTCGTGGCGGGGAGGGGGTCCTTTAATGGTTCCAGCAGATGCTGCAGGGAGGGAAGGGCCACAGGCAGCCCCCAACTGCCCACCCGGAGATAACCCCTGACCCCCGCCTCTCCCAATGGGCCAGTCAAGAAGTCTGAGCCCTGGGAAGGCCAATAAATCTTTGGGTGTTGCCCCCTCCCCAGGATTCTGGCTTCCCGCCTGGCAGAAAGCGTTTAAACTTAAGAACTCTCACTGAACCCACAGGAAGCCGCTCTGGGAGTTGGTGGGACTGAGGACAGTTAGACTTCTGCATAGGTTCTAGACGCTAAGTGCTGTTGCATTCTACCTGTGTTTGTGTATCATGGCAGCACGGCCGAGCAGCACCATCCAGGTGTGCGGTGGGGGCACCTGGGAGGCAGGAAGGCGGCTGGGAAACACCGAGCACCCATGCCCATGGCCACTCTAGCTGCCCACAAACACGCCCTTTGCTTCTCTGGGACACCTAGAGATGGAGGGCAAGAGAAGAGATCCTTGACACAAAAGAGTCATTTATATTCAAGAGAATTCCAAAGCTTAGAGGACAGGATGGAGCTTTCTTTTTTTTGGTCATATACTCACATGGTTAAAATTTCAAGATACAAATAAGTATCTCTCTTTCACCTTTCCCACAATCACCTTCCCAGGGGTGCCAAGATCTATAAGCATAGAACTATGTGTAGGTAAATATATTAGCATGTATACTTATACACGTAAGCATACACACACGTGTAAAATCTTATTGCTTTCCATTAATCTATTTTGGTGGTCATTTATATTGTTATGTAAAGAGTCCTTTATTCTCTTTCATGGCTGCATACTATTCCCTTGAATGGCCCATTCATCGTCTATTTATTTAATTGGCCCCCGACTGATAGGGCCTTAATGAGAAGTATCACTTTCTCCATGAATTCATGCATTAGATAGTGTCCCCACCATGGCCATCTGAACTCTGGGTCACTCTTAGGTCTTGTCCCTCCTTTTCCCTGCTCACAATCTCTATCGCCCCCTTTCTTGGGTCCAGCTCCAGCCTGAGGCTCTGTTTGTGGCTGGGTGGGATTCAGGCCCTTCTCATCTTTAGAAATGCTCCTTTTGCTGATTTTGATCTCCTTTTGCACTCAGCATAGCTTTCTCTTGGGTTGACAGGAGGATAGTAGGTGCTGGATCGTTGTCGCTGAACGGAGGGGAGGAAAAGGTAATCCTGGTGGAGTGACTTTTATCCATGTCCCCCATGGGTTATAAAGGAGCATTTAGAGTTTGCCCGCACGCGCTGGACATAGGAGGCAGGAAGGGCCCAGTGGAACAATGGAGGATTTGGATCTACAGATGTAGCTTGGCATCCAGGCCCCCCTGTTTGTTAGCAGTGTAACCTGGGCTGTCCCCCAACAACTCCACTTGTCCAACAGGTAATAAAAAGACACAGGAGGCCTTTGTGAATAGAACCCTCACATAGTGGAAGGCAGAAGCGTTTGGCCATTGGATCCTGAGCGCTGAAGTCAGCTCCACCTGGGTCCAAATCCTAACTCTACTTCTTACAAACCAGGTAACTTTGGGCAGAGATGCCTTTCCTCTCTGAGCCTCAGTTTGGGAATAATTATAAGAGTGCCCACCTCATGATTTCGCAGGCTGATTTTGATGATTAAATGAGATTAAAGGTAATTAAATGGTAAGTCTAGCCACTTGACATAAACTAGCACATGTCAAGTGCTCGAGACATTTTCGCCTTTATTGTTGTCATTGATGTTGTTGTGTGGTTTTTGTTGTCACAGCAGTGGTGGTTGTTCTTTTGACACATTGTGCTCTTCTGCACAGATGTCCCCCACAGATTGCAATGCAGTTGTTTAACACCCAGAGCACTAGCGGGGCTCACAGACTCAAACCAGCTGGCGGGGATTACCACTTCATCATTCTCTACAGGTGCTCAAGGTCTGTTTCCTCTCTCACAGTCCCCACGTGTGTCCTTGCATAGTGGAACACACACGACGGCTCTTTGCTGGGAGAATCCTGCCTGGACACAGGGGATTGAACCAAATGATCTTTTGACCTCTCTCCCACCCCTAGCTCCAGGATTTAGGATCACCCAGCATGCACGTGGGCCAGTGAAATTA
>NW_006494614.1:61487279-61539379 GCF_000325575.1 Pteropus alecto
GAGGTTATTCGGCGTTCTACAGCTCCCAGGGGCTCTCCCAGATAAGACTTGCTCCAGGCTCCTTTTTTCCCCCAGGACTTGTGGAAATCTCTGGGTCTGTTTGACATCAACTTGTGTCTTCACAGTCCCACCAATGACCTTCCATTGACCTTTGGATACTGGCGAGAAAAACGTCATTTTTCTCCTAACCCATTGAACTCTTAGAAATGACAAAGTGACAGAGGCCAGCATGGACTTTCCAGCATGGACTTTCCACGGCCCCTGCCGTCACCGTGGCTTAGAGATAGCACCCACACCCAGCAGAGGCAAAGAGCCACCGGCAACTCCTTACATTGAAAATGAAGTGATATCTTCCTGAGAGGGGTTTCTCCTGCGAGGCACGGGAAGGGAGAGCAGGAAGGCAGGGGGGTGGCCGATAGGACACCTAACGGAAGTGGAGGAAATGGCCAGCGAAGTCTAGACGTGTTATCTTGCCCCCCGTGCGGGCACCAGCCCCACGCTCATCCATCGTCCCTGGAACTGACTTCCTGCCTCAGGATTTACGCCAATGACTTCACCCTCTTGCTATCTCAACAGTCCCACTGCTGCCCGCTCTGGGCTCTCAAGAATTAGGAGCCAGATAACAAGTCTAGACAGCTCAGAAGTTTTAAATGGATTATTCTCCAGAGGGAGGAGGATGGCTAGCAACTAGCTCTGGGGACTCAAATGCCGAAAGCCTGGACTGCATTCAGATTCCGAGTCTGTGTAAGGCATTTGTACACTTCCTGCCTGGCCCCACCACCCTGGGGTTGAAAACAGGCACAGTAACAGTCACAAGGTCACACGAGGCTGCCTTCCAGCCAGTCAGGGGAGCTGCACACCCCACTCCTTTTGACCTGGTTAAGACCCCGAGGTTGCCTCCACAGAGCTGGATGAAGACCTAAGAGCTGAAAAGGTGACAGTGTCTCCCTGCCCCTCAATGTGCTCAAAACCAAAAGCAGTATTAGGCTGCACAATAAGTGGAAGGAAGTCCAGCGCAGATGAAAACTGCCCCCATGTGATTACTACCCTGAAGAACTGGGTCAAATATCAGGTGTCTTAAAGGAAACTCTTGCTGGTGCCCTTGCCCTGCGGGTGACCCAGGCACACACCTTCACCCACCTATGGGCTATACCCTCATGAATCAATTTTCTCACATGTAACACAGAAGGAGGCAGCTCCCCATCCCCCCGGCCTCCCTCTCCCACCATGTTCTGGTTTAAATTGTGTCCTCCCAAAATTCATATGACGTTCTAACTCCCAGGACCTCAGAAGTTGACCTTTTTTGGGAACTAGGATCCTTGAAAATATAGTTAATTAAGATGAGGTCATATTGGAAGAGGGCAGGTCTCCGATCTAACATGACCAGCGTCCTTATAAAGACGGAAAATGTGGACGCAGACATGCACATGGGAAGAACACCATGTGAAGATGAAGCAGAGATCAGGGTGATGTGTCTACAAATCGAGCAACACCGAGGACTGCCAGCAAATCACCAGGAGCTGGCGAGAGGCCTGGAACGGATTGTCCCTCGCAGCCTCAGAGGAACCAACCTGCCAGCACCTCGGTCCTGGACTCCTGGCCCCCAGAGCTGTGAGAGAATAAATTCCTGTTGGTTAAGCCCCCCAGTCTGGGGTACTTTGTTACGGCAGCCCTGGCAAATGGATACACACCCCATCCTCCTGAAGGACAGCGCCATGAGATGAGAGGCCTCTCCTAGATTATCACGAGCCCCATCAGCTGCTCTCTAGCACATTCTCAACTCTGGACAGCGGAGGTTTCTCCGAAGTCAGCAGCTTATAGCTGGAAGGCATGGAGTGGCTCTGTGGGGCCCCAGGGAGGTCTTGTCCAGCTCAGAACATGGCTGCAGCATTGCTGTTGGTGTCCTGCCATACCCCCTTGGCAGGCATTATCCTAGACATAGCGATGACTTCCTCCAGCAAGTGCCTGCAGGTTTTCACCTGGGAGCTCTCTATGAGCGAGTGCTTCACCCACCCACAGACAGGCAGCCCAGAAATGCCAGAGGTCACTCTGTCCTTGTAAGCAGTCCTCAGTCAGTGACAGTGAGAGCTGGCAGGCAGTGTCCCAGCTCCCTTACTGCTCAGGCAAGAAACTATGAGGGGTAATCCATGCAGGTCCCCAAAGGGAGTGAGCCCCATAGCCCACAGTGGTCATCTGGTCAAGAATACATCCTGTATCGGTCCCTTCTCTTCCCTCTCTTGTTCCCCACTCCCCCAGTGCCTCCTGAGGTCACCTCCCAAACAGACTCTTGCACTTGAACCTGACCCTGCTCTGTGTAGGGGGATCTAAAATGAGGCGATGGGAGATTTTAACTCACATTGCAGAAAGACCACATTGCAGAAAGCCCAGCCTCCACATTGAAGGATGACTGTTTGTTGAGTTCTCTGGATTCTCCGATAGAATATCTGTCCGCAAATTAAAACCAGCCTGATGGGCATCATGGCAGCAATTGCCATTTCACACCAATATCCATTCCCCTTCTTAAGTGATAATATTAATTGTAACTAGATGTATATCATCCTTCTCCAAAACTTACCATCCCAGACTCCGTCCTTACAAAAGACACGAGGTCCCAAGTGGGTGCAACTCTGTATCCAGATTCCAGGCAATGAGATGGGAGTAAAAGTGATGTCCAGCTCCAGACACGTGTCTCTATGTCCCCCTTCCCTCCATCCTGCTGTCTGGAATGCAGGCATCATGAGGGGAGCAAGTCTGGCTTTTCCCCCTCTCCTCCTCCCTTCCCTCCTCCTCCCTGTCTTCTAATCAGAAAAGGTGAGGTGGCAAAGTGCTGCAGAGTCTTCTATTAGTCTTTCTCCACCAAAGCCAACTTCGAAACTTCTGACTCTAGCATTTCAGAGCCAAAGATGGACTTCATTTACATTACTCCAAAAATAATACAGCAAGAGAGATAAAGAGCTGGGGAAGAATACTGGTAAAACCCGGAACCAGTGAATCCAGGAGGTGCTGCGAGAACCAGGCTCCTTCCAGGAAAGACTAGGACGTGAGCAGCAGTTGGTGTTGATAAATTCTGGAAAGTACTCCTCTGGCCTATGGGAGGTGACCCGACACATGGTGTGTGGGTCACTGGGAGGCCCATTTGCCTGAACCCATGGGAGCCCCATTTGGAGGAATTTCCTAAAATGACAATGAGCATTGACAATGGGTGAGTCAGATCGCTAACTGCCAGAAATTATCTTGATTTTCATAGGAACATTAAAGTGCTTAGAAAGTCTGTGTCCCATAAAGATAAACTAGTGTGAGGACCGAAGGCTGAGGAACAGCCAAAAGCAGCCAGGAACTTATGTCCTTCGCCGTCTCCACTGGAGGGGTTAGTGGCACATTTTTCAGGTATTGAACAGGAACTATTTGTATCTGAGAGACTGGGGAGACGTCCATTATGCATCCAGCCACTCTGCCTTGCCCAGCTGTTGGCTGGATGGTGGCCAGGGCAGCGGCTGCATCTTGCCCCAGCTGATCCATGTGTGTCATTAGGATTGGAGGGAAGAGCTTGGGAAGGACTATGCTGACCACTTCCCACTTCCTAGGCACAAAAATGTGGGTTCAGGTCAGACGTGGGTTGTAATTCTCGTCCTGGTACTTCCTACCTGTGTGCCTTTAGGTAAGATGCTCAGCCTCTCTGAGCTGCATTTGGCACATCTCCTAAATGAAGTCAATCACGACTGTCTTATTGGGTACCCGTGAAGATGAAATGGGCCGATGCCTTAGTCTGCTTGAGCTGTGTGACAAAATACCACAGACCGGTGGCTCCTAAACAACAGAAATTTAATTTTCACAGTTCTGGAGACTGGGAGTCTGAGATCAGGGTGCCAGTGGGCCAGGTGAGGGCATTCTTCCAGGTCACAGCCTTCCTGCTGTGTCCTCACATGGGAGAAGAGGTGAGGAGCTCTTGGGGTCGGTTTTATAAGGGCGCTAATCCCCTTCATGAGTGCGCCACCCTCCTGACCTAATCGCCTCCCGAACACCCCACCTTCCAATGCCATCACCACCTTGGAGGTAGGGATTCCAGCCCATGAGTTTGTGGGGACGCAGACATTCGGACCACAGCAGGTGATATCCGGTGTATGAATTCCCATCTTCTGTCGACCTCTTCCCTTTCCCGTCGAGAGATGTGGAAAAGAGTAATTGGGCTGCTTTGGGCCTGGGGCGGATGGAACCAAGTGTGGAAGTGTAAGGAGGTGCAGAGTGAGCATAGGGAGTGTGAGTGCGAAGTGTGGTGTGTGTGTGAGTGTGAGGTGTGTGAGCAGAGGTGTGGCGTGGCACAGTGGCGTGAGGCAGTGGAAACCTCCCTGGACAGGAAGCTAGGAGCACTGACCGGATAAGTGGTAATAGTTGAAAGGAAAGAAAGTTAAAGATTTTACAGTTAAAGACCTAATCGTGAAACAGGAATATATATGATTCGAGGTACCTCCCTACAAGCGCAGTAAAAGTATGAAGTATGCACAGAGGAGGGACCCCAATTTCTGACAGAGGTTACCTCTGGGGAGAGAAGGAGGAGCAATGCTGGACTCATGATGTTTTAAGTAGACCAAAGTGAAACATGAATTAACCCTGAGAGGCCGTCTATCCTAACAGCCAGTAAACACAGGAAAAGGGGTCCATCAGTCCTAGTCATCGGGAAACGCGGGTTAAAGCCACATCTAGCACCGCTTCACACCCGCCCGGTGAGCTGACGTGAGGTTTCATCCACTCCGAGTGTGGATGAGCGCGTGGCGCTCCTGGAGCTGTGTTCTGTCAGCGGGAGCGTCCGGTGACAAAACCGCTCTGGAAAGCTTGTTTGGCAGTGTCTTGTAGAGCCTGGTGTATGCGCACCCTCTCAACCTGCAATTCTGCTCCTGGGTGTCTAACTTCACCTAAAGACACCTACAGGTCTTCAGAGCAGCTCCAGTCATGATAAAACCTGGGCCCAAGGCCCGTCACAGCGGGTGCTCCAAGAGAGAACACACCAGGCACAACCCCCCCTGGCGGCAGGATGGGCCCCTTGGGTGTGACAGTGAGAGCAAGAAGCGTGACACTAGGGGCACCGCTTTAATTGCATTTTTGCTGAATTCCACGAAGCTCAAGAAGGCACAGCTAATCTGCATGGCGAGAGGGCAGGGGATGAGGAGACTGGGGGGCCGTCACGGGGCGGGGAGTGAGGGGCTCCTGGCTGGTCCTGATTTGTGTCTCTCTCTGGGTGCTGGTGACGCGGGCGTCCTCATTTTATGAGAATTCCTCAGCCTGTGCCTTAGGATTTGTGCGCTTTTCAGACTGTATCTTATACTTTAATAAAAAGTTTACTTTAAAAAAAGTTTAAAAATCCAGATGGTAGGTTTGTTGTTATTTACCAGTGTGTTCTCGATGTTTGGTATATTTCACGATTTAAAAACATGAGATACGAAGATGTTTACCAATAGGAACTGCGAGTATTCAAGCCGTTTGTAGAAAATGTTTACAGGGACAGTCATCACACATCCCCGTGTCCGCCTTTCCATACGCACTGAGACCAGAAGGCTGAGGGGCAGGGTCTGGTGAGTGGCGTGGGGACCCTGGCTCGCTGCCCTCTCCCTATGTCGGAACAGGAAGGCAAGGGGTGAGCTCGTGGCCCCACGGCAGCCAAGTTCTCTTGGACAGAGGAAAACAAGGAGGGAGACTTCCAACTCCAGTGCCCCAACACGTGCTCTGGGCAAGGCAGAGAGAGTTCAGCACCAGCAGCGTTCGAGGGCAACAGGTTAGTTTAAGTTACAATATAAGGACTTCGGGGAGTTCCGACGGTCATCACAGACTGATTTGTTCTGGGTCACAGGTTATCAGGGACTGTGCTTAAAGTCAGGGGAATAAGGAAGTGGGGTGGTTTATGTGGGTGTCTGTGAGCAGACAGGAAATGGCAAAGATTTTCTCAGTGCGGCCAGAGGGGAGAGCATGGAATCAGTGCTGGGCCTGCCCCCGTCGCCCGGGCGATGGCCCCTTCGAACACCCCGACAATTGAGAAGCAAACTCAGCAAACATGATTTCAGCTCATGCTGATTAAATCCACACACACACCTCGAGGCCACGTCAAGAAAAAAACCTCTTTGAGAGAGAAGCTGTCAGCCAGGTCACTTCCCCAGGGTCCCCCAAAGTGTGTGCCTTAGCACAGCAGGCCCAGACGAGGTTCCTGCACAACACCACACACACACACACACACACACACACACACACACACACACACACAGGTCAGCGGTCTCCTGAGTTCGGGGAGGGCTGCCGACAACCGTCCTCTCAGGAAGTCGCACCGAACAAAAGTATTCAGTCTCAGGAACTCCCACCCCTCCATCTTTTTAACAGTTTTATTGACATGTCATTCAAACACCAGACAATTCGCCCATTTAAAGTGTACAATTCAGTGGGTTTTAGCATACTCAGAGAATTGTGCAACCGTCACCACAGTTGATTTTAGAACATTTCCATCACCCCCTAAAGAAACTCAGTACCCATTAGTCATCACCTGGCCAGTCCCCCAAAACCCCCGGCCCCTGGCAACCGCTAATCTGCTGTCTGTCTCTCTACATTTGCCTGTCTGCACAGTTCATTGCAAATGAATTCATACGATATATGGTCTTTTGCGTGTGGCTTCTCTCCGCCTGTCTTCGAGGTTCATCCATGTTGTAGCGAGTATCCGTGCTTCATCCCTTTTTATGGCTGAGTCATATTCCATTGTCATTTTCCACATGTCGGACCTCACTTGTTAATAACACTGTAGAGTAGACACTGTTCCCATCCACCCCTCACTGAATAGATGGCGAGGCACAGAGAGAGGGTCTTGCCTGACGACACTGCAGTGCAGGTCGTCCCACCCTTCTATGGACCCCGATGACTCCTTGTGAGTTCAGAAGGTCGCCCTTCCCCTGAGTCATGGGTGCCTGGTCATTTGCTCACTGAGAATGTACCAGGAGCAGAGGACAGACTCGTGGTTCCGATGGACCCAGACTGAGATCGTGTCCATTTCGTGACACTGGCACTGACCTTTGCTCTCCTTCTTCTTCTAGTGCCCAGGGGCATCGCAGACCCCAAAGCGGCTTCCACCCCTCAGATGCCCCACAATCGAGGCAGTGTGGATGTGGCAGGCTCAGATTCCACTCAGTCCCCAGACACGAGTCCATGTTCCAGGTGAAGCCTCGCTGCACTGGGTGTGGGCACACAAGATCCTGTCCGCTTTTTGGACACGTTCGTTCCCTTATCACTGTGCCTTCAAAGCAATCATATTTGGGAGCCAGATATTTTTCATAAATAAATGGGGTCAGCGACTGATAAAAATCAATACATCTGAAACAACGTGCCATTCCTGGTACGGCGTTCCAGCGGATATCTTGTGGGCCGGCGGGTCCCTTTGAAATGCTCACAACAACAGAAAGGCTTGTTTTTCCATCCAAAGCAAATGGAAATACTCACAGGAGGGCAAAAACAAATATTGTCTGGGGGCTGGAGCATTTCAGGCAGCCCAAGTGAACTTTGGGGTCCCCATGGACTCATAACTCTGCTGTGGCCGTCTGCAGGAAGAGTGGGCCCCATGGAGCGTGGAAAGATGGGAAGCTGTCCTAGGGCTGGAGAAGTTTGTAAGAAGAACTCAGTCTGAAAAGCGTGGTTTCTGGAGCCGGGAGAGCCTGGGTTCTATACCTGGTGCCACCAATTGTCTAGATACCTTGCCTCTCAGAGTCTCGGTTTACCTGTTGGACAAATGGGATAATAACGGCTACCTTACAGGGGTGTTGAGAGGGTAAAATGAGTTAGGGCCCATGGTTAAGTTAGCTCTCCAGTTTCCCACATTATTAATATTGCCACCTCAGAAACTAATGACCTGTAAGTTCTTTCCAAATAGCTTATTTTTAATCTCTACTATAAAACCCAGCCCTGTTCCATCTTACATTTGTGGTGTTGTTTCATGTCATTTTCAGAACCAGCAAATGATAACTGGTACCTTCCCAAGGTTAGGCCCTGTGAGTTTTTTTCTCTCTAATTGGATTATAGACACTCCTGCTGTGCCCATAGTGGATTTTTATTAAGTAACAGCAGCTAATGGTCACTGAGCCTTGAGCATGCACGGGTGCCAGTATTTCCTTCATGACAGCTCATTTCATGCTCACGACACACCCATGTGGGGGCGGGGGCACCATTATCATCCCCTCTTTACGGATTGAGACTGAGGCTCAGAACGGCTGATCGACTTGTCCAATGGCGCTTGATTGGTATGTGCGGCAGGGCCAGGGGTGCAACCATGGTGGCCTGCCCCCTGTGTCCATTCATGAGGAGCTGAGGTGGGCACTGCAGGTAGGACGGCCAGAGGAATTCCAGGTCCCAGGGGTCAGGGTGACATCTGGAGGTGGGTGGCTGTGGCTATGAAAAGGTAGCACAGGGAACCCCTGTGAAGCGATGGACTGTTATGTATATTGACTGTGGCTGTGGTCACATGAATGTGCCCCGGTCACAATATTACATAGGACAAAATGCACACGCAGACACACGCACACACACACACGCACACAAATGAGTGCGTGTAAAACTGGTGAAATCTAAATGAAGTCAGTGGGTTGCATCATCCCTGTGTCGATTTCCTGTTTTTACTAATGTACTATAATAATCCAGAAGTTACTATGGGGGAAATTGGGGTGAAGGGTGTATGGGACTTCTCTGTATTATTTCTTACAATTGCATGTGAATCTACAATTATCTCAAAGTAAAGGGTTTTTGTTTTTTAGTTTTTTTTTCTTTTTTTTTAATAAAAGAAAATTCAATGTCACTAAAATAATAAATAAGATGAGGCCACCAAGTGGGAGACGATGGTAGCTTGGGCTAGGGTGGCTGCAGAAGAGATGGGGACCCATAGTGGTCCCCGGAAATGAACGCCCGGAGAAATCACTCTGCTGCTTCCGAACAGCTGTGACGACCCTCTTCCCTGAAAGAGCAGGAGCGGTTAATGCAGAGCTTGCCCACTCTCGCTCCTAGTCAGCATCGCGGATGGATGAGGGCTTTAGGCGAGGCTCAGCGCTGGCATTTTTTCAGAGCTCCCTAATCGGTGTCAGTGGGAGCCAGGGGTGGGAGAAACCCTCGTTTCTAGCCAGGTCCCATTCTTTAAGGCTAGAAAAGGGACGCTGCCCTCAAACCAAAGGCATTCAAAGGCCCGGGAAAAACGTCAGTGCCCACAGATGTGGCAAGTTTGGTGCGGGCCTTTCTGGAAATTCTTTTTATCTTGCCTGTTCCCCCAGCATTTTCTCGAGGCAAAAATAAATACCAACATCTCCACTTGTGTCAAAGTGACGGGTGTGTACACCATTAGTGTGAAAAGTTATGCCCCGAAGCTGAGCTAGACAACCAAACAAAACCTCCCTGTCAGTGAGTGGATGTGTCCAATATTTCAAGCAAAACGGTTTAAAGCTGTTTTTGTAATGTGACTCTAAGTGGATAATGTAAGGCGATGGCGAGCCCCGGCGAATGAATACATTTTTGTTTGCAGTTTGAAAATCAATAGCAGACTTGGAAATCCTGAGAGCATTTGTGCACAAGACAATCCGTGTCATTGAAGTGAGGCCGGGCGGCAGGCAGCTTTGCGACGGAGTGAGGCAGCCCTGGGGAGAGGTGACAGGCCTCTCCGTTTGACAGGCCAGTGCCAGCTATGGGAAGAGAGGGCTGGTCTCTCCAGTCCCTAGTAACCATTTGCTGCATGCAGGTGTCCCTGTGTTCTGACATTCTTCCCGAATCTAAGTCTGCAGCGTCAGGTTCAGCACCGAGGAGAACTCACTTCACCTGCAACGAAGGTGTTGCCCATATCCATGTGAAGGCCACAAGCCCCCTAGACTGGCCCCATGGGCCCCAACACATGTGTGCATTAGAAATAGACCTCATCACAAGTGTGCGCTCCCTATGGGGAAATGGGATCTGCGCCTGGCATTAAGCCAGACAAGCGCTTTTGCTCCAAAGTCCGTAAAACCTGCCCGAATTGTCAGAAGATTCTTTCACGTTCGATGCCCTCCTGCACTGGGTGCAGAATTCCACGTGGAAGACCATTTTCCTGCCAGAATCCCATCAGCTTTATGAGATTCTCACAGAAATCCCTCCACCCCAAAGCCTGAGGCTCACTCTCCAAGATGCTTAAGTCCACGGCCCCCCGTCAGCCTTGTCACCCTGCTTTTGGGGCTTCAAAATACATATATATATATTTTTTTTATTACGAAGTCATGCATTCTCCTTCCAGAAAGACAATAAAATCCAAATAACACTGTGGTGTCTCAATTCCGGACCCCTGATGGTAAAACTCAAGTGTGATGGTATCTCTTGTCCCAAACTTTCCCTTAGTTCCCAGCATACGAGGCAAAACCTAGATTTCTGTGCTGCCTGTGCAGCTCTAGGTCCCTCGCTGCTCACCTAGCACCGGACGCCTATTAGCTGCTCTAGAAAAGTCCACATAATAACTAAACAAGTGTTTTCAGTTCAGCCATGTGGCGTCGCATAGATAAGAGCTCTTACCTGCCAATAAAGAGAAATGGAGACCAGAGGACGAAATTTGACCATTAATTTATTCTCATTCCACATCCAGCCTGTTTGAATAATAATAGCTAATATTTACTGAGTACTGTCTCGGTTGGGTCCCCTCCAAGCACACATGGGGACATGAGAGACAAGGATTTGGGAACAGGTGAGCCATTTCGAAGATGAATTCAGGAAGCACCTGGAGAGGAGTGATGGAGCGAGACTGGGAAGGGAGGAAGCCAACCTGGAAGCATTACTAAAGAGGCTGCTGCAGTCATGGGGGTGCTATCCTGTGGGGGCCTCTCGTGCGGTCATGTGGAGGACACCTTGGAATTATCCTCCTGAGGGACAAAGAGCTGGGCGTTTGTCCACGTTCTCTCATCTCTCACTGGTGGGGGACCACTCTGCAGGCACCGACTCCCTGCATGGCTTCGCTCTCTGAGCCAAGGAAGCTGTCGGGCAGAGAGAAGCAGGTGCTTAAAGAAGGAAGCTGGGAGTGCGATGACCTCTGGGGCGGCCGAGGGAACGGTCGAGTCACTGACAGGTTTGCTCTAAGTGTTTACTCTAAGCCATATTCTCTGCTACAAACCACACATACATTTTCCGTTTTCTCATTTCGTCTTGACCATACCCATGAAGTAGGCAGTACGACCCGCATTCTTACCCCCATTTAAAATATGAGACGCAGAGATTCAGGGAGGTAGAGATCGCCCGGAGCCATCCCGAGCAGATGGTAAACAGCACATTTAGACCCGTTTTTGTCTGAGTTCAGTCCCATGACCTCAACCACCTTGCAGGATGCATCCCTGAGAAAACGGACTGGATGCCACCTCGCTTGGGGGCCGGGGAGGGAAGGTGGTAGCAGCAGAGGAAACGCTGAGTCACAGCACCTGAAATTCTGCTGATCTGATCTGTCCCAACACTTTTAGGAAAAACAATACACACTCTTTGATCAATGTCCAGGTCTACGGTGGGCTCAGGTTCAAAATCAACACATTCCCAAAGTGTGGAAGCCCTTGGGTTCTGGGAAAGTAGGGAGAACAGATCTTTTCTTCCTAGAGTTTATTTAAGGTTTCCCGCCCCAGTGTGGCGTGAGTATCCTTGAGAGAGGCCACACTACAGCAGACACCTGGCCCGCAGGCTGCCCCAGGGCAAGGGCGGCGCTAGACCATGGTAGGACACAGACCTTTCAGGAGGAGCCTTGAGGAGATGCAGTGTCCCCATCTGCAGAATGGACTGGACACACCTGTTACCCCAGAAGTCGTCCCCTGGAAGTACCCAGCTGTGGTCACCTACTGGCGGGAGGGAGAAAGCATTCCATGAGCTGGGTCTGGGTGCGAGGCACAAGTCCCATCTCACCTCTATCGTCCTCATGTGAGAAGAGACACAACTGGACAATGGTTGTCACAGACAACGAAGCTCTGTGTCTAAGACACCAGACATTAAATATGCATCTCTGAGTGAGAAGAGAAGGGCTTTGCAGGGGAGGAGCAGAAGCGAAGGAGACCCAGAGTAGAGAGTGCTGCACCTTGCCTGGGGCGCACAGTTACCTGGCTACGACAGTGCCCAGGGATCAGCAGTCAAAACTCTGGAGCCACAGCCTTGATCTAGAGCCTCTGCTTTCAGCCCCAAGGTCATGCTGTCTTCTCTGGGTTTTCTTTGCCAGACGAAAGACTCTTAGGGACAGAGAGGACTTTGGAGGTCGTCCATGCAATACCCTCCTCTCTCTCTCAGGCATTTTGCAGATGAGGAAACTGAGGCACAGGCAATTTAAGTGAAGTTTCTGAATCCATAGGGTGGTCAGAAATCCCTTCAAACCAGGCGTACAGAGGTCTTCTTTTGGGGGGCTGATGACGTCTCAGATTCTCTGAGACAGCTGAAAGAAAAGTTCACGCAGGGAAGCAACCTTTTTTGCTTTATTTTTGATGAAAAGAATTTTATATAGGAAGTTGGGAGGTGATTGTAGGCATAATAAACACCCATGCACGCTCTCTCCCGGGAGGCGAGAGGCCAGCTCTAATGATAATACATTTCCTGAGAACTTTCCACTCGCTCCGAAACACTTCTAATTATGTCTGGAGTCTTTCCTTCCTATCCCACAGGATGAGCTGGAATACACGGCTCAGAAGCCTTATCTCGCGCGGCAGCCTGGAGGTGTGCCAAGACCTCTGGAGCCAAAGCAGGAGGGGAATCCCGGCCCCCAGCGCAGGGACCCTGGCAAATCACCTCCTGAGCTGCATTTTCTCACCTGCAGAGGAGGGAGAGGCAGACCCGTTTCCACACACAGGTGTCACGGGAAGGATTCGCTGATATGCAGAATAGAAGTCCTCCAGCCACCGGTGGCCACTGAGTGGTCATCCTTCTCACTGTGGTTCTGAAGGTGGTCGGCAAAGGCAGTTTACCTCCCCACCCTGCCATTTTCTTTTTTGGGTCAAAGCTGTGATTCTCTTTTAAGGAGCTCTTGGGGTTAAATAGAACAGCTGCTTTCTCTTTCCTAAAACCAAATGCTTCTTCAAAAACACAAGGGCATCTGAGCCAGCGGGTCCCCATCTGGTTTCACAATTCACCAGGGTGTCCCCGACCATCTCACAGGGCTTCGTTCAGCTCCTGAACCGAAACGGAACTCAATTCACTTTCCTCTACATAAAGGCCATCGTGGATTATAAAATGTATACATTGCATAATAGTTTAGCTATTATATTATATTACATAATACTATACATATTTTATAACATTTATAATATATGAAGCCTATTTTTTCTATATAAAATAAGGAGGTGACCATGCCTAAAGAACTCAGGGACAGGAAGGCTGCTCAGCCTTGTGTCCAAACCTTGGCTAGAACTCAGAGGTCTTGGGTTGTCAAACCACCCTGTCATTTAGACCAAGGCTTCTCCAAGCCTGTTTCCCAACCTGTCACATGGGGTAATGCCCTCACCTTGACATAGCTAAAGGTACTGAAGCTCCAATAAGCTCAGCTGAGCCCAGCTCCCAAATAGACACCGAGTCGGGGGTAGATGCAATGGGAGGCATTGTATGCACTGGCTCATTTATACTTTTGATAATTCTAGGAAGGAGTTACTCTGTTTATTCCTGGGTGCAGATGAGAAAATTGAGCCTGGAAGAGAAAAAGTCTCTTGTCTAAAGTTGTGAAACTAAGGAGAGAAAGTTCTGGAATTGTGAGTCCACGAAGTCCATGTCAGACATATCTGTACGCACTGCCTAAAGGCTGGCCACAGTCAGAGCTCTGCGATTCTTTGTCTGCCTCTTTCAATCCCATAAACACGGCTCCCAACACACATTTAGGCTGGTGTGTCTTTTCCTGCCCTCTTCCCTGTCAGCCGCCAGCCTCAGCTGATAACCCAGTAACTCATAGCCACTCACTGACAACATGGGGGAGACGTGAAGGAAAAGAGTGCCCCCCACCATTCCAGAAGCAGCTCTGACCCTCATGCATCCTTTACCCAGTCACTCACAGCCACTCACTGACAACATGTGGGGAGACGTGAGGGAAAAGAGTGCCCCCCGCCATTCCAGAAGCAGCTCTGACCCTCATGCATCCTCCCAAGACAGAAAACTGTGCTCTCTGCTCTTAGGTGGGGTGGATCCTCAGAATCTGGCAGCCTTGGTGGCTTTGAAGGGACAGTAAGAGTCTGCTCTGCAGTAAGTCTGACTTCACTGTATTGGAACCTCAAGTTCTAGTACTCGTTTCCCTGTGTCTTCATGGTCACGGCTTCCCCAGAGTCTAGCACTGTGCCAGCATGGGGGCCAGTGGATATAGAGACACATGTGGGCTCTGGCATCAAACAGACCCACAATAACTGTACCTGGCCACCTGCAAGTGCTATGACCCCAGGTAAGTTCTTCACTCTTCCAAGCCTCAGTTTCTTCAACTGTAAAATAGGGGTAATTTTACAGACGAGCATTTGGCTCCCTGAGCTCTTGGGAGGATTAAGTGGAATATACATGGCACTTAGCATGGTTTATGCCTGATAACAAACACTAAAAAATGATAGCTATCACACCATCATCATCACCACCACCATTACCATCTTCACCATCATCATCATCCCCATCACCATCATCAGCACCATTATCATCATCTCATCATCATCATCATCCTTATCATCATCACCACCACCACTATCATAACCACCACCATCACCACCACCACCATCACCACCACCATCATAATTACCACCACCATAATCACTTTCTTTATAGATGCTTTGTTGAGACAAAGACTTATTCTCACGTCAGCCACTGCAGCTTCATTTCAGAGCTAGTTGAGAAACAATCCAAAGCATATCCAAAATCTGGTTTCCTAAGCTTCATCAGCATGTTCGATTTAGTTAATCCACTTAGACAACAGCATGACAAAGGCAAGAGGCCCAGAGAAGGGCCGGTACCCCACATGCTCCAACTGGCCAGTCCACCAGGGTGTGGTGAGAATTACTCACTCCGTGGCCCTTTTCAAGACCTGCCCAGGAAGTGAAGAAGTTACTCAGAGGCTCCCATCCAGAAACAGAACATTTTCTTCCCACTCGAGAGCTCAGTGTGAACTCAACCAGGATGAGAAGCCACATCAGCACACTGTGCCAGGGTGATGGGAATGTTGAGAACCCTGAACGGGGAAATGAGAAGCAGGGACATGCCCATATTGCCAATGACCAGTGGCCACTGCTGAATGTCTCCATCACAGTAACAGCTAATGGTTTTCTAATCCCTGAAGAATGTGTGTGCTGGGAGATGCCCGCAACCTGTTTCCTTACCTCCAGAAGCCATCTTCAGCACGGAGCTTATGTCATTCTTGGCAGACGATGTGGTGAGTTTTGATGAGTGATTCCTTCCCAAGAGAGTGGTTGTTATACCTGTTTCTTTGAAAAGGGACCCAACCCCAGACATGCCAAGTGCTATGCTGAGAGCTGGGCAATGTTTGCTGGCATTCAGGCCTTGATCTGTTCTCTGCTTGAATCCAGTTTTCTGAAATATGTGATATTTATTGAGGATGTGCTCTAGACCGAGTCTTCGGCTCATGACTTCATATATGTTATCATGTTTGCTCTCCATAACACCTCAGTAAGTTAAAATTTTCAATATCCCCTCTTTATGAATGAAGAAGCCAAAGCCAAGAGATGTGATATATAATTCACTCAAGACCACTCAGCTAGAAAGTAGGGTGCTGGGGTTCAATGCCAGAAAATCTTTCCCCAGAAACCCCATCATTAGCCACCACCATCTTTGGGCTGTGCTGGTCTGGGACCGTCTCCTCCCACTTCTCACTATCTGCAGGACTACATTTCCCAGGCTCTCTCACTCTCTGACTTCTGTTTGTGGAAGAAGGAAAAGCCAGGGTATTTCTCGTTCTCTCTCTCTCTCTCTCTCTCTCTCTCTCTCTCCCTCTCTCTCCTCATCTCCTTGATAGCTCCAGCTCCTATTGGCATGCCCCTCCTTCCATGGTCCCTGTTCCTATCAGACAGGAACACCAGGGTGCCAGTTTTTACCAGGTGGCCCCAGCTCCTGGGTTCTAAGACATTGTCTCTTCCTTTGTCCCTCCAGATCAACAAGTTCTGCTCTTTCTAATCCCTGTGGTGCTTACTGGCCTGCTTAATGTCTCCACTCGCTCATTGGCTATAAAACCACACCCCTGTATTAAATCCCTCTGTGTGAAATACCTCAAGAGGTTCCTGTTTGCAGAAAGGACACAGTGTTCATGAGAAAGATGATGATAGGGAATGTAGATATGCAGTGGGTCAAACTCTCTCCTCGGCACCACGTGACATGCTTAACAGGCACTAGCTCATTTCTTCCTCCCCATAAAACTTACGAGCAGGTACTGTCATTAGCCCTGTTTTACAAAAGAGGGAAGTCCAACGTTGTAAGGTTAGTCAACTGGTTCAGCTGAGAAAGAACAGTTGAGATCCAAACCTTGCTCTAGGCACCAAATTTGGGGCTCTTGCCCCTGCCTTCTACCCTTACCCCAGATCCCCTGCCTGTTCCGCTCCCATTTGCTATATCATATGAGAGCGTGACCTATACGTGCTCACTCCCTAGACAAAAGCCAGCACTGACCGCGACCCGTGGAAAGCATGGAAATCGTTGCTGCATGCCATGTTCTACGGCTTGGGATTCTGACTACTTTTGAGCTCCTGGGCCTCCCCTGGCCACATGCTGTGGCCTGAGCTGGACGCCCTCAGCGAGAGCTGCTGTGGCAGGCCCAGATTTATGGCTTTGTTATTACTGTGTTTTGGAGTTTTTACAGCCCCGTGCTCCCTGGAGAATCCCAGCGCTTTCTCTAGGACGTATCAGTCAGACGGCGGAGGAAATATCCAAAATGCTGGGAACATCCTGTGTCATAGTGTCTCCCCGGCCCCCAGGTACTGGCAGCCTTTTGTTTGCAGCCAGAGGGAGGAGGAAACTGATAAAGGGCAGGAGCTGGGGGGAGGCCGGCAGCCGGCACCTCTATGCCCTGGTTTGTCCTCCCCAATGACAATGTCCCCAGCTTCCTGACCAAAACAGTCATCACCATGGGCCCTCTGATGTGCAGCCAGCGCTCACGTTGGAGTGAGCCCCTCTTAATTAGCCTCTCACTCGCTCAGGGCAGATTGCTGACTCTGCAAGGAGCCAACACACTCGCCAGTGGGGTCCAGTGTAGTTCTGCCCACATAGAAAACAAGGCCCCATTGTCCTGTCTCTGCTCCTCCCCCACTGCCTGTCCCTCTCCCAGAATCCTCTGGGCTATAGCTCACTTGGAAAAATTAGGCCTAAATTCTAGGGGGGATGGGCTGGAAATAGAGCAATGGGTTAGGATAGCAGGCACAAGGAAGAGAAAAGGTGAGCAGTAGCTAGAATTATAGTCTGAGCCTATTAAAAATACGCACACATATAAATAATAAGGTAAGTCATGATCAAAACATAAAAAGATCTGGAATGACATATACTTAACAGTTAAAGGGTAGGATCAATTCATTTTTTTCCTTTTAGACCATTCTACATTATCAAAAGAATGTTTAATGAGCATCTATTACTTTTTAATAAAAAATATAGTTGTTTTAATTTAAGAAGTGTCATGCTGATTATTTTCTCTAAGTTTCCCGTGAAGCCAGGAGCGAAAAGATATTTGGGAGGATTGAGAGTGTAGACTCTACCTGCCTGTCTTCCTGGCATGTGAGTGACACAGCTTTCTGGCCTCTCCCGGCCCACCAGTTCTAGATGCTTCTTCGTCCTACTTGGAGGGAAGAATGGCCCTTATAAGACCCCTGCCCTGGGTCTGTATGCCCCTTTACAGTCATAGCAACCCAGGCCTGAAATGGCCAAGTCACCCTGGCACTCAGTAAGGGGCCAGGTGTTCTCAGGATGCCCACATGCCAGGCCTGTGGAAAGCCCCGGGCCTCACAGCCAGCAGCCCTGCATCCATGAACTCACCCTATGGGCTCCACAGTCACAGGCCGGACCCTGGGGTGGGCCATGGATGGACAGGGTCAGAGGCACCAGGACCTCTAACTCAGCCTCTCGCCACCTAAAGAGAGGCCACCCAGAGATTGGGCTCTATTGTCCCACCTTGTGAAACAAATGTGACCTGTCCTCTGACCTCCGGCTCACCCCTGTCTCCCCTCTGACCCACTCCCAAGTCCAGCCCCCCTACCTAAGTCCATATAGGCAGCTGCAAGGCCATGCCTATGCTTTCAAGTGCAGGTTTAGGCTTCCCCAGTGCAGGCTGCTGCTAAATATACACCATTATTGACGGGTGACATGTGGAGGGCTGCCTTCGGTGTGGCAGAACACAGAGGAGCCATTTATAATTCTGGCTTTAAGAGGCAGAAGAAATGCCCCCCTGTGGTGACAGATGTCCCCATGTCCAGATTCTAGTCTCCAGTTTGACCTAGGGCCCTGAGTTGGTGCATGGCATCTGCAATAATGAGCTGCATGCAGGTCAGGCTACCCTCCATATACGATCCTCACCTACAGGAGCTTCTCTGGGATGTATGCCTTAATTCTCTGAGCAGGGTGTACACCTACACCTCATCGGCTTCATTTTATTCAATTCACCCAGCAGCAAGGTGTACAAGGAATTACCATTCCCATTTTAGAGAGAAAAACTGAAGCAATATTTATTCTCAGCTCAGAGGCTTTGCAACTTCTGCTCCTTCTGCCCAGAATACTTTTCCATGTGATCATCCTACAGTGGACCAATGAATCAAATGTGTAAAGAACTTCGATGCCCTGAGCCATCATTTAATAAGTCTAGCTGCCATAAGCCACCATGCTGGCAGGACCACATAAGGAGAGAAATACTAGAGGAGCCCCAGCTGCCCGAAGGCCCAGCTATTTGAGTCCTCTCAGTCCAGATGCTAGGAGAAAAGAAGCCTTTGAGATGACCCCAGGCCCAGCCACCATCTGACTGTAGCCATGAGGGAGTCTGAGTGACAACCACCCAGGCAATACCTGGATCAGTGAGCTGACACTTTGAGGCAGTTCCTTACATAGCAATAGCTGACTGGAACAGATCCGCAAAGCTGAGCCCCAGCTGGGCTCTGTGCTCCTTGGGGAAAGGGCAACCAACACTAGCAAATCACTGTGAAGAGACCCACTCCCCAGATAAGTCTGCTTTAGCAAAAGCCTGTGGAAACTCTGACTTTCCTTTTCAGCAGCATCTCAGGAAAGCATCAAGTGACAGGGCTGTGGGAAGGCTGATACTGAGAAGGGGGCTTGCATGACTCTCCAGATGGTGAATTTAGTGAAAGAAAGAGTGGCCCACTTTTCTACTTGAATCCATAAAACCTTCTAAGAAAGAAAAGAAAGGAGGAAAGGAAACAGTGGCTAAGAGGTCTGTGGGCGTCGAGAATTTTCATATGCATTATTACTTCTGTTCTTCCTTGCAATCTAAATTATGTATCATTATAACTCCCCTCTAGAGAGGAGGCTCAAAGATGTGGAAGGGCACAGCCAGAGCTGGGATTCGAGCTAGGTTTGCCTGATTCTGCTTTCTCTGCAATAACAGAATCATGTAGGCAGAGGAGAGGGGAGAGGGCTAAGCCAAAATAGGATCTACAGAGCTATCCAAGTTAAACATGATATAGATTAGAAAATTGGATCTTGTTCTCATTGCATTCAATACTTTTTCTTCCATTGACCAATCTAGAAATATCTGGAAAGCTTCAGGAGGCATAAATGAAGAGATTGGGTAGGTTGGGTTGTAGGAACCAGGGGTCCTAGTGGTCTCCTGCAACAGAGAAAAGAGATCCCAAACATATCTCTTGCCATCATCCCATTCTTCCTGACAATATGGCAGCCTTGAGGTAGATGGACTTTGTATATGGCTGTCAGCCTTCCAAGAGCAAATGTTTCCACACATAAGGGGACAGTCACATGGCCTTTGGTGGCCAAACATTGGAAGACATGGAGCATCACTTCCACTGCATTCTATTGCTCAGTCACCAGCCTCCTCCCACCCCCAATTCAAGGGCAGGGACATGGACCCACCTCTCCATGGTGTAGTGCTTGCAACCACCACACATGGACATCCTGTACAGTCCAGTGGCTTTCATCTCATTCAGGATAAAATCAGAGCCCTTACCAAGACCACCTGGCCTGCCCTGCCCGCCCCTCTGCCACATGGGCTTCACTGCAAGCACCCTCCTCTTTGCTCACTCCAATCCAGCCACGCTAGCTAGCTGCCTTGCTGTCCATCAACTCTCTGACCACGTAGTCACCCCAGGACCTTGGTTTTGCCATGCCTGATCTCTCACTGAGAGTTCAGCTCTAACATCATCTTGTCAAAGAGGCCTGCCTCCCACTTGACTAAAAGAGCATCCGCACCTTTCTCCATCCCTTACTTGCCCTGGTTGTATTTGCAAAATTGACAACTCTCCATGTTTTGGAATATTTGCCCCCCTCGCCCACTAAAATATAACCCCCTGAGAGCAGGACTTTGATTCACAGTCGTATCCCCAACACCTGAAACAGGATCTGGTCCTTAGCAGATGCTCAACCGATATTTGCTGAATGAATGAATGAATAGGTGGATGACAGACCCAACAGTTGATCTTGAGTTCTAAAGGAAAGGGCCCAGCCCTGATAACTTCCCTAAGTGGCACCTGACCAATTACATCAGCTCACCTTCCCTCTTGGTTTCTCCGTCACTAAGACTGACCTGGGAGAGTCTCCTACGCCCGTCATCTGCAGAATTCAATGAGATAAGGGTGTTTGTCTGTGTTTGATGGAAGACCCTGTGTCCAGGCATGCTAATTCGTGGACTCTCTGTTCTGATAAGAAGCCACACCTGGACATGCGGTGTGACTCAAATACTTCTACTCTCCTGCGACAGGCAGAAGAGCCTAACCCAAGAGAGTGGGGCATCTTTAAACACTTGATATAATGTATATTCATTATAAAACAAACAAACATAGACTATGGGAGCATAGGTGAGAAAACATGGGGGTGAGGGAGCAGGTGAATGCCATAGACTCCCAACCCCCAGAAACAACACTTATTTTTCATATGGTATGATCCAGATGTTGTGGGTGACAAATGCTTTTTTAACTTCTTACTGAAGTATTGTATACATAAGGAAAAGCACATCCATCATAAATGCACAGTTCAAGACTTTTTGCCAATCAAGCACATGTATAGCAGTGAACAAGTGTGTATAATGTCACACATGTGAACATACATGTAACCATGCACACATAAAGTTTGAACACATAAGGCAAAGTGGTGCAAAGCTTATTCTCTTTCAGCCTCCATTTTCACGATATATTTTCATACTCCCCCAAGGTCCTCCTCACTAAATCTGCTCCTTCATATGTCAACCCACATCCCTCACAAGGCCAAACCCCCCACCAAGAAAGAGCTCAGGTGGTAGTTCACACCTCTCCCTCGGGCAGTCATGACTTTCCATGGATGTATAAGACAAGGGTCTGTCTGCCCAGCTGGACCGAGGCCCCAAGGTCTGGACCTCTGGGTCTGCTCTGCTCCCATGTCCCCAAAGCCTGGAGTCAGTCCTACTCCAGAGCCTTGAGCCTCCTTCTAAGACGCTAACGTGGCCTTCCTGAGACCGCAGGGCTTTGGCCCCCAGCCACCCCACCTCTTAGCACCCCCACAGTCTCTGGGAGAAAATGGGAGTGGCCCCAGCCCTCTTGCCCCCATCAAGACTTCATGGAGGCCTGGCAGGCAGGATGTGAGGAAGATTTATCAGCCCCTTGGCCCCGTGAAAAGCATTCCGTCAAAGAATTTGAAAAACGCGTCTCATATTCAGCATTTGGAGACAGCTATTCCCTTCTGAGAAGGGCAAGGGATGTAAAACCCATCAGTCCCTCGTGTGGCTGTCCAGCAGTTGGAAGATCGGGTCTTGACGGGTGAACAGGAGGCCTCCGAGACCAGGTAGCCAGGGAAGAGAGCGGGCCCCTGCCTAGCACTGTGTCCCCCAGAAGGGAGGCCTGCGTGTCCTGGAGGGAGCAGGGAGTGCACAAGGTATAAAAGGGGTTCAGTCCAAAACCAGTGGGTCTGGGCACGCCATGGACAGAGCACCTGGAGAAGAATGAGATGGGAAGAGAAAGTTGTCAGGACACAGCCTCAGAAATTCAGTCCAGGTTCTCTGTGGCTTCTGCCCTAAGCCCTAAGAAAGGGGAAATATATGGCAGCTTTCCTGGACCACCCACTGGAGCCAGGGAAGCCACTGTTCTGAAAGCCTATGCCAAGTAGGCAGAAGCTCCCTGCCAGTGTGGGGAGGCGGGTTTTCCAGTCCTACTCTGTGCACCCAGCCCTGAAGCTGGGCTTTGAGAGATGCACATGGGTATTGCAGGACCATTGACTGTTCTGAGATGTGCACCCGCCAATTCCTCAGGGCCTGTACACTCACCTGTCACTCAGCTTGGGACCTTCTCTAGGTCTTATGTGGCTCATCTCATTTTGTTTATGTCCAAATGAGCCTCCTCTGACAAGCTTGCCCAGTCACACACTTTACAGATGTGCCCCTGACATTACACTCACACAGGTGCACAAACACACACAGGCACATGTAGCTATGCACGTGCTCATATTCACACTTGCACACACCTACACAATAGACCTATGCACACAGAGGCATGTGTGAGCACACTCACATACATAAACACACATATAGCTGTGCACATGCTAATACACACACACTTGCACATGCATGCACACACCCATGGACACACCGCAATATAGCAAGGCCATTAGAAGACAGGGCTCTGGAACCAGACTAATTTAGTTCAACTCCTGCCTCTCCCATGTGGCCTTGGTAGGTGACTTAACCTGTCTGTGTCTTGGTCTCCTCATAAGCGAAATGGTAGATGATAATATTGCCCACTTCCTAAGACTATTGGAGAAAGGGAGTGTTAGATGAGGTAATGGATGTGCAGGACTTAGCCTGACTTTGCAGAGTTAGGACACGGTGAGAGGCAGCTGTCATCCTCACCCCATCAATTGTGTATATGTGTATATATACTCAACAGTATCTGAAATTATTTTAGCTACTTGTCTGCTTACTT
Source organism: Pteropus alecto (assembly GCF_000325575.1). Lineage (NCBI taxonomy): Eukaryota > Metazoa > Chordata > Mammalia > Chiroptera > Pteropodidae > Pteropus > Pteropus alecto. The sequence continues at coordinate 61,510,334 of NW_006494614.1, forward strand.
CTCTTCTATTGCCCTCCCTGGAATGAAGGCCACCTGACCCTTAACAGAGGCAAAGAATAAAGGTAGGATAGACATTGGATGAAGGAATCTTCTCAGCTCCCTCCCTGGACCCTCAGTCATGCACACTCCACACGAAGAGAAGGCCATTGTCAAGTTGTGGCAGAGTGCCACCGTAATGACATATGATGGCTACAAGCCATCACCTGTATGCTGTGCACTATTCTAGGTCAAAATCTCACGTCATCCTTGCAACCAGCCAATGAGATGGGCCCTTTTATCATCATTTTTCAGACTGGGGCGGGGGGAGGTGGGGAAGGAAGCCCAGAGTGGGCAAATAAATTAGCCAAGGTCACAGAGCTGAAAGCAGTAACCACTATCCTGGAACTCAAATCATTCAACACTCAGACTGCAATGTGGGCATTAAAAAGTCCTTCCCTTTTATCGAGTTACTGTAAGGTGCTAAAGGCTTTACACACATTTTCTCACTGAACCTCTTGACAACCCTGTCAGAAGGTTCTACTACAATCTCCTTCTGACTAATGAGTTAACTGAGGCTTAGAGCAGTTAGGTGTGTCTTTCCTTTGTGTCTCTTATAAGAAACTCGTCATTGGATTTAGGGCCTGGCCAGGTAATCCAGGATGATCTCACCTCAAGATCTTTAGCTTAATCATATCTCCAATAGATGGCAAAGCCCTATTCGAAACAAGAACTGACCCAGTCTCTTGTTCATTTAGCTATGACCTTCTTTATTCTCCTGGCGGTTTTGTACCCTCCACCATATAGATGGAAAAACCAAGGCTCAGAGGCAAATGATATGTCCCAGGCCTTCTGGTCATTAATAACGGGCAGTTTAGACTCTCCACATGTTGCCCTGGTCCCAGTATCCATCCCACTATACCCAACACGCAAATTCCAGATCTTGGAATTCTGGCTCGAAGCCTCACGGGGCACCCCACCGGGGTTGGTCACAGTCGTAGTTGGAAAGCAGACTCATGGTCACATCCCTTTTCCAATGTCCTTTCAGGGAGTTAACGAGGGGCAGGCTTCAGCTCTTCTCAGTCCTCGTGTGGAAGATTCACAGTGAGCCTCCAGCAGAACCCCCAGAAGCTCAGCACCCCAAGGGCTGCCCCAGTGCTGGGGTGATTAGTAAGAATGATGGCAGCCAGCTGCTCACTCTGTCCCCGAAACAGACCAAAGCCACTTGAGTGACACTCTTGGAACTTTCCGTTATGTTCCTTGCCCAGAATCACCGGACAGCCAGCCCCCAGGAGTCTGCCCACACGAAGGGATCGGATCCACTGTTTCACTGCCTACGTTCAGGACCCAGAGGGTCTCTCAGAATGAGGTTTACAAGGCGGCTTCTGGATTTGATTACAAGGAAATCTGCTCCTCATCTCAACCCCTCAACTCTCTCTGCCCTCGACTTCAGGAATGTGATGCTGGCTGATTTCTTAGCAACTCCCTCGTTCCTGCAGACGCCAGATTGTAAACCAGCATTCTACCTAGCCTGTGCGACTCACGAATTATAGTGCAATTGAAAGAAACATTCAGACTTCTGAACATCGAAATAGGTGAAACATTAGCTACCTAGGGCCACTGCAACAAATTACCACAAACTGGGTGGTTTAAACCAACAGAAATTTATTGTCTCCCAGTTCTGGAGACCAGAGATCTGAAATCAGGGTGACAATAGGGCCGTGCCCCCTCCAGAGGCTCTAGGGGAGGCTCCTCCCTGCTTCTTCCAGCTCCTGGGGGCTCCAGGTGGTCCTTGGCTTGAGGCTACATCACTCCGATCTCTGCCTCCATCTTCACACGGCCTCTCTCTGTGCGTGTCTTTCCTCTGTGTCTCTTATAAAAAAACTTGTCGCTGGTTTTAGGGCCTGGCCAGATAATCCAGAATGACCTCATCTCAAGAGCCTTTGCTTAATCACGTCTGCAAAGACCCTAACTAAGGTCACATTCACAGGTTCTGAAGATGAGGACATGGACATATCTTTGGGGGGAACACCATTCCCATGTCTCAGTGGGTTTTCTTTTTTCTAAGCAAGTGCAACAAGGACCATCACCCTCCCGGGACCATCACCCTCCCTCCCTGGGGAGAACTGAGCTGGGCGGAGGGCAGGGCTCCAGTCTCAGCTCTCCTGCATCCCCTCAGATCTTGGTCCTGATCACCACATATCGTGTTCTCAGAGCTGAGGATACAGCAAGAACCACAGTCAACCAAGGCCCAGCCTTCTCTGAGTTTATGTGCCAGTGAGGGAGACAGACAGTAAATGTTTATTTGCAAGATTACATGGATAAATTCATATATCACATGGTGATAAATGTTACGAAGAACAATATAGGGGGTGAAGGATAGCGAAGGAAGGAACGAGAGTGCTGCTTTCGATAGAGTGCTCACCAGAGGTCTTGTTGATGACAGAGCTGCAGAGGTCAAGAAGTGAATCCTGGAAATAGCTAGGGGTCCTCGAAGGCAGAGGGAACCACTGTGCAAAGGCCCCGTGGTGGGCGTGCACTTGGCGTGTCTGTAGAGCATTGAGAAGGCCAAGCAGGGTCAGGGAAATGACCAGGCAGGATCATGCAGGTCCTGGGATTTTATCTAACGCTGCCGGAAGCTTTCTAGCAACAAGTGATGGAGCTGGATTTGCCTTTAAGGAAATCACTCTGGATGGGGAGTGGACAGTAGAGTCCAAGGCGGAACAGGCAAGGAGGCTTCAAGCAGGAGGGAAGGGAGGCATATGATACAGTTCTGGGGGAAACTTGAACCCTGCTTCTGGACCTGGTACCTCATCTGTGTGGTGAGAAGTTAAATGGAAAGTTCCACAGATTACACTCAGCCCCTCAGGACTCATGCAAGATTATACACCCATGTCCATGTATCCCATAAGGAATGGGACAACACAAATCTCCACTGCCACCTGAAACAACCAATGAACAGACGCATCTCAGAGCGTTCTATAATATGGGAAGTTTGGTCAAGAGCAGGGCTGCTCCACACCAGCACTGTTGACATTTGGGGCTGGCTGATTCTTTGTGGTGGGGCTGTCCTGAGTATTATATGGTGTTGAGCAGCATCCCTGGCCTCTACCCACTAGATGCCATTAGCATCCCTTCCAATTATAACAAAGTCTGCAGACATAGCTCAGTGTCCCCTGTGGGGCATAATCACCCCATTTCAGAACCCTTGTCCTGGGGGGCAGTCGGCATGGTCTAGCACAGCGCAGGACTCTTGGTCTCCTGCAGACCTGTGCCAGCCCTCGGGCTTCTGCAGAGTGGGGATAAGAGCACCTCCCCTGGGCTGGGCTAGGGACGCGGCTGGCCACGTGCACTGAGCCACTCGCCTGGAGCCTGACGCCCACCAAACCCTGGATGCTGCCTAGGTATACTCATCGTCACCAGGTCCCAAATGTGTCACGCTCTCATCTTCATCTGTTACCAAACTGGCCCTGAGACCTCGGTGGGTCCCCTCCCTCTAACTCAGGTTTCTCGCTGCTAAAGCAGGAGAACTGATTAAAGGGCCTGGAACAGGGGCCATCCTCTCCCAGCCTCTCTTCCTCATCCCCCCGAAGTGCCTTCTAGCTCTGCCTCTCCGCCTTCTATATCTGACAGGCCCCTCCATGTCTGCAGCCACTCTTCAAAGACCCCTGACCATCCATCCCTTCGATGTCCAATGGCCAGAGATGAGTGAGTGCAAAGGGAGGAAAAATGACCGTGTTTTGGCCGTGTGACCTGCAAACCAGGAGAAGTTTCCGGAACACCCGCTGTGTTGGTGGGTGACAGGCTTTGATGGCCTGCCAGAAATGATAGCCAGGCCCTGTTTGCTTTGCCTTATCTGAGTGTTTTGCACCAATATTACCTCCCATCCCCTCTGTCTCCTTATGTGGGTTATCAGCAGGCGGCCACAGCATCCGCTGCTCGAGGCGAAGCCCACAGTGACCTTTCCCACGCTCACCTCTCTGCACCCAGGATCGAGGCCATCTCCCTTCACCCAGACCCTCCTAGATGGGTCACCCCAAAAAGAGTGAGCCTAGAAAGAGACCATCCCCCTTTAGAATTTAGTGCTTTCCTCCAAGTGCTCCAGAACCCTGTCATTTCCAAGGAGCCCCAGGGACGTGAACACTTACGAGTGAGGCAGGACTTTAGCTGCCTTCTATTTCCAGTAGGCCAGGGCATTGGAACCACCTGGTGTGTGAGCACCCCGGGGCTGCTGCAGCAATGGCCCCCCACACTGGGCGGCTTAGACAGCTGAGCTCCCCCACAGTCCTGGAGGCCAGAAGTCTGAGGCCAGGGTGTCGGCAGCACTGGCTCCTTCTGGGACTGTGAGGGACAATCTGTCCAGCCCTCTCCTCCATCCACTGCTTATTTGCTGGCAGTCCTTGGTGCTCCTTGGCTTGTAGACACATCACTCCATCTCTGCCTCCATCTCCACATGGCGTTTCCCCCTGTGTATATCTGTGTCCGAATTCTCCCTTTTTATAAGGACACGAGTCGTATCAGAGTAGGCCCGCACTAATGACCTCATCTTAACGCGATCTGCATCTGCACAACTCTTTTTCCAAATACAGTCACATTCATAGTCACTGGGTTCAGAATTTTAACGCTGTTTAGGGGAACACAACTCAACCCCTAATAAAAATACCACGTCAAAGCCCTGTCCCACCCCCCATCAACTGAAGGAGGTATCTAAGGGAGGTGGGGGGCTGGGTGATTCCAGTGTAGAACCACGTGAACCGCTGTCCTAGCTGATCAGATGTGGGAAACTGAGTCTCCAGAAATGGGAGTGAGACGCCCGAGGCCACCTGGTGGCTCAGGCAGCCTGGAACGGAGGCCTCCCCCTTCCTGGTTTATGCCACGTCCTCAGCAACAGGCTACTGCAGAACCCAGCAGCTGGCACCTGTGCTCGAATCTGCACGGTGGAGGATGGCGATCCCACAGCTGAGCCCCTGAACTGAACTTGCCGTTTGAGTTTTCTGAGTTAGAATTCTGTACGCTTTTACTTTTCGCCTCACAACCCTAAATGGTGAGTGGGGATTTGGTCTCCATTCTCTCCAGGTGGAACCTAAGATTCGAAGAGGTAAATTCACTTACTCAATGTTGCACAGCTGGGTAGAGGAGGGAGCTGGGGGTAGGATTGAAACCCAGGCCCATCCACCTCCACAGCCTGCACGAGTCCCCCAAACGATGCTGTCCAGAAAAAGCAAACTGCCAGTGCTTATCTGTTATTGACATTATAGGACACACTCGATGGGTTATGGGACTCTTCCTGGAAGGGGAACTAGAAGGGCTCAGAACGAGACAGACCCATGTTCTAGTCCCAGCGCTGCCACTTACTAGCTGTGTGGCCTGGGGCAATGCACTTAGCCAGGCTGCACCTCAGGCTCCTCATCTGTAGGAAAGCAGCACCTACCACTCAGGGCTGCTGGGAGATCAAGTGGATCAATGTGAACAACGTGCCTCTCGTGATGCCTCGACACATTTCAGCTCTTACTATTACTTCCAAGGGCAGCTTATGGCTCCACCAAGGTGGGCCCAGCTGTCCCCCAGCTGCTCTCCCTGAATTTATGTTTCAGATCAGCCCTGGCCCCAGCCCCACTTGCATCTCCCCACGGACCCATGACATCTCACTCCAAGGCCTGTCAGAGACACTATTAAGGTGATAAATCTCCCACCAGTCCCTGCTGCCCACCCTCCACTTTCTGCACAGAGACTATGCTGTTGTAAATGTGTCCAGCACATAAAACCTAACCCCGACATGCCCCACGAGAGGCACAGCGTCTGCAACTACCAGCCCCTTATCTGATTGGAAGCCAAAGCTTGCATTTCCCACCCCACTTTCCCCTAGCCTGGGCTGCAGGGCAGGGGCCTTGCAAAGAGGAGCTTTGCTGCTGATTCTAATCTGGGTGCACCCTTGGGGCAGGCAGGACTCTGCAAGAGGGCCAGGTGCAAGCTACAGAAAACTAAACAGTTAGCAAAGAGCAGAAATGAAGAGTTGAGTGAGCCTAAGACCCCATATCTGGGCCTCCAGCCCAAGCTCTGGGATCTGTCTTGCTGTTGCCGTAGGTCTTGGACAAGGATGGCATTCTCATCTTACTCCTCTGTTATAGCAACTTATTGACTTATCTAACTGAATAGCCCAAAGGTAGTTTAGGGGTTTCGTGCATGCCTTGCTCCAGGGTTCAAACAATGTCTCCAGACGCTGACCTCTCTATTTCTGTACACCACAGGTTCTAGAGATTTTATTTGGAGGTCTGTCTTTTCAGGGGAAGGGGTACTTTTCAGCCTCTTACATGTGCACATACAGGGTACAAAAAAATGCTTTGTGATTGGTACAGATAACAAAAGTGGTTGCTATTGCTAAGGACAAATGATATTTGATTTTCGCCTTCTGGTTTATGAAGCTCTGTGCCTAGAAAACCTTATTTTAAAATAACAATAAGTATGATTTATGTGCCCATTGTGATCCACTTGGAAGCTCTTTCGTACATGCCAAGCAGGCTCCGCAAACCTATTTCGCTGATGAGGAAACAGGCTCGGGGAGTTATTTAATTTGCCCAAAGGCAGAGTAGGGCTTAAGCTAATTGCCAGCTACTCCAGAGCCTCCATCCTTTTCAGTACGTCCTGCTGTTTCCCTTGTTTAAGAATCAATCTTTGGATGAACTAATTTCAATGTTAGATACTAATAAACCTGAGTGCATACCACATGCCAGCACTGGGCTAGCACTGTTACGCTCTCACTGATGCAACAGATGTGAAGGCATGTTTCCATGGAGCTGGACACCGTGGTCCCGAGGAGAAGGAAAGACATTTTTCTCTACCCTTGAGTCACTTAAAATCTGACAATAAAATATGATTGCTGCAACCCATGTAATCCACATAAAAGTCTTACAAGGTAGGTATAATAACGATTGCTCTGAAGGTAATGAGGACATTGATGCTCAAAGAGGCCTCCAGCTGGTGAACAGTGAAGCCAGAAGTTAGAACTCTTGTGACTCTTCCTCTTCTTAAAAGGACACTAATCCCATCATAAGAGCCCCACCCTCATGACCTCATCTAATCCTGATCACCTCCCAAAGGCCCCATCTCCAAATACCATCTCATTGGAGGTTAGAGCTTCAACATATGAATTTGGGGGGCGGGGCGGTGAGGACACAATTCAATCCATTGGAAATAGGTTAGTACCATATCCTTAATATAAACCCATGAATGTGCTAGGAGAAGAGGAAACACCAGAAATTACACTAATACAGGGATCTGGATATGAAAATAGACTATTCTGCTATTTAATGAAATAAATTTCTAATGATGATAAAGGGGCAAAAAGCACAGAATTTAAACATGCCTCAAGATGCCTTTTCCATTAAATGGACTCGTTCAGATGTCCACTGAGGCGCCCACCAAGAGACTGACCTCATTGCAAATTGTTTTTCCACTCAGTATTAATGGAGAAGAGAGCCAGACATGGTGAATTACTTGGGGCCTTAAGATGACCCAGTCGGAGTCACTTTGTGTGAGCCCACCGGCTGTCTGGTGATTGACGGGTAGACACGTGGTGCAATCCATCACGAGGGCCTGACTCACGAAAGACAGATCGGTGGGAGAGCTAAAACAGATGTCAGGGTGGGAGGGACATTGAAGGAGGCTCTAAGAGCCAGCCCAAGGTCCCTGCCACATGGCAGCGCTGGGTGCTAGCAACACCTTCCCCTGATGTCATGTCAGAGATGGTTCTTCTAGACAGCCACAATCTCAGATGTTCCTTTCTTGAAAATAAGCAATCAAATACCTAAATATTATTGTGACATAATAAATAAATTCCAAACTGCATAAAAATTAAAAATTAAAAGTATACCTTTTCATTGTTAGTAGATTTGGGGTCAATTACTGTTATTTTGCTCTAGTGGCCAGTTATTCATACTTTAACAAGCCTTAAGGACATCACTTTTACATCCTGCATGAGGACTCTAGGCATAATGAAGACGTTTGGCCAAAATTCAAAAAAAAAATCTTTAGCACAATCTGTTCACATTGTTTTAAGAACTACATCTAACACCATGTCAACGATTTCCACTCCAAATTAACTGACATTTAAAGCAAATTTTGACCTTCCGGGCCCATTAAAAATTCCTGGATGGTGTGTTTAATATTTGTAGTTCCTAAAGAAATTCCAGTGTCACCTTAAAGATTTTTGGACTAAAGATACTGAACAGTCCTGGGTGAACTGGTTACTCGGGCTCGGGTCTTGCACCAACTACCTGCTCTGTGGGGGAGTCATTTGTGCTACAGAATTCCAGAATGTCCCAGCAGGAAGAGACCCCTGGAGGAGAGTTGCACTGGAAGTTTTCCGATGTTGATCCCTAGACTGGATGCTGGGGGGTCGTGGGGAAAACTTGCACTTATCCTGATCAGTCCTGCTCCACCCCCAGCCCCAGGGCTTGCTGACTCATTAGGTCTGGAGTGCATGGGGCCCAGGCATGTATGTTTTTCGAATGCTCTTAGAGGAATTTAAATGGATATCCAGGAGATAACCCGAGCTTGGTCCAACTTTCTCACCTTAGAGGCAGGGAACGTGAGCATCGGCAAAGGGGAAGCTGATGGTCTGGGTCCACACAATAAGGAGCAGAGCCCAAGGCATTGGATCATCAGCAGGTTTCTTAGTGTCCACACTGCTCTCAGAGCTTCGCCCAGACAGTGCTAGTAGGTGGGATAGAGCCCCCCAAAAGATACGGCCATGCCCTAAGCCCCGGTGTCAGTGACTATGACCTCATTTGGAAATAAGGCCTTTACAAATGTATTAAGGTGAGGTCATACTGGATTAGGATGACCCCTAAATCCATTACGACAGGTATCTCTAGAAGGGAGAGATTTGAGACACAGACACAGACGAAGGCCATGTAACAACAGAGGAGAGATAGAGTGATACAGTCCCAAACCAAGGGACTCCTGGTGCCCCCAGGAGTTGGAGGAGGCAGGAAGGACCCTTCCCTAGAGCCTGCAGAGGGAGCGCAGCTATGCTCACACCTCGATTTCAGACTTCAGGCCTCTAGAACGTGGAGATAATAGACATCTCTTGCTTTCAGCAGTTATGTGTTTGCAACAGCAGCCCCAGGAAACTGATACAATAGCTAACTGCAGGGTCATCTGCCAAGGACTGGCCCCAACCTTGTTCTGAGGAGAGAGACAGTTTCAATCCTGGTGGGTGGAGCTTTGTGGCTGTCTCGAAATAAAATGCTTGTATTATGTGTCCTTTCTATAAACACAGAAAATTGCGTGTTCCCCATAACCAGACGTGTAGCATGAGGAGACCTCCGACCAGCCAGGGGCTGGGGAAATTTGCATGGAGGGTTGGCTCCGAGAGGGCCCTTTCCCCGGGGGCCTGGGTAGGCACAGACATCCCTCCCAAATGCAGGCCTCTCCATATCAGCCTTCGCATCTCCCACGGTGATCCCATCACCTCACCTAGATACTCAACCTGAGCCGGGACCCAATTCCACCATAGCCGGGAGCCCATCATGAGGGGACCCAGGAAAAGTCCAATCCAGTCCAGACGGACGGCAGGCAAAATCCCTCCTCCTGCCACACTGCTCTGCTGAGGATTCCAGATCCCAGGTGGACTCATCACCTTCACCAAGAGGCAAAGACTCTGAAGACCTGGCCCTGCCCGAATCACACTTAGCAGTCATGGGCCAGGGCTGTCGTCCCCACCAAGGGCAGAGGTAAGATGGCACTATGGCCTAGAGCAGGTGTCAGGGTCACCCCACCACTCTGGCACACGACCTCTGCCGCTGACCAGTTTGAGTCTGGGGAAGTTACTTAACTCCTCAGAGCTAAAATGTCCTCATCTTCAGAAGAGGGACTAACCATATCTGCTTCTACAGGACGGTGTTGGATTAAATGCCAGCAATGACTAGCACGAGAGAAGTGTGTGAGGAATGTGACCCTTGCCGTGGACTTCCTTCTGGCTCTGGCTGTCAGCGGTCATGTCCCAGCTGTTTGGCAGCCTCTGGGCAGTTTGGACCGAGGACAGAAGCCCTTTGGAAGCCCAGCGGAAGCAGGAAGCAGGAAGCAGGCGAAAATGAGAGGCCCCTGAAGGGGGTCCTGAGCATGTGTGGTGCTGGAGGCAGCTCCACATGGACTAACGCAGCCAACAAAGCAGGAACATCTGGCACAACATCTGCTTCTAAAGACGACGGGGAGCAGGGAAGGGAGCAGAGGCCGGGTGCTCCTCTGTGTCAGGTCTGCTCACGGCCTTCTTCACACATCTACATCCTGCCCACTGAGAATCTCCAGTAGTACCCAGCACCCCCAGGGTCAAGTCCAAGCTCCTCATACTTATTTCAAAGCATGCTCTGGTCCGGCCTCTGATCACCTGGCCGGCTGCATCCTTCGCCATGCTAACCCCTCCTTACCTCACATTGCACACCTTAGCCAGGCCAACTTGCTTTTAACCCTCTTGGCAACTAGTGTTCCACTTTTTCTGAGCCCTCTTCAGATTCTTCTGTACCTGTCTACCTTTGACTCAGTCTCCAGGTCTCAGCTCAGAGGCCCCTGCCTCGAGAGGCCTTCTCACCTCCTCCCTGCGTGCCCATGGTCATAGCAGCCCCATGGTCCACCTCAGTGCTTGGCTCACAGCAGGGGCTCAGGGAATGAATGGAATGGGGGCATTTGATTGGACTTGACAATAATATTTTTGAGTACCTACTGTGTCACTGGCACTTCTGAGCCCTATGATTCAGCAGTGAGCAGAAAGATAGAAATGGGTTCCCATTCTGGTTTGGGGAGATAGCAAACAAGAAAACAAGTAAAATATGTTTTAGTCCACGGCCATGCTACCCTGAACAAGCCCGATCCCATCTGATCTCAGAAGCTAAGCAGGGTCAGGCCTGGTTAGTACTTGGATGGGAGACCACCTAGGAAGACCAGGTGCTATAGGTGTAAAAAATAAAAAAAAAATAAGGGATGATAAGCTGACACGGTCCTTGCAATCTGTGAGGTCAACTAAGGGTTGCCTCACCTAAATATATATATATGTTTTAGAGGATGTGAGGTGCTAAGAAGGAAATAGAAAGCCAGGAAGGAACATAAGAAATGCTGTACCTAGAGAAGAGCTCGCTGAGAAAGTGATCATTAAGTATAAGCCTAAAAGTGGTGAGGAAATGAGCCATGCAGGTGGATGGATGAATGATGGATGGGAGAAAGGAAGGAATGATAGGTGAATGATTGATGGATGATAGGCGGAAGAAAGGAAGGGAGGGAGGGGAGAAAGAGGGAGGGAGGGAGAGAAGGAATGAGAGCGGAAGGAAGGAATATAGATAAAAGGATGTATGGAAGGGTGGAGAAATGGTGAGTGAATGAATGAATAAATGAACAAATGAGCACATGAACAGCCCTGTGATATATACAGACAATTTCTCTGATCGCCATCATTATCATAGTTCTTTCTCATGTCTGGCTATCAGCATCCCATGTGTCCTTCAATGTAAAAACTGAAGGCCTCTTGTGGGGACACTAGACTGCTTCCACCTGTTCTTACTCTCCGTTCCTAGGACCCTTAGAGTCTGTGCCCCGAATTCAGATGGACTCGACTCTAGCATTGCCTGGTGTGAGATCAAGCAAGAGAGCTTTAAGATTCACTCGTGAAAAACTTCCCTACCAAACTAATTTCTATACAATAAATTCTATTTTGTCTTGTTTTATCAATTTAATATCAGTTCTTTTATGAGGGACAAGTGAGATGGTTGCAAGGTATTAGAATGTGAGAACATTGAAAACATATTTAACAAGATCAGTTAACACCATGTTCTGCTTTGTTCATGTCATGTTCTGGCATTAACCGCAACTTTTATAGGAACAATCTTCCCAAATAAATGCAAAGAAAGACATGACAAATCTTGGCTTACTTCCCATTGTTTAGGAACTTTTACTTAATCATAAGTAAAATTCCTTTATTTGGGGAGACTATCAAAAGGAGCCATTGCATTAAGCCTCACCATGTGGACTTTATCTATTTATCTACTCACATCCAATTGTCCATGGTCAACAGCTACTAGGTCGCTGAGCCAAAATTTGATCCTGGGTAAGCTAAAAATATTTTTTTCTCTTACAAAAGGGCTGTGTCCTTAGAGACTGACCCCCTTCATGAGAGGAAGCTGTGAGTTAAGATATAGATCAAGGCTTTCAGAGCAAGAGTGACCCGGGCCTCCCCTCTAAGTGGGGCCGGCGAGTCTGTCCCAGCGTATCGAGGTGGTTAAAAGTTCAGCGTCAGAGTCTGGGATCTGACTTCCTGAGCTGAGCCCAGCTCCTCGACTTACGAGGGTGAACTTGGGCAATCACTCTCACCCGCTTGCACCTCAGATTCATCATGTGTAAATACTCAGTAATGACATGAAACACATCTTTGGTTGCTAGGAGGATTCAAAGCAGTAATAAATTCTAGTGAAGCAGATATCGTGTGTGCCCTGCACCCAGCAATTTCAGTCCTGGGTACACCCCACCAGACACAGGTCCACGTGTCCACCAAAACAGAGATAGGAATGTTCGTGAGCACCCCAGACTGGAACCAACATAATGCCTCACTTGGTACAATGCCTGTTTCCAAGTAGCCCTCAGTAAGCCCTCTCCCCAGGCTACACTAATGGACACACATTTGCACCAAAGAAGTACCTTTTATACAAATTCAAGTGCTGTATTCAGTCTCCTGTAAAGTTAGGGTGTGTTCCCACACTCCCTGTCCACTCCAGGCAGGATGGTCACTGTGGGAACTGAGTAGTCAGCATGAAGGATGATCCACCAGCTTCGATGTGGGTTTTCATTTCACGCACTGTCTTCTCCCACTCTTAGGGGTGAGGCAAATGTCGTCATGGAGATGGTGAAGTAGACTCGGAGCTGAGATGAACCAGGCAGAATGTGCCCCCCAGGGCTGAGGGAGATCATTCTCAAGGTCCAGGGGAGCTGGACTCATGGATGGAAACCCGACACGGAGGACTCACTCCAGGAAGAAGTAACATTTAGACTAGGGAGGCCCAGAAGCAGGGAACTGTCTCCGAAGGTTATCGTGAGGCTGTGACAGTGGTCGTCCAGAAGCCCGGGGGGTGGGAACAGCATGCTGGCACTCAGAGGCAAAAGTAAAGAGCAAAGCCATCTTGGGCCCCCTCTAAGTGTGAGCTGACGTGAGAGCAAAGGATGGGGAGCTATTTAGTAAACAAAAATGCCATTAGTTAAAGGGTTGGGGGCTCAGAGTCTGCCCTCTTGACCCCAACCCTGCCCTTCTCATGGCCCCTTATGGGATCTCCGGGGCCACTCACTATCCAAACTGACAACTTACTTTCCGATGGGTGCTTGGGACTAACTGTGGCTAGCAGATAGCAGGTGCTCAATAAAAGAGTGCTGACAAATGATTGGCAATTACCCCCCCGCCCAGATCTGAACACCTCCAGGGCGGATGTTTCTCTGTGTTCCCAGGGCTCTTACACAGTCTGGGCACGTGTTGTTAGTCTGCGTGCTCTGATTTGACGTTGTCGTCTTACTTTGCAGTTCATTTGAATAATTCATTTCTTTGAGATGCATTATTAATATACATATTCATGACAATTAGGGGATTAAATAGTGTAAAAATCACAAGGAAAAGCCTAACACCGTTTCTGGCAGAGAGAAGTGAATTTTTTTTTAGAAATGTGTTTCCCATAGGAGTTTCACGAAATAAAATGTTGGAGTCGAGCGATTAATTGAGCCTCTAGAAGGAGACCTTTGGAATATTATGAGTGATCCAAGAGCTGACAAGGCAAATCGATAGTGGTAGAAACAACAAGATCGCTCGCTGTGGAAGGGGGTGGCACTGACGAGAGTGGGCAGTGGGTGCCTGTGGGCACTGGAGATGTTCTCGGTGCTGCTCTGAGGGACAGTCACACGGGTCCGTGCACGTGCCGTGGAGAAATCCACTGAGCAGGACACCTGAGACGTACACTTCTCACTGAAAGGTGTCAATGTCAATATAAAATGAGCAATGTCAATATAAAATGAGCTTTGTCCTAGGATAGATATTAGATGGCAATGGATTTTAATGATTTTTATAATATTTTAATGTGAAATGCATTTGCCTAGTTCTGGATTTAAAAGATCTATATTCGGAAGCTTTACTTCAGCCCATCTCCACGCACCTCGCTCGCTCCCTGCACGACCTGCAGGTCCCAGAGGCACCAGCGTGCACTGACTCTTCCATGTTCTGCTCAACTTTGCCATCTTACCAATAACAATTGAGAATCGTTGAGGGAGTGCTAAGTGTCTTATAAAGCATCTCAGCATCTCATTGTTCCAGGCCACGGAGCTAGTGAGGGGCAGAGCCAAGCTCCAAGCCATGCCCTCACTTTTGGGTCAGATGATGCTGGACGTATGACCGGGGAACTTAACCATAAAATCCAGTCGTGAATTATCTGGCGACAGACCGATGGAGATATTGTTGTGAAGCAAAATCCATCTCTTTTACAACTGTCTTGACGTGTTTATAGAGCCACATATCTGATAGGTAGGGGGAGGGGAGAGGGGGCTCCAAGCCTTCAGGGCCACCTCTCCCCTTCCCACTGCAGGGCTGTATTCAACCGCTGCAGGAAAATGAATGAAGCAGGGCCTATGAAGTCTTCATCTCAGCATCTCATTGCTCAGACGCCAGTGGATCTGACCTCAGCTCCTGCCTCCGTGTCCTAGCTTCTGACAGGTTACCCTCCACAGCACACAGACTGTTGTCTGGAACCCTCTGGGCAAGCCCCAGTTCTGAGAAAGCACCAGAGTTACTCTGGAGTCACTCAGTGTCTGGGGACACTGGCTACCCCTGCTTTTTCCTCTGAGGGGTGATTCGTCCACAAGGAGCACAGTTGTGAACTCGGAGGCAGTGTCCTGAACAAGACATCAAGACTCCTGTTCTCTTGGAGTTTATTTTCTTCTCGGGCAAAGAATGAATCACCCCTTCTCTCAGCTATAGAGAAAATACCCCAAAGGCAGCTCAAAAGGCAAGTGAAATGGAGCCCAAAGTTAAAATTCAGGTGTGCCCTGCGATGAAGGATGGGAGAGAAAAAATGGCAGAGGTTAGTGGCCCTTAGATGCCTGACAGTCTCAAAGTCCACCCTCCACACAGGCCCCGCAGGACAGCAGAGCTGTCTGTCTCTGCTGATGGCGCCCAGACTGGGCAAGCTATTTATAGAAGTGGAAGATCATTTGATGGCTGCATCTGGAACCAATTGAGGGAGGGCTGTCAGAGCCTGGCACCCACTTGATGATCCCCCAGGCAAGACTTTGCCCCAAAGTGTCAGAGACACTAAATGGAGCAGCTCCCTCCATGGGCCTCCCAGGGCAGTTGATGTTGATTTGAAAAGACATTCCAAGTTGGTCAGTGGAATGGCTCCCCCGTGTTACGAGGCAATTACCTGTAATTATTATGCAAGCTTCTAATCACTGCATGTTGGCTAATTAGTTACAAATTGCTCAGCAATAAATCGTCTTGGGCAGAAAGACCTCCTTCCCTTGGAATGTGGGCTGGTTACTGAGGGGTGAGAGAGGGAGGTGGCCTGGCCGTCCCTCGAAGGTGGTTGGCTGCTATTTGACTCAGAGGCTTTCTGAAAAAGTCTCCTGAGGCTTTTGGGGACGTGGCAGAGATGGCAACGGCTCACAGTGCAGCACAGGAGCGTAGGAGGGAGACTGCAGAGCTGCCCTCGCCTAGAACCTGCACTCACACCAAGCTCCGCAAAACCTCTTCCAGGCCTGCGTGTCCTTGCCACCCCAAGGAAGTGGTCCTCATTCCCAGGCACTGTTGGCTACTCAGTGCAGTCTGGGCACCAACAGCACCAGACACCAAGCCCCCTGAATCAGAACCTGAATCTTAACACAAGCCCTGGTGATCCCTGCAGAGAACTCCGTTGCACCCTAAGAACGCCTTCTGAGGCCTTCTTCCTAATTTTAAAAAGCTGTTTGTTCACGAAAAAACAAAAATGTTCTTTTACTCACACAATTAGAGCCTTTGCGTCCTCAGGGCAGGGTTACCAGTTATTGGATACCATATCCCCAGCTTCTAGAATAGTGTTGGGTACACAGTAGGTGCTCAGTAGATTTTGAATGAACACGTGCTGGCAGAAGGTTGCCAATGTGTATCGTTAAGGATCGATACCAAGTTTTGGAACGGTGCAGACATGACGGTCTCCCCGTTATTTTAAAGCACTGAAGTGTGGTACTGGCCATGTGCTCAGAGAGAAAGGTCTGACTTCACATGAGCAAAGGTTACTTTCAAAATATTAAAATCAAAAAAGATTCTCATGTCGTTTCATGATTACTAACATCGCATCAAACAGCAAGACTGGAAGACTCATGCCCAGACAGGCCATCTCTGCTCGAGCCTTCTCTGAAAAAAAGTTGGCATTTGCTGTTGTCAAATCTGAGAGGCAGAGGGTACATGTGGCTTTTGAGTCCTGAGGCCTCTGATTTGCCTTCTGGAGTGTGGCAGGCTTGAACTTTTGAACCTGAATTTTGCTGAGAAAGACTCTAGTTCCCAGGTTTTGGCCTGGAGATGCCCCCTTCCTCCCTCAGGCTGGCTGTCCCTGTGGGGAGGTCTCACCATCACTGGGGCATGGTCTCCCCCACCCCGTGATGCTAGAGGCCCCTGATCCTAAGCCAACAACTCAAGGGTCCTAGATGAGTCTAGATTAAGGCTCCTTCACTGCCCCTCTTTCTCAGCTCAGCCTCCATTTATCCTGCCACCCCATAATAGTTAATAGCAGGTCCTATTTATTGAGCACTACCCTGTACCAAGTACCATTTTGCATAAATTGTCTTTGCATGAATAGGCTCCCTGAATTTGCATAACAGGTCCAGGATGCAGGCGTTGTTCCTTCATGCATTTTACAGATGGGGACACTGAGAAGCCCCATGAGAGAGGTGATACTCTCTGCCACACACACTTCTCTGAGCCTCAGTTCCCACATCCAAAAAAAACGAGATAATGAGAATTGCTTTTCCTCCCTTCCTGGATGGCCAAGACACTGAGAGTCCTTCTGAGCCGGGGCTATACTTGCGCCTTACCTGAGACCAAGCACTCACGGTAGATGCCTAATGAAGGACCATCAATAAGAAACGATAATAGAAATGCTTCCTAAGGTGCCAAGTTTCTAGGGTCAAAAGTTCTAACAAATATTATACTCTCACTGGGTTCTAGGGCCATCTAGAGGTATGAACTCATTTAACCTTCATGACAACCCCACAAGGTAGGGCTATTATTATTACTCCTATTTCACAGATGAGGAAACTAAGGGGCAGAGTGATTGCATAATATGCCCAAGACCACACGTGAAGCACATGTGAATTTGCATAACAGATCTATGAAACAGGTATTATTTTTATGCCCTTTAGAGATGGGAAGACTGAGGAGCCCATGAGGGAAGGACTCCCTCTGCTCCATTCACAAACAGCTGGATCCCGGGCCTTACACTTCCAGGCACTGTTTCTCTACTGCTGTGTGAACGTGTGATCTGATGATGATGATGATGATAATGATGACGACGACGACAACAATGTAGCAAATCTTCCCTTTTGGTTCAAATTGCACCTTTAAAGTTTCTCGAAGTGGCCTGTCTGTGGCCCCAGCCCCTCTGGACTTCTGTAGAGTTTATGACCTTGACGCTCCCTGTGCTGGGACTCACCCTGCCTCCTGCACTGTTGTCCACAGATCTCAGCAGCCAGCGGACAGAGAGGCTGAAGGAAGGGCTGGGTGTTTCTTCTCATTTTTGCTCCTCCTCCTGTCCACCCACGACCTTGCCATTTTGTTGGCAGCTGACAACTCTGAGAACTTCCATTTTAGGTGTCAAACTACCAGAAAGTTTCCCTTTGGGGCCCGTGGGACATGTGCTGGCTGAGAGTGGGGGCTCAGGAACCCAGGGGGTTTAAAGTTACACTTTACCAATCTAACCTTTGTTTCCTCCTCTGGAAAAAGGGAATAAAATGTTAGAGAATGATTGCATGTATGGGGGGAACAGTGTCTCCTCCTCAATTTATGTCCCCCCGGGACTTCAAAATGAGGCCTTATTTGGAAATAGGGTCTTTGCAGATGTAATTAGTTAAGATGAGGTCATACTGGATGAGAATGGGTTCTAATCCTGTGGCCGATGCCTTTATAAAGAGAGGCGAGGAGACACAAAGAGACACAATTGGGAGGCCAGGTGAAGACAGAGGCCAAGATTAAAGTGATATGGCCACAAGCCAAGGAACACATGGAGCCGCCGGGAGCTGGAAGAGGCAGGAAGGATCCTCCGCTAGAGCTTTCAGAGGGAGTACGACCCTGCCTACACTTTGGTTTTGGACTTATGGCCTCCAGAACTAGGAGACAATACAGTACACTTCTGTTGTCATAAACCACCCGGATTGTGATATTGCTGCAGTGGCCCCAGGAAATGGGTACGACGCTCACAAAGTTCAACTCATAGAGAACTCGAACTTAGCGGCAGCTCTCCTCGTCAACATTATGGTGACCGTCACCTACCCAGGTGGCCCTTTTCTTTCTGGAACAGGCAACACAGAGTTGGGGACGAGCCATCTTGGCAAGATGCCCAAAGGCACCGAGGCAAAGGGACAGTAGAACCCGTGGTTCTGAGCCATCTTCTCTTTGCAGGCCCTGGATGACGATTTTGCCCACAGCCCTTTTTACTCTGCAATGGGCACAGCCGCCCCCAGACCCTGGAGCCTCCAGGCAGAAGCTCTGAGGGAAGAACGCCCAACCCCCCAGTCGGCAGCGTGGACCACGAGATGCCCCACCCAACTGTCGAATTTATCTGGCTGTTTAGGGAGCAGGACCTTGTCTGCCCCCTTGAACCCAAATACAGATGTGTAGGGGTCAGAGGCCGGAGCTAATTAACTTAGGAAGGCCATGTACACTTGACCAGACTCACCAAGGTCATCAGGAACCCCAAGATGCCTCTGTGCTATTTTTAGTCTCGGGGGCAATGTGATTAGACCGTGACTTCAGCGTGGCCCAGCATGGGGGCGGAAGGGAGGGAAGGATGGAGTGTGCCAACACGAGACAAAGAGGTGCTTCAGAAGGTGCCAGCCTAGGCCTGCAAGATGGTCACCTGGAGTGGGGCATTCGCTGTGATTTTTACTTGCAGTCTCTCGGTTAATCCTCACAGCAGCCCTGCGTGTGGGGCCAGTGCCAGCCAAACCTCAGAGTTAGGGAAACTGAGGCATAGAGTGAAGAAATGACCTAGATGAGGATCCCTTCTTATCATGAGGTGGCTTTGCAGACCCCCTGCATAGGATAATTATGTCAGAAGGTGTCTGGGGGCACGGCTGCCTTGTGGAGTAGAAAACTACACACTGTGACACATATTATGGGATGCATGTGTACCTTGAGGATGCTGGCTTTCCCCAATAGGAGCTCCCAGGGCAGATGGTTAAGAGGTTAAGAGGGTCCCAGGTCCAAATACCACTCCTTTACTTCTGGCTGTGACTCCAGGGCAAGTGGCTTATACATGCCAGGCCTCATTGCCTCTGCTGTAAAATGGGGACTCGTACCCCAATTGCCAGGTAGAATGGGCTTAGCACAACTCCCAGAGTGGCCAGTGCTCTACGGGGCTTCTTGTGACACCCTGGCCACCCCAACCTAGCACTGGGGTGTGTCGGTGACTGAGGCAGAGGGCCAGCCCACACCAGGGGCCTTGCAAGGATGTCTCTGAGACAGAGACCTACAGCGCAGCTGCAGTGAAGCCAAGGAGTAGGGGGAGGGGGAGGCTGCCACACCCTGAACAAGGGCAAGGCCTGCAGCCTCTGCCATGGGGCTGGGATGCCGGGTGCAGGGAGACTGCAGTCGAAGGCAGCTCTGATTACAGGCAGATAGGGCTTCCCGATGGCTTCCAAGGGCCCCTCTGTGGATTAGTATTTATTACGCCCTGAATTAGCTGGCAAGAGGGTCGGCTTCTGTGGAGACGTTTAGCAGGGCCTGGAAGCATAATGTTCCTTTTATTGCTCCATAAACAGCCCACGCTCTCTCCCTCCTCTTCCTCCCGCTCCCCTCTCAGTTCTGTCTGTTTAAGCCTTTTAAACCTTTAATCAGAGACTAATTGAGCAGAATAATAACAAATCCCTTTCAGTTCTGTTCTTCCAGAGCCCTGGCCTGGAGGTAGCCGAGGTGGCAAGACTTAGAAAAGCCCCAGAAGTGCCAAGTAGGCTTCTGAGGACAGAATCTCACGTGCGTTCTGTGACATACTGGATAGTTTAACACCCCAGCTACAAAGTGGGACAAAGCCGTCACAGAGGATGCTATCATTGCAGCATATGTGTTGCACATGGCACACCTCTAGGGGGAGCCATTTTGTCCTCGTCTCTCTGAAGCTGTGCAGTGCTCAATCTGTGCAACCACACATAGCACCATTTCTACAGCTACTAGGTAGAATATAAATGCAGAGATGTGTACTCAGTGTCAGCACTGGCATTTAAAGGTGACTTTTGTTTTCTTCTGAGCTTCCTCTGCATTTTCCGATTGCTTTTCTACAGTGAAGAGGCTTGCAAAACATAACAGCCTGAGTTCCAAGTGCTGGGTGTGTATTAATTCTGTTAATATGCACCACAATGATTCTATAAGCGAGGTATTACAGCAGATTTTACAGATCAGTGGCCTGAGGCACTGAGGCATCACGTAGCTTGGCCGAAGGCACAGCTAATGGACAGCTGAGCTGGCCACTCTCACTTTTCCACCTCCAAATGACGTGAGCTACATTTATTTTAAATGACCCAACCAAAACCCACTTCCATGTGCGTGGCCACCCACTCCCCTCATCCAGGCACCCGCTAGTCCCTCATTCTGACCCTTTGTTCCCATCACACTGACCGCTGGCAAGCTTTTTTCCTATCAGACATTTACACTCCAGCAAAAATTTTAGATAATGCCTATCCTCTCCCAGGGATCTAATTCCTTATTGAACAGTGGGATTCTTGAGAGATCTCAGTGCGTAAGCAGAGAGAATCTGGGACGGGAATAGGGAATTTTACAATAATCCAGAAATATAACTGGTTAGGCATAGCTCAACAGAATCATGATAGCCTTACTTTTCAGAACAGAGGGGATGTTAGAGATTGTTTAATCAAGCCCATAATTTTAGATATGAGAAAAATGAGACCAGGGAGGAAGGTGGTTTATGTACGACACACAGCGAGTCTGTCAGTCTAATTCTAACAGTATCTTCCAGACCTGGCCTCGCGAGAAACGAGAACACAAGGATTTGAGCAAGAAACTCGTGCCCCCAGATTGACTCAAGCCCTAAGACAGAAAACAGCAATTGATGTGCTACAGATGACAGAGGTCAAGAATTGTAGAGTGATTATGTCTAACTCTTCTATTTTACAGGCAGGAAAGCTGAGGCCTAGGGAGAGTTAGTAATACAAGCTATCATTTGTTGAACGCTGTGAGTCACCAGGTACTGTGCTACTTGTAAATATCATCACACTTAACCTGCATTACAACCCTATACGGGAAGTAGAGTTTTAGAAAATGCTGGGTTAAAGAAATTTAAACAGGTTTTTGTATGTATTTTAACTGCAGGACATTTTTTTAGAGCCTTGAATATGCTTATATGCATTGTGAATCTCCAAGAAATAAATAGAAAGTTGCTGGGTTTCCCCAGTTATTTGGGCCAGGAAACATCTTTTCGTGAAGCAACTCCTGGGATGTATTTCGGTTCTAGATTTGAACCTCATAAGGCATTCCAAGAGCTTTGCTAAGACAACATGTGTTCAAATGCCTAGAAATGGTTCCAGCTGTGAGGGTCCTGAATTCCAAAGACAGGGAGAGGTCACCTTGCATTTATCCACTGTTGCATAAACGTGTTGAGGGCCCCTTCTAGTGCAGGGCATTGAGCTTTTCTGCTGGAGTAGGTGCAGGTGAGGGAGAGGGAAGAGGGTGTGCTAGACATATTTAGCAGGCACTTATACAAGCCTCTCTTGGTCTTGGGCACAAGGAAGACTGCATTTCTCAGCCCTCCTGCCATTGGAGAGAGTGGCATGTGCCTGGTTCTAGCAAGTCTGTGAGCCCAAGTGACATGGGTAATTGCCGGGCTGAATCAGGAAAGAGCAGGTTCCTTGCCATCATGTGCTTTCTTCCCCTGAGTGGCAAATGTGAGAGCCTCCTATTGAAAAGATGGAGTGATAAGATGGAATCAGCCTGGATCCCTGAGTCACCAGCTGGAGGATAGTTGCTCTAGAGGATTGCCTGAACCTGCCGTGGGCTTGGCATGACTGGGAGTTAGATTTTTGTTGTGTTATGACACCAAAGTTTGGAGCTGTTTGTTATGGCAGTGCAGCGTAGCATAGCCTGACTACTAGAGAAAGAACTGACCAAAGATTGGTGAATCGCATAAGGGTCTTCCTTGGAGCACGTGTGGCTAATGAGGGGAGATTAGATATTAGATTCTGTGTGAGTCACTAGAACAGGGGCCTGGGTGGTGGGTCTCAAAGTTTGCAAATAACGTTCTATGGCAGATCTGTACACCCATCTGATGGCAGAGTCAGCCTTGGAAAGGCTGAGTAAAGACTTGAAGAAGAGCTTGATTTGGGAGTCAAACGCCATTCCAGGCAGAAGGAACGGCATGATCAAAGGCCCAGAGGTTAGAAACTAAGGTGAGTGAAACAGGACCAGTTTTGTCAGAGTTGAGGATGTGGGAAGAGAAGTGGTAGAAAATAAGACTGGAAAATACCACTGGTCCCAAGATCATAAAAGGTCTCACATTTCAGACTAAGGAGTTTGGATGCAATTCTGCTACCAGCATTTCCCCCCAGGAGACTCGAGTCCCATGAACTGCTCCAATAAGGTAAGAGTTACATAATTGAGAAGTTTAGAAAAAAGTCTGATTGCCTACTTCCTTCTTAATAAGTCCCAGGCTAATGAACCAGGATCAAGGCTCTGAGAAGTCCTGCAGTAAAGAATCCAATCCTAATTTGCTTAATACAGCATTTCTCAGCCTTGTGGGATCAAGCAGCTCTTTTTGGCAAGCTTTGGAGAAGGTTAGAAAGAGGATCAGCAGATCTATGAACAGAATGGAGACACGACCAGAGCCTGGAGAAGATCAGTCAGTGGAGGGAGCTCACCTGCAGCCCCGACTCACGTGCGCCAGCCTCTTCTCTGACCACCACTCCTGAGGGACCCCCCATGCAGCCTGCCAGCCCCTTCATGCTGATCGCATCTTACCTCAAGTGCAGGCTGCGGGTCCTCACTCTGTCTCAGAGGCTGTGAGAGGGAGCCCCTCTGCCCACCCCACCTCACTTGGAAGTTAGAAGTTGACACTTGACCAACGAGGGAAAGAAACCAATGGACAAATACTCCCACCCCCATCTTTTGAGGAGGAGTTGTGTGAGCTGCTTACAAGGTTCCTGGTAGCACCGAGCACCCGTTGCCCCCAGTGACCTCAATCACACACCCTTCTCCCGCCCTGCTCCCTCACTCCTGTACCCTAGACCACCTCCCAAGTAAACCACCAACTCCCAAGGGTGCAGCTTTGCAGGGAGCCCAAGATAAGGCCAGGAATGTTATTAGAGGAACTAGCAGAGGGAAGGGCTAGATATGGGGAGAAGATCTCTGACAGATTTTGAAACAGACCCAGGAAATAAAACAACAGTCCAAGTGCATGTTACTTCATAAAAAGCAGCAGCAGAGGCAGCCGATGATGAAAGGCACCTCACTGGGCCCCCACGGGACCAGAGTCCACCCAGATTCTGTATTGCTGTTTCTCCTAGCTTCTCTATGGACACTTTATTACTTTCTTGGTTTATGGATTTGGTAACTGAGGCTCAGAGAAGCACACTCTCTCCTCTGAACTGGGCAACTTTCCGTCCACCCAGCATATGTCCTGGTGGAGGAAGGAACAGGGTTTAACAACTACTGGATGTTGGGTGAGCAAGAGGGAAAAGCTGACTCTGAGGTTGGCGTGCTCCAAGAATACTTCCTGAAAGAGGTGGACAATGGGTCTGCACACGGAAACCATTACCAGAATCCAGTGCAAATATGAAACATTATTATTGTTATTATTCTAGCTCCCATCCTAGTAAAAAGTCTTGTGCTTGGTGATTGCTCTGTAAGCCCTAGTTAATTTCTGGTCAAATATTGGATCGCTGGAGCCCTTATATGTTCATTTCTGAGCCCAGGAGGAATTTGTAACTCAAGTGCATTGTCAAAACCAGGACACGGTAACCATCCAGTGCAGAGCACACACAGCTCAGGTATTGGCTATGAGAAGTAGCAGCAGCAAAGCATAGAGGTAGCGGCTATCTGATCTTTGAGGCCTTGTAGACATCAATCTGGACAAGCATGTCCCGCCTGGGGGCGTTTGCATGAAATGGATTGATGAGTCTCTCACAGAACAAGCCAACAAAAACAACTCGTTGTCACTGGAGCCCATGGAGGGACAGTGTGCTGGCCCAGAGTCCAGCTGTTGGCCGCCCAACAGACATTCTCCCTGCCCGGCAGGGCTGTGTAGATGGAGTCCCCACCCCTCGTCCCCCACCCTCAACGGAGCAGGCTGTCAGCTCAGAGCTGTCGGGTTGGACAAACCTCAGCCTCGCTCATCCTTGCGGCCCCCACGAGCCCAGGTATAGATCATCAAAGATCTTTTTACTCCCAAATGGAGTTATAAATCAGTCCTTTTATAGGAATGGTTCCCACAAAACACCCTACTTCGCTGTCGAAGGGTAAAAAGGAAAAGGGAAAAAAAAGCAAAGACGAAGGCCTGGACTCAAAGGCAGAGGGGAAGACAATATTTGTTCAGCGGGGCTGGAGTGGAGCCCCCAAAAGAGCACAGCGTCTGGGAGAACCAGTCCTTTGAACTGTCCCACCCTTTGTTATCCCAAGAGTTTGATGATAAGCCCACCCAGCACAAAGATATTCTCAATTTGAGGCATATGGACTCCATTAATCTGCCCTCGTACCTTTTAAGAACTTTGCAGCTCCTGCCGCCCACGAACTCCAAGCAGAGGGTTAATTTTCTTAAATGGATTTTAGTCAGGCTCGTCCAGACTCTTTGGAGTGTGTGAAGTTGACAGCTCGCCCGCCAGCCACGATCTGTCCTTGGGGTAATGACGTCTGCCCGCCCCATGCCGACACCCGAGGCAGACTCAGCAGGCGAGGGACGTGCCCCGTCAGCCAGCCCAGGGGTCCTCACTCAGTGGGGAAACAGGCTCACATCTAAATCGCAAGCCCACTGCCGCTCAGCTGGTTGTCATTCTGGGCACCTTCCTTAGCATCTCTGGGCCTCAGTTTCCCCCTCTGTAAAGCAAAAGCTACAGTAACTGCCCGTAGCATTGTTACATGGGTGGTATGAGTTCGAATGTGTAAAACAATGCCAACAGTCCCTGGCACATAATAGATGCTCAACAAACAGTTGAATCCCGGTGAGGGAATGGAAACAGTAGCAACTTCAGAAGCAAGAGAAGCCATCAAGACAGCACGGGCTCTGCACTGTGCAGAGAGCTTTAGAGATGGCGTTTCTCACCCCCTACTCATGCTTTTGCAATTCCAGAGGCTGACAGTGCGGACATCCCACAACCTCCAGTGCGGTGCAGACTGGAGCTGAGCTGGTGACTCAACCACCGCCAATAGGGCTGAGAGGAGCTGCAGGGGCTCTGGGCAGAGGACGCCCTCCTCCCTCACAGAAAGAGGCTCTTAGAGAGGAGCCGCCCTCCTGCCTCTGAACGTTGTTGTGGAGAGTGGACCCCGGAGCTACCACCAGCATCTTATATCAACTAGGAGCTGGAAACCAAGGGGCTAAGGATGGCGGCTGAACAGAAAGAGGTGAGGTCCCCGATCACTTCTGCGGCAGCTGGAGCAACCAGTCTGCACTTCCTCATTTTGTGAGGGGACATAATTCTGTCCTGTGTCTCTCTGCCACTCAGTGCTAAAGACTGTTGGGAGGGTCATGGAGGGGGAGAGGAGAAGGGAGGTTCAGCCAGGTAAGAACAGTGTAGACAGACCCTACAGATTATCACTTACTTCACTCATTCATTCACTCATTCAAGAAATGTTTATCAAGTACAATTCTGTACTAAAGACCTTCTGGGGACCAGGAGCTTTTAAACTTAGGGGAGCAGATCTTAAAACTAGTATTTATGTGAATGGCCCCATGTAGAGACTGGGAGACTGAAAGTCCACACAGGCCTCGGTACACAAGTCATCTGCACCACAACTCACTAAAGTGGAATCAGCATTAGGAAACACCGGAGTCCATATATTTAAATGGGGGTTTCTGTCTGTTTTTCCTGCAGGACTTTCCAGAGCCTTGAATGTGCTCGTCTATACTGTGATTCTTTAAAGCATGTGGCTGGGAGCAGTCCCTGAGCTCTCTGGCCTCAGCTCACTCATCTTTGCAGTGAGATAATAATAATAGCGACCTCCTAGGTCTGACAGGTTGTCGAGAGGATTCGTGAGCTAAAGCATCTAACCTGCCCATCACAGGGCCAGCAGACACGCCGCACTTGCTCATCCCTAGGAGTTGGGAGATGGCGCCTCCTCCTATGCTGAGCACTTCCGCTCCATAGGGAAAATATTGGTGCCAGATCATAGGGACAACGAATGTGGGCTGGGGGACGGCAAGCTTCTGTCAGTCCGTCTGCCACCTCAGGCTTGTCCGTCCCTAGAACCTCCACTGGTTAGCAGCTCTAGGCCATCTAGAATATTGATTTAGAGTCAGAAAAGAAATGAAATTAACTCCAGAGTTTAAAAACTAACAAATATAACAAATGTCACACGATCCAGTAAAAACAAGTAACGGCCTAAGAGCCCTCAGGCCCCTCGGCTGCACGTCCCCCCTTAGTGAAGCCCACGCAGGAATGTGCGTGGAACCAGAACGCCTGGCTCCCAATGCCAGCTCTGTCACTCTTAGCGGGGTGGCCCTGAGCCAAAGGGGACCTCACCTCTCTGTGCCTCCAATTCTTCATCTGTGAAATGGGCTGCGGATGATAACTGAGCTCCTCCTGAGGTCGTAGTGAAGGTCAAATGGCAGCTCAGGTTGCCAAAGGTCAAGCGCTCCTCTGCAGGTCGAGTGGTTGAAGTGCCCAATATCCCTTAATGAAGCAGAGCAGACGAGAACGGTGTGGCCACTCCTGGTGAACGGGGCGTCACGGCCATGCTGGCAGCTGTGCGGGTGAGCTGGCACAAAGAAGCACAGAGCAACAACTGGAGTGACACACACTTAAACACGGGAGGCAGGGTCCTGGGGTCCCCCGGAAGCAAGCCTTGAGACAAGCGTTGGAGACCGAGGCATTTACGGGGAGGTGCCGTCAGGAAGCTTTGTTGGGAGTAGGGAGGTGGAGACCGGGAAAAAGAACAGCCAGTGAGGAGCTGTTTGATCAAGAAGTTCCCACCGTGGTTGGCGGGGCTTACTCCTGCTGGGGTACCAGGGGTGAGCAGGAGTTTCCTGTTGCTGCTGTAACAACCCACCACAAATCTATCCTTGAATAATACAAATTTATTAACTCTCAGTCTATAGGGCAGAATCCTGACACGGGTCTCCCTGAGCAAACGTCGCGGTGTCAGCAGGGCTGGTGTCCCTGGAGGTGCTGGGGGAGAATGTGTTTCCTTGTCTTTTCCAGCTTCTAGAGGACACCACATTCCTTGGCTCGTGGCCCGTTCCTCTGCCTTCGCAGCCAGCGATAGCTGGTCACATGTTTCTCAGGCTGCATCTCTCTGCTCTTCTCATCTGCCTCCCTCTTCCCCTTTTAAGGACGCTTGTGATCATACTGGGGCCACCCAGATAATCCGGAATAAGCTTCCCACCTTAAGGTCAACTGATTAGCAACCTTAATTCCGTCTGCAGCTTTGATGGCCCGTTGCCATGCGAGGTGACATAATCTCAGATTCCAGGGGTTAGGACGAGGACACCTGTGGGGTTTGTCACACCAGGGTAAAATCTGCATCTCAGAATGTTCCCACCGAGGAGGGAGAGCTGGGGTATTTACATACCGTCAGGCATTGCTGGGGTGGTTCCTGGTGTTCGTTCTTGGTCCCTTTTGGCTGCCCTGGGCCACGCAGAGCAGGTTCCTACTGAAGAAAGGCCTCAGGCAAGGAGACCCCACAGTGCCAGGAGAGGAGGCTAGACCTGCCGGACCACAGGAAGCATGACGGCAGCGACAGCAGCGCTGGAGAAAACCCTGATGTCACCTCCCCAAGAGCAGTACGTGACCTTTGAACTCTGTTCTCCTCCTCTCACTACCCACACTTCCCGGAGACCTGGAAGGTGCCCGCTGGAGGAGGCCCCTTGGGACATCCTGTACTCCCCAATTCTGGCCAGGCCCTGGGCCTTCCTTCTCTCGTTGCATGTGTTTCAGTCCAGCTGTTGGGCTCATGGACCCGGCTTGAGCCAGGACAATGAGGTTTGGGGTCCCAGTTAGGTCACCAGGGGGCTGGGCCTCAACTCGGGATCTGTCTAGGAGAAAAGCAGCAGTGGGTCAAAACCTACGCCTCTGACAGAGCCTGGATTTGAAAGGCAGACAAGAGCGTCCTTCCACCTAATGGCAAATCAGCCACACGTCTGTCGCTGCCTGCGCACAAAAACTTCTTTATTCCTCAGACGGCAATGGAGTCCTTTTCCACCAGCCCCACTCCCTCCCCAAGTGACATTTCTTCAGTGGTCCCCTTCCCAGCCCCAGCCTTTTAAACACCTGAGCACGTCCAACCCAGGCCTGTCAGGCCCCAGCCCAGTGGGAAAGCGGCTGGCACTGGCTTCACCCCACACTGAGGGGCCTGTGTGCCCAAGAAGGTTGGTCCTCACCCACTGCAGCTGCACTGGCTCGGGTTTCAGCCAGCCACCAATTTCCTTTCCCTGACAAATGGCCTCAGAAAGCGCCGGGCCAAAAACTCTCCACCTTAGCGAGGCTTCCGCTTTGCTAGAGGCTCCACTCCCTTCCCTGGGTAAGGCTGCTGCTGGGAGAGCCGGCCGGGGTCAGCAGGAGTCAGCAAGAGTCTCCTGTCCCTCTCTCCACCTCCCTGCCTTCTCTCTCTCCTTCTCCTCCCCTTCTTGCCTGCCTTCCTTCCTTCCTTCCTTCCTT
>NW_006494614.1:61539791-61555583 GCF_000325575.1 Pteropus alecto
CTTCTTTCTTTCCTTCATTTCTTCCATGTCTTCTTTCTTTTCTCTATCACAATCTCTGAATCCGTATTTATTATACTAATTCCTGATTTGGGCAGAGTGGGGGAATTCCAGCCCATCAGAGGAAGAGGGGACGGAGGGACCTCAGACGGAAGGTGGGTGAGCAGCCCTCATTGCTGCTTCGGCGGACATCCTGAAAGGGGTTCTTCCTCTTGGTTACCCACAAACACACACATGTGCACACACAGCACACACAAGTGCACACAGGTACATATGCACACACGGCATGCACGTGTATGCGCACACACACACATTCACGTATTACCTGGTGCTGTGATTTTCTCAGTCTGGCTGACAGAGAGAAGCCCAGCCCAGTTGGCAGACACGTGTCTACAAGCCTGGGCCTTTGCTTGTCGTGAGCCCCTGACTACCGCTCCTCCTTCAGGGCAGGGCTGCAAAGAACCCCCTGCGGGAAGCCCCCTAAGAGCACTCCTAATGGCAGGGCTCCCGGAGTCATGTTATGGTCCACTATTTGTCCCTGCCTTTTGTCACAGAAATGTCCAAACACAGACTCAGAACTCAATATATATATTC
Organism: Pteropus alecto; assembly: GCF_000325575.1. Taxonomy (NCBI): domain Eukaryota; kingdom Metazoa; phylum Chordata; class Mammalia; order Chiroptera; family Pteropodidae; genus Pteropus; species Pteropus alecto. The sequence continues at coordinate 61,540,383 of NW_006494614.1, forward strand.
CTTTAAATACTAAAGAAAAAATAGCACAGGCCCCTCCCCGGGGGTCCTGAGCCCTCATAGCCAGTGGAGACTGGGACGCAGCTGAGCTGAGCCGAGCTGGCCTGACGTGCACCAGGAGAGACAAACAGGGCGGGAGACCCCTCATGGGTCAGAAAACCAGCTTCTCCCTCACCCAGAGCAAAGTGAACTCACCAACGAAAGGCTGGAGGAGTCACATGATGCTCACACAGCTAGGAGGAAACCACACCTTCCATCCTTTCACGAGCAGTTACCAAGGGCCTGCTTCTGGACTCTGTCCCGCGTGGCTCCCAGCAGTTCTGGCTGCAGCTCCTCATGTGGGTAAGGGCCTCAGCTCCGGCCTACGTCCTGAGCCCTGGCAAGCCCAGTAGGGCCTCATGTGCCCCTTCAGCAGCTGTCCAGAGTGAAAAGGACCCCCGTACACCTGTTGCCACCTGAGCATCAATAACTCAAGGGCAGGTTGGGGCTGAGGGTGTCACAGATCATCAAGCTCTTGATGTGCCCACTCTGTTTCCTCTTTTCCCCCAAGTCCCGAGCCAGTGAGGCTGCTTCTGGAAAAGTTACCTCACGCCCTCTCTAGGTTCCTGATGCTCCAGGCCTCCGGAGAAGCTGCTGAGCAGGTTCTGCTCTCCTTCGCACATAACCCCAGGCTCTGGATGCCTCCTTCATTCGCTCCAGACCCCACCCAGCCTGTCAAGTGCCTGGAGATGCTCTGGAGTGAAGAGTCTCAATTTTGGTACCTGGGAGTCCATTTTGGGGACTCATCCTAAAAGATCTCTCCCCTCCCCTTTGGGCCTCATCTCCTATTGCTCCCTCCAGCTTACTCACTGGAATCAGCAACACTGCCCTCCTCACCTTTCTCTCAGAGGTTCCCTATGTGAGAATGCCTTTCCCCCCGAAACTCACACAGCAACCTTTCTCACCCTCTTGAGGTTCTGCCTCAAGGCTCATCACCTCCAGAGGCCTTCCTAACCACTCTATTTGAAATTGCAATTTCAGGGAAGTCAAGATCCAAATATTCTTTTCCATTCCATTAACAAATGTCCGTTTAACACCCACTGCACACCAAACCCTGCAAGGCCCTGGCGCACAGGGAGAAAGCCAGGTCTGAGTGCTGTGTGTGAATCCGGCTCTCTTCTGAGGTCTTCGCTCAACTACATTATTCCTGGACAACCTTATGTAGTCGGTCTTATCACCTTGCATACACGAGTGTGGAAACTGAGGCTCAGCAGTGGAGAAACTGAGGTTCAGAGGCATGAATTGACTTGCCCAAGGCCATGCCGATTCTGAGTGAGTCAGGACCCTATGCGGGGAAAGGGGTAGGGGTTGGGGGGTGGGCAGCCTGCGGCCAAGGAAGGAGGCCTGCAGTAAGGGAACAAAGCCAGCCCGGTGATTTATCGCGAGAGTTTTCTTGGGAGTTGCAAGCCAGAACACAGGCAGGCAGGCGATGATGGGTTTTGCAGTATACAACGAAACCTTGTTTGGATAGAAAGGCACCCAGACAACTATAATTTGTGTTTGTGTATTGCAGTTTAATCCATTTTAAATATGGGTAGGCAGTGGGTGCTGGATTTGACCAGGAATGAAATCCGAAATGAAAGCGCCCGGGGAGGAGATGAGCCATGCAGCGCTCATCTGGGTGGACGAGTGGGGTAGGTAATAGATCATAACGGGATACACCACCTGGTGGGCCGCGGATACATCCTGACGTTCTCAGGCTTCAGCTTCTTCATGTAGAAAGTGAAAGTGTAATAAGATAATAGGCTCTAAGTCACCAAAGATCTCTACATGGTCTAATTTCACCTTTGAACAGAGCGATAATAGCCAACGTGAACTGAGGGGTGACTTTGCACCAGGTGCTGCTGTATTACACAGAATGACCCATACAGTCCCATAAGGCAGCACAGAGGCATCATCATCACCCCTCTGTAAAGACCAGGAGACCGAAACACAGAGAGGTTAATAACTTTCCCAAGGTCACACAGCAAATAAATGATGAAGCTAGAATGCAAACCCTGCAATCTGACTGACCAGCAGGCTTCTGAGGGTGAGGGTCGGGGAGGCTGGACAACTCGTCATGAATTTCAGGCAGGAGGAGGAGAGCAGAGACTGAGTAGTCATACCTAGTGGAGGTGTGACACAAATGACCAGAGCATGTCATTCAGCAAGAAAAGAAAAGAAAAGTCATCCTGATTGCACAGGAAGAAGTAAAACTTTATTTGCAGATAACAGGATCCTGTGTACGGAGACTCCTAAGCAATGTGCGTGGACACACACACACACACACACACACACACACGCCCATGTGGCTATTAGAACTAATATACAAAATCACAGGACACAAGGTCAATACATAAAAAATCAGTTGTTTCTATACACTAGCAATGACAATCAAAAAATGAAACTAAGAATACAGTTCTATTCACAATAGCATCACGAGAATATAATACTTAGGAATTAATTTAATTAAAAAGTGCAAAACTCAAGCAGAAATTATTAACCTTTGTGGAAGGAAATCAAAGAGCTAAAGAAATGAAAGGACGGTCTATGTTCATGGATTGAAAGACTTATGGTTAAAGTGGAAATTCTCCCAAATTGAGTTATATATTCAATGCAATTCCTATCAAAATTTTAGCAGGTTTTCTTTTTCTTTTTCTTTCTTTCTTTTTTTTTTTTTTTGCAGAAATTGACAAGGAGCCTCCAAAATTTTTATGAAGATGCAAAAATGTCTAAAGGTTCTAAAACTCATTCGTGGTGATGATTGCACCACTTCTTTTTTAAATAAGCTTACTAAAATCATTGAATTATACATTTGAAATAGTTGAATGTTAGGAGATACAAAATATATCTCTGTAAAGTTGTTTTTTAAAAATTTCCAAGTAAGCCTCTGTGTTAATAGAGAAAGAACTCACGGTTTCCACCCAGGACTCCGTGAACAACAAGGGAGGTTCTCCGTGACCCTTCCCACAGGGTCAGAGCAAAAGAAGGGGAGAAATTCAGGCTTTTCTCTCCACCAAAACAGATGACAAAGATGCGTGGTGTCAGAGACCCTTGGGGGTAAAGGCTATTCTGATGTACTCATGTGCTTTGTTGCTATGGCTTGTCATTTAATCCCAAGAGTCTGAGTTCAAATCTTCCTGGCCACTAATAAGCTGTGTGATGTTAAACAAAATACTTACCTTCTCTGAGTCTCAAATATTTCAGCTGTAAATTGGAAATAACTGGCACACTGCATTGCTGTGCTAGAATTTGGACCCAAGGCTCCTAAATTCCAGTCTAGAGTTCGTTCCATTAAGATTCTGCATCCTATGTCCCTTTAGTCATTAAAGATTTCATGTATTTCTGTAACCGTTGATAATCTGAGTTATGAAATGCTGCTGCCCTCTGAGAAATGGGAAAGACTCAGTCCTCCAACCCCACCAGCCCTGCTGATTCTCATGGCTGGGGATTGTCAGCTTCCACCTGGATAATACTACCACCCACGCCCCTGTCAACATGTCCTTCGACCCCCCTTAATCACCCATTTTGATGTTATGCCAGGCCCCCATTCCCTCTGCATTGCACCAGGTGCTGCTATATTACACAGACTGACCCACACAGTCCTGTGAGGCAGCACAGCGACATTGTCACCACCCCTCCATAAAGATCAAGAGGCTGAAACACAGAGAGGTTATTAATTTTCCCAAGGCCACACAGCAAGTAAATGACGAAGCCAGGAAGCAAACCCAGCACTCTGGCTGACCACCAGGTCCGTGTCGTGCCAGATCCCTCTTCCTTCCATATTCTTTCCAACCCAGTGCACACTCACTTCCTCCAGAGCCTCATTGCTCAGCCACCTTCACGACTGCCCCTCAGCTGAGCGCCTCGGGCAAATGCAGTCCATGCGATTCCCGAAGAGTAGGCTTTTTCTCCCTGTCTCCTCTGAAGAAAAGGTCACCAGGGCTTATATTTCATATTTTACATGACATTTTCGAGCTCCTGTGTGTCGGAATCATTGTGGGTGGTTCGGTGGAGACAGGAGTCTGTGCACTGGCTGACTGGAGAAGAAGTGACCTCCTCGGCAGAGCAGAAGAAGCTTTCTGCTTGGCAGGAAGGCATAGAGTTGCCGACTTCCAGAAGGGAGAGAAAAAGAGCAGGGAAAATCCAGGATGGTGCCAGAAACAAAAGCTACAGTTCCCTTGGTAATTGGGGGTGGGATGGGATGCACATTGGAGAGTAAAAATGCAGGCTGGTAAACAGAGGCAGCTCTGGCCCTGAGGCAGCTGGCACAGAGGCTCCAGGAAGGCTGAAAGGGTAGAGTCCATGAGCCAAGCCGGGACGTCAGAGTCCCGCATCCCTTGCCCTGTTCCCCACCAGTGACTGGGCCAATCAGGCTCCCGTTCTAATATTTCATCCAAAGCTGGGGGAGAGAAGCTCTCCAGCTTTTGAAGCTGGCGGAGGAGGCGGGGTAGGTAGAAGCCCAGAGCTACTGGGGCACTGACAGAGACTAACCTGAGCTCACTGCATTCATTCATTCCACAAATAATCACTGAGCATCCACTATGTATCAGGCATGGCAGATAAGGCAGTGAACTAAGTGAGAGAAAAAGTTTCCACTCTCATGGAATTTAGGTTCCAGTTGGAGGAGAGAGAAACTTGAAATAAAATAATCAATAATGTAAATCGTCAGCATGTCAGGTTGTGGGAAGTGCTATGAAGAAAAACAAAGCAGGAGAGGGTTGAGGGAGAGGGCAGGGCCAGGCTGGGAAGGGTCAACAGGTAAGGGGTGGGGACAGATCTGGAAGAAGACTACAGGTCCTTTGAGGTTTGGGCTTTACCATTACAGAGGGGAAAGCACTGGGGAGGACTGAACAGAGGACTGAACGCTGGCATCTCTTCTCATATTTCCATATTTCTTCCAGCCAATGCTGCTGACACGCCATGAGAAAAACTGACTTACAGTGGAACCCGAGAAAGATTCCCAGGCAGTTCTACCTTCCTCAGCAGAGAGAATGGGAGTGAAGCCCTCCTCACCTCCCCCCTCCCCTCTCAGCCCACTCCGGCTCACCTTTCTCCCTAACCGCTGCCTCCTATTTTTCCTCTTTTCCTTCCTTTTCTCCCTCACTTTCCCTCTCTGTCAGGGCTTCAGGACTAAACACCGTTCTCAGTGAGAGACCATCCAAGACGTTACACTTTGCCATTCCTTCCTGGCCATGGACACTAGACCAAGATCAGCAAACTTCTGGAAAGGGCCAGAGAGTAAATAGTTTAGACTCTGCAAGCAGTGGTCTCTGTCCTAACTACTCAACTCTGCTGTTGTAGAGCAGAAACAACCACAGATGCTACATAAACAAATGGGCACACCTGGGTTCCAATAAAGTTTTATTTACAAAAGCAAGTGGTGGGCCAGATGTGGCCCATAGGCTGAGTTTCTAACCTCTGCCACAGAGCGTCAACTGGGCTTCATGTATTTGTGAGAGTGATTTGATATCCTCAGCAAATGTGGCAGAAATAATAATAATAATAATTATAATAATGATATATGTTGAGTGCCAACTTTTTGTCATGTCATTCTTTGATGAAATATTTACTGAGCTGGGAATATAGCAATGAATGAAACAGGGGGACCCCTGCCCCCAGAGCTTGTAGTCTGATGGAAAGTTCCCAGATACCACACAAGGTAGGTGCTGCGTGTATCTCCATATGACACGTGAGGAAACTGAGGCTCGTGTATCTCCATATGACACGATGTACCCATGGTGACACAGAGGATGACTGGTGGATACAGGTGAATTTCAGATGTTCTTTACTCCTGTTCGACAATCACATCAGCCTCATAACCTGCATTGGCCCCCAACAGTGGGACAGCCCTCAGCCACGAGCCCGTGCCAGAAAATGGCCCCTGGTGGATGCAGAGAGGGTCTCATGCCTCCCTGAGCCACCACATGAAACAGCGAGCTAGTATCGCTCAAGTGACACATGATGCCTCTATGACATCATCTTTTGACACTCCTTTTTAAACAAAGACTTTATTCTCTTGCCAATGTCTTCTCCCTCAGACAGGAAGAAACCTTTTGATCTATGAACTACATTCCTGTGCTCGTCAGGGCTTCAGGAGGACGACTTATGTCAGAGTGACAAGCGTCCCCGTCGTGGCACCGCAGATGACGGGCATGCCTTTGACTAACAGGGTGTAAGAAACTTGACATGGCCCCAGCCTGGCCAGCTGGCGCCCAAGTAAAGAACGGGCTCCCAGCGTCATGGTGGAGGCCAGGCGAGCCCCTGCCTGCCTCGCCACAGGAACCCGCAACAGCCCACACCCGGAAGCACCTGGCATGTCGCTAGGTCTTTCCTAGCAGCACCCTGAGTCTCCCAGAGTCTAATCCACCTTGAAGTTGGACCCACAGAGTCATCATGCTTCAGATGAGGCCATCACTGCAGGAGCTCCTTGATGAAATGAATATTCCAGCAAGATGGAAAAAACTGAACTTTCAACCCTAGACCAGAGGTAAAAGGTCAACAGACAGAGTGGGGTTGGGGTCTGCCATGCAAACGGGGAGCTGGAGCAGCCAAAGATGACTGCACCTGAGGAGCTGGCTTCAGGTGCCAACAGGCTGGACCGAGAGACGGGTAGAAGGCCCTGCCCCAGGAGTGACCCCACCATCATCGCCAGAGCTGCGGCCACTTCCTCTCTCAAGCTTTTCCTGACGGCCCACAGGGTCTCATGGCACCAAGAGGTGAGGCCACTATTCACAGGAAGCCACACTTCAGGAATGGGCGACCCGCTTGGTGGCCTGCGGGAGGTGGGAAGGATCTCTCCCTGTTGCATCATGATCCGTGAGTAATTTGGCCCCAGGGGTCGCTGAGTTCCCGTGAAATCGTTCCGTCTGTGCTTACCCGCCACGAGCCGAGCCTCCCAGACTGAGATATGCTTTAGCAACAGCCCCACCGTCCTCTCTGAAAAGCCACGGCCCAGAATCTTTGGTGACAAAGGCCCTGCTGCTGAGCGATGCTTTGTGGGGCCCGGCTCCTGCCCCATCCCTGTATACTCCCTTCCAGGGTTGCCTTGGGGTTCCAGAAGGCCAGTATCCATGGGCCTGCCTACAGACAGTAAGATACCTTCAGACAAGTCAGATGCCAAGTGAACCCAGGAAAAGTCCCCTGGTGATGCCTTCAATCTGCTGAGCTGCTCTGTGCCAGAACCTCACATCTCAGGCACTGTGAGGAGCCAGTCAACAGCCAGGGCTGCAGGAAGCAGGCGGCACAGGCAGACCGGGGTAGTCAAGGGGAGACTAGGTCCCCATCATGCTTTTGAATAGCCTGTGAGCTAACTATGGTTTTTACATTTTTAGTGTTGTAAAAAGTACAAACAAGAAGAATATGGGAGCATATGTATGTGACTCACAGAGCCTAAAATATTTATGATCTGTCTCTTCACAGACAGTGTTTGGTGACCTCAGAAGAGGGTCTAATGAATAGAGGAGAGGGAGCGGTTGCCATGGTTACCAGAACTCAGAAGGCAGGAGCTCTGTGGAGGGCACTGCCTGTCCGAAGCTATGTGACCTTTAGTGAGAGACGAGGCCAGTTCATGGGACCCTTCCCCCACATAGGGAACTGGGGACCTCCACCTCCCATTTTTCTCTCCTTCTCCGTTATGTCAGATTCCCCCACAAGCTAAATCTACCTGGAAGCAGAGGTCAGGGCTTCCACTGACAAGTCCACATAGGCTGGCCTCCCAGGACAGAGGGCAGATGGGGTGCCCTGCCAAGTGGGCGTTCATCCTGACTTGACTTATGAGGACTAGGACTTCGGAGAGGAGAAGCGACTTGCCCAGGACCACTACTTCTTCGCGCCTGAGCAGGGAAGAGGACTCCTCTCTGTCTGGCCCTAGCCTCGAGTCTAGATCTCCACCCAGGCATGGCCAAGGCCCAGCAGGCCCTGAAATGGCTTTGCCTTTGACCTTGGAGATCGTCCAGCTCACTCGCCTACTTGGATTTCATACTCATGAAGCAGACTTGTGAGAATAATTCCAGCATTTCATGCAGCATTCCTACAGGGAGAAAGCGTTCTAGCCAAGCTGACATGAACGTCCAGCCCAGGCACAGGTGGGGCTGGTTAGGAAGGGGTCATTCAGCCCAGGGAATGCACCGACAGGCTGACACCATCTGGCCCGCCTCGCTCCCTCCTTACCCCAGGGGGCACTCAGGCATCCTGGTTTACACACTGTTCTCTTGTGAGTCAGGTTAGTGTAAGTCAGCCCTCCAGAGCCTGAGCACACCTGGGGCCCAGCTCCACATCACATTTCTGAACCTACATGGAGGGTGTAGTGACCTCCCCAAGCCCCACTTCCTGGGGGCCCTAGCTTGGGCCCAGCTGGCCTCCCCTGTGGAGTCCTCAGTCAAGCCTTCCCCAGACCACAACTGTGACAGGTTCACAATGATCCTCCAACAGAACTCCTAGGGAGGGCAGAAAGCTGTGTTTGTGTCACTGCAAGGGATCACGAATCAGAAAATCAGCTGTTTCAGAGAAACTACATGCATGGCCACTTTCAAATGCAAAAGAAAAGTAAAGACTATTTGAAAATGAGGAACAAGAATGGGACTGCAGTCCATGGCTGCTGTGGGGTATCTTTGCATGCAGGGTTCGGAGGCAGAAACACAACACCACTGCTCTTGCATCTCTAGGGATTCCTGGGCCTTTGAAGGGGCAGGGTCCCCATGAAGGCTGGAGGCACAGACCAAAGACCACCACATGTGACCTTTGTTATGTCTCAAGGGACCCCTGAGCACAATGGTGGCTGCCGGCTCGCAGACCACACAGGCTGGCTGAGTGTTGGCACAGGCTCACACCCTCTTCTCCAGCACAGGTAAAGCAGGGTGGCCAGGAGTCTTAAAGGAAATAACATTTAAAAGACACAGAGCTCAGTGGCTCCTGGTGAACTGTGAGGAATAGGCTGAGGGGTGGTGACTAGTACCGGGTAGACAGGCTCCGCCATTCACGATGGGAGCTTGTGAAAGTTGTTGCCTGTGGGCCATGAACTGTCACCAGAATCACACTGTAAACCAGGCCTGGCACCTTTTCCCAGAGGAGTACCAAGCTCCATTCTTTCTCCCCAGTGAGTCTGGGGGAGACCGAGGAGGGCTTCTGGTGAGAGAAATACAGCAGAGACTCACAGACAGGCACCAAGAAGGAGGCCATGGCCCGCAGACTCAGTGCCAATCATCCCGCGCTGCAGGAAAGTGGAATTAGCCACCTCCAGCACATGCCCTGGGCGTCCAAAGCTGTGGCAGAGGTCACACTGGTGGTCTGCACTAAATCTTGCTCCCTGGCACTCGTGGCCTGGATTGTTCCCTCCCATGCTGACTCTGGGCTTGGCCATGCAACTTGCTTTGGCCAATGAGACATTAGCTAATGTGAGAGAGCAAAGGCTTGATAAGCACTTGCAAAGTGCAAACAAAGCAGCCCTGCTATAAGGAAACAGAGGTGTTCCGGCTGAAGAGAGAGGCCCTGGCAGAAGCACTGGGGGGCAGACCCCATGGGAAGGATGGGCCAACATGCATAGAGAGGCATCACGGAGGCCCCAGTTGAATGCAGCCAGCTAGCGACCCCCAGACACGATGTGAGCAAAATTCTCACCCGGGCAGCCCACCGTCATGAGAAACACAAAACCATTGTGCAAAGCCACTAAATTTGGGAGTGGCTTGTTAGGCAGCAGTGGGTGATTGAAGTAAATGTCCACCGCCCCCTATAACCTCACATCATCTTGCTTCTTTTAGCTCATCCCTATTTGCACTGAAAATTACAACCGAGTTGCAGATACCAGCAGCCCCCTTCTGGGCTATTCCTTTGGAAAAAAAAAAATGCCGGGAGCCAGGATGACCCAAATTTTAACCACTTCTGGACAAACAACCATGAAGAACCTACACCATCATTCATCGTATTTGTGCTGCTGGAGTTCAATGGCCCCGTTGTCACTCCTTGTTTTCTGTGCCCTCCATCATCCGCTGCAGACCCCTGGCTGAGCTGCCCAGCCTGTGAGCTGTGACGTCAGGGCCCAGCAGGGCAGTTAATGACCAACCCAAAGTCAATAACCCGCACAGTGGCCCTTTGACTTGGGGAGTCCCAGGGGCCGCTCCCTGGTGGCATTTAATCTATTTAAGAACCTTGCCAGCCTAATTGCATGGCTCTTTTCTGCTGACAGGCTTGCACTGAGGATGGGGGGCGGGGTGGAGGGAGAGAGGTGATCTAGTGGATGGAGTGAGTGGGTCCCCAGCGAGTCTAAAGCTGGAAGGAGCTCCCCCCCCGCCCCCGCCTCGCCATTAGGGGAAACTGCAGTACTTCTTTGAGCATCTAATGTGCGCCAGGCTCAGTGCTAGGATATTTACATACAGGATGGCATTTTTTGATAAAAGCTCCACCCACAGGGGATTTTTAGGGCAGTGAAACTATTCTGTATGATACTGTAAGGGTAGATACATGTCATTATGCACTCCATAGTGTACAATACCAAAAGTGAACCCTATGGGTTTTAATTAACAATAATGTATCGATATTAGTTCACCACTTGTCACAAAAGTGTCACACTAATATAAGAGGTTAGTAGTAGGGGAAAATGTGAGGGGAGGGGCATATATGGGAACTCTGTACTATCTGCTCAATTTTCTGTAAAATTTTCTGTACAACTGCTCTAAAATATATTCAATATTTTAAAAGAATGAGGGAGAGGAGGAGGGAGGGTGGGAAGGAAGAAGGGAGGGAGAAAAGAAAAAGCTAAAATGTTTCGAGATTTTGGAAGGTTTCCCTGGGCCCATCTAGTCTTGGTGGTTCTCTCCTGGATGTGAGCATTACGGTGTCTGACCCTGCAGGAAGGGCCGGGTGGAAGATGGAGGGGCGGCCGGTCAAGAGGCTGTTACCATAATCCAGGTGTGAGACGATGGTGCAGACGATGGAGAAGATGCTGGAGGGAGAGTCAGCAGGGCAGGAGCACAGAGGAGAGACGTGGTGTCCACCTAGCCGGTCTTGCCTGCAGCTATCACCATGTTATAACTGTGGGTTCATGCCCTGCCTCTTGGGGTGAGCTATTTTTTCAAATAAAATAAATATCAGTAAGTTTACATACAGAGTATTCTCTGTTCAAATCCTATGAGTGATGTTCCAAGAAATAACAATTTATGGAAGCAAAATCAGTCATTAAATTGGTGATTTCGACACTTGATTCTGTGTAGTGTTTCTAGAAGATCTGAACTCAGCATTATTTCCAGGGTGTGGACATTCACTGTACCATACAGCTCTTTGCAAATACTTCAACAGAAGAAATGCAAACAGAAGAAGTGGTGAATATTACTGTAGAATACTCCAAGTGAAATCAGAAACTGATCTTACCTAAATCTGCAAAAGCCAGTTCCAATGGCAAAGCTGTAATCAGGTCAGCAGACATTTTTCACCATTTAAAAGGGAATTGAACTCACATGATGCGACACGCACCTAACGTCCAAGCGGCAGATGCTTTCAAATGCCCTGTCAGCAACCCAAACAATGCAAACGTCAAGTCAAAGAAATTTTTCTACACCTGGCTTCAAACATCAATACCTTCAGATAGGATCAGTAGGTCGTATGTTTTAAAATGTCATCATTAAGATTAAGTTTTTAATTACTAAATATTTGTGGTACTTCAAAATTTTAAATGATTTTTATTTGACATTTATTTTGTGTTAATGTGTCTTTCAATAGTTCTTATTATTCGGCATCTGAATCAGGTACAAATTAACGTAAAACACTATCGATTATTGACTTATATAATATTGTTAAAAACATTGATTTAAAACAATAATAAACTGCATTTATCATATTTTCTAATCACAAAAACTTTAAAACTTTTTATATAATCCTATCACAGGAAAATGATTTAATATTGTTGTCTCTCTTTCTTATTTAGATTACATAAATTGCTGTGGAAAATGTAGATTAATTTATGATTTCGGGAATTCTTACAATTTCCCAGGAATTCTGATACATCGCTCCCAAATCCCAAAGATTCATATCCGTCGAGTATTTGGAACTCCTAGCCTGCATTGAGTGGTGGGAGCCAGCATGGGTCAGAGAGTTGGATGGGATGAGGACGTGGAGCAAAGGGGTTTGGGAGAGCAAAGAGGAGACACATTCTGGAGAGGCAGCCCTGGCCAGCAGCCAAGTTCTTTGGCATTTACATGAGTGATCAGAAAAAATGTAAAAGAACAGAGACAGGGCAGACAATTGGGTTGGGAGGATCCACATTCTCCTTAGTGTTGCCCCCCGCCCCCCACCATTGCAAGTTCATAGGTGTGATGATGCATTTTGGGAGCTTGGGGGGAGGGGGCATACCCACATGCACCCCTCCAGCTGCTGAGGGTGGGGACATGGTCTGGCTGGACCATGCAGGCCACGCAGGTGGCCGCGCCTCCAGACAGACACAGGCAGGCCCCAGCCGCCCCACCACATGCAGGCTGGGGAAAGTGGGTGGGCTGGCTCTCTGCGCCTCCGTCCAATTTGGCCCTGGTCGGGCAGCAGCTTCCCAAGCCTTGTCTGCGGGGCCTCTGAGCAGGCTGGATGTGAGGCCCTGCGTAAACACACGGTATTTTTCTTTGAGGCTTACGAGCGCTTATCCATGTCATAAATTGTCACCTACTTCCACTGAGAGATTCCAGGCCTACATTTCCAGGGAGGTCTCGGCTCTCCTAGGCACTGGGAAATGAGGGCTCCCAATTAGCTCGTGGGGAACTAAGATGGACTCCCACGCGGGATCCACGGAAAACGCCAAGTCCAGGCAAACTGGCTGTGTGCGCTCCGTCATTCACTCACTCACTCAGCAAACCCTTGGCAAGTAAAGGGCTCTCTCTGGGTCAGGCCCATGCTCAAAGTTTCACATGTACAAAGAACACACAGTGCAGAGGGGAAGATAAACACTTAAAAACGAGACCGTCTTTTAGAGACACAGACTGAAATATTTATGGATGAGATGATAGGATGTCTGGGATTTGCTTCAAAATTAATCAAGAAGGGAAGTAACAAGCTTAGCCATGGGAGGGTTTCTGGGGTAGGTGATAAAACAGGTTATTATCCTGATCTGTTCACCTCTGAGTAGAAATTTTGTGAAAATTATGACACTGAATGATTACAGTCGTGATGGGGCTCAGCCAGAAGGCCTGACTCAAAGCTCAGCTCTGCCATTTACCAAAAAGCGTGGCCTCGGGCAAATGTCCTAGCTTCTCTGTTCCTCAGTTCCCCCCACTATAAAGCGATAACTGTACCTGTCTCCTCGAGCTATGGGAATTAGGTGAGTCCTTGTCTGCGAGACACTTGCTGAGTGCTGGCGAAGGTCAGCACTTGTGAGTTCTCCCTGCCTGGCGGGATTCTCTGCGTCTCCTGGATGATGACACTGAGGGTCGGGGAGGCGGAGAGGCTTGTTCGAAGCCACACAGCCAAGGAAATGGCAGAGCCGGGATGGGAACTCGGATCCAAGGGACTCCGAAGTCCTTTCCTCTCCAACACAGCGTTGGCTGGTAATAGCGCAACAGGAACAGGAGCCTGGTCTGAGGGGTGGATGCGGCGGCTGGTGGCGAGCGCCTCGGATAACCCTGAGGCCCCACCAGGGGAAAGGCCTCCTTTCTGGGGGAAGTCAACCCTTCTCCCTCCTGAAGGGTCCTGCAGGATCCTCATCGTGACCAGACACTGGTGCCTTTGGCCCTGGGAGACAGTGGTTTGGGGCAGACTCAGTCTCCAGGAGCTCATTTTGCTACTTTGCCTGAGCTGCTCTGTCCAACCACTCCACCTCTGGTGGGCCCTGCTGTTCCTTCAGGTGCTTACTTAGATGTTACCTCCCCGCAGAAACCTACCCGCAGCCTCCACTGACTGGCAGCTCCTCAAAAAGTTAAACGTGGAATCAGCATGGGACTCTGCAATGCCACGCCTAGGTGTAGACCCAAAGGAAGTGAAACCAGGTTCTCTAGCAAAAATTTGCACATGAATATTCATAACGGTATTATTCATAATAACCCAAACTATAGAAAACAGCCCAAAGGTCCGTCAGTGGATGAATGAATAAGCAAATTGTAGGAAATCCATACAATGGAACATTATAAAGTCATAAAAAGGAATTGAGCACTGATGTGCGCTGGGAAGTGGGCGAACCTCGAAAACGTGCTAAGTGAAGGGAGCCAGTCACAAAGGCCACATGTTATATGATTCCACATATACACACTGTCTGGGACGGGCAAATCCATAGAGACAGAAAGTAAGCTAGTGGCAGCCAGGGGCTGGAGGAGGGGAATGGAGAGTGACTGACTGCTAATGGGTACCGGGTGTCTTTTGGGGTGATGAAAAATTTTTGAAACTAGATGGAGGTGGTGGTTGCACTAAATGCATTAAATTGCCACTAGATCGTTCATTTTTAAAAGGTTTATTTTATGTCGTGTAAATTTAACCTCGGTTTTTTAAAAAGGCAGAATGAAGCCCGGGACGATTCAAAGCACTGGAAAGTCCATTATTTCATTCCTGACATTATATAAGCGCGAGGCTGGTGATAGGAGGGGAGGTGGCGGAGGCAGCTGCGCTGGCCGGGAACGCAGGGTGCGGCTTGAAATGCTCGTGGTTTAAAGTAACAGGAAGCCTGAGCAATATCATAAATCAGGATTTTCTGACTGGGCTGCTTGTACTGAGCAGAACAACGTGTATTGAATGTCCCGAGTAGGTGTGAGTCCTGATTGCCAGGCCCTGCCAGGGGGAGGCCTCTAATTTGACACTGGCCTCAAACCGAAAGTCGCTCAACAAAAAGTTAGATTTCAACATTTTAACGAAAATCGAGCTGGAACCGGCATTAGACATGAGCCAGAGGATTTCAGTAACTGCAAGGAAAACACAGACGGACAAACGTCTTGCGAGGCTAAAGCCATTGGGAGCTATTTTCTCTTCTGGGGCTCGCTCTAGGGGTTCTATGTTGTGGCTGCAGGTGACGACTCTGGGCCTGGGGGCCGGCCGTGTCTGGCCCGCTCACACCCGCTCCCCAAAGCCTGGGTGCTGTTATTCACCTGTCCCCTCTGGCTTTTTTTCTGCCGGACTCTCCAGGCTTAGAGGTGACGGCACTCAGAGACTGGACCCCAATATTGTTGGATCCTGGTCAGTTAGAAGCAGACACATACAGTTCACATAACCCCCACCCCCCACCCCCAT
>NW_006494614.1:61555629-61558487 GCF_000325575.1 Pteropus alecto
ACACACCCCCCACCCCCCACCCCCATCCCCCCCCCAGCATTTATTTTCCACAGCTCTAAGGGTGTAAAGCTGGAGCTGAGCTTCGGGAAGATCCTGTCTCTGGCCATGTATCACCTCCTTTTGAACTACAGTTTTCTCATCTGTTTAATGGGGCCCGAGACCACTTGGTCAGGCTGTTCTGGGAATTAAACTGGCATTTGCACTCTGGTCCCACAGCCTGGCATGTTCCTTCTTCCCTTCTCTTGCGGGCCAAATCCATCATCCTTCAAGTCTCACCTTGAACCTGAATCTCTCAGGATTGCCTGGCCTGACACCTAGACTGGGTTAATCCCTGAGTTATTCTCTCTCGCCAGTTGCTCCCCTGCAGTCAATCTAATGCTGCCTGGAGTTATTTATACGTGGGCCCACCCAGATAAGCCAGGATAATCTCCCCTTTTCCAGACCCTTAACTTAATCATATCTGCAAAGTCCTTTTTGCTCAAGACCAGGGATTAGGAGATGGATGTCTTTGAGGACATTATACTGCCCACCACAAGTAGGAAATGTGCTCTCACATCTTCATACAAAACAGACACAATCTATGGCCCCATGGAACTGACAGCTTGGTAGAGGAGAAAGATAATAAAACAATTACATGAATAATTGCTCTAAGGATGGCTGACCTTTCTATCTCAATAACGACAGCAATGAATATATATATATATATATGTGTGTGTGTGTGTGTGTGTGTGTGTGTGTGTATACATATATAATTTGAGGGTTTTTTTACAGACTACTTACTATATATATACCAGGCATTTTGTCAAAAACTCATAGACAGTATCACATTTCAAAAATGATGTTAAAGAACAAGTCTTGTTATTCCCACTTAACAGAAGTGGAAATTGAGTCTGAGGAGGATTATGACTGGCCCGTGGTTCATACACATATGCAGATGCCAAAACTGGGTTCTTGGCCACTGTGTTATTACAGGGGACCTGAATACTCAGCCCATGACCACATGCAGTGTGACCACATTCTGGAATGGAGATCCAGGATGACTCAAGAAGTGTTTGTCTGCTTCTTAACTGCCTGGAAGAGGAAGAGGTGAGCCCAGGCTTTTCCCTAGCAGGCAGCCATTCCCCAGACAGGCCCCTGGGAAGCAACTAGAGGGGAGATGTGTCTGTACTTGGCCGGTCTTGCCCACTTCAAACGCCAGTCCAGACAAACATGGGCAAGACAAGAGAATAGGGACACTGTCCAGGTATGGAGCAAATCTCGTTCACCTGGACCACTCGAGCCAGGAAATCAAAAATTGTAACTGATTGCAGGCATTGTTGAAAACCTGCAGCATTGACTCAGAAGCTCAGTTCTCCTCTGGGGAAAGGCATTTTCTCTTGGGGAGTAAACAAATTTTCTAATTGTCTTGACTGTGATTCTGAGATATATTTCTCCTCTCTCCGCTGAGGACTGTTTCATTGTCCGTGTGAGCTATTTGGACATCCAAAGTATTCGCTGTCCACTTACCAGGCGTTTCAGTTCAAACAGAACTCCCGGCCTCGTTGGAGAATGAGGAAAGAAGCCCGGAAGGTCTCTGCGTACACAAAACACGCAAAACGGGTCTGTGTACTGAAACACGTGAGCTTTATTTATGCCCCCGACACTCATTCTGTGCTTATTTACTTTTAGTTTAGAGACAGTTCTAACAAACTTGATTATTTGGTTCATAAACAGAATTGTCAGATGAGAAAGGAAAAAAAGGATCAACAGATGTAATAGATTCACTGATGGTATCGGTGGCTTCTGATGCCCCAATAGATACAACAATGAAGGCAAGAGGGTAAGATGAAGACACAAGTGTAGCTATCAGGATACATTTACCTGGGAGAGGACAAGTCTTGGCTACCTGAGCAGTCCCCAGGGACACTGTGGGCTCAGACAATAACGGTGTGCAGTGTGAAGACATTTCACCACCCATTTTCCTCTGTGAAGTCCAAGACAAAAGCTCTACCTCAGCAAAGTTGGCTTTCTCGGTGGACAGCAAGAAGACATAATGAAAACTAGAAGCTGGGATACAAATCTCATTTTGGGATAACTATGTGGCCAGCCAGACTCACAGAATCCCAAAAGAAAACTCTCTCTCTCTAGATCCTGAGCCCTTCGGGGTGACTGGGGACAGGGAGTGCTGCCCATGAATGCCAGGTACCATGTGGGTGCCCTATAGGTTGTCACATTCGGTCCCCTATTCCACGCAGTGGACTCAGCTTCCCCCATCTTTGAGATAATGGAACCGAGATGGAGACAAGGGGAGTGAGCCATCCAAAGTCACACAAACAACAATGGAGAAGTGAGGATTGTGCCTCAGGTCTGTCTGACTCGAAACCCATGGTTTCTTCTCAGTGTTTGCTTCTGCTTTGCCACTTGACCAGAATTGGAAGGCTCATGGTGACAGGGAGCTTAGCCTCTCTCATCTATCTGTCATATTTTACTTCGGAGAGATGGGGATGAGACAGACTAGATTTGAATCTTCTCAAGCCTCCACATAAATATATATATATATATATATATGAATTGCAATGGATTGAAATTCATTAATTAAGTTTATAATGATTTAAAAAAAAAACCCTAACTGATCACTTTTTGAGGATGACAGCAAATCAGTTTATCATCTTGAGAACTGAGTAAATTAAAAACCAACTATTTATCCTCTCTTTTATATGAACTGTACCACTGGAAATCCAAACAATAGATGAGGGGAAGCACCTCTGTGTAAATTTATTCCAGCTAATGAATGAAAACAAAATGATAAAATTAGAACATCACTAGTTCGCAACCCCTAATGAATTAATGGAAAGGTGGTAAGCATCGACAAACATTAA
>NW_006494614.1:61558510-61574222 GCF_000325575.1 Pteropus alecto
GAACTTTCTTTAATAAACGGGAGAAGGACAAATTCTAGAAACACAGAACAGTGATTTTAGTACCAGCAGATATGTGTGTGTGTGTGTGTGTGTGTGTGTGTGTGAGAAAATGTGTCACAAGCATTGGACAAGTGTCAACAATATGCTGATATTTGACTGAGATAAATTAACTTCTCTCATGCCTTGGAAGCAGAACTTTTAAATAAGCAAAAAGGAAATAAAAATCCTGACATTAATCTAAAAATCTCTTCTTATTTTCATAATAGACCCATCGAGTAAGAATTACAAAGTTGCATTTAATATACAAGTTGCATTTAATATACGTATTTCATTGCCAGGGCAATTCCATTGTCCTTTATATCTATTTTTGGGTTTGATCCTCGAGGCAACTAATATTCATTTTCAGGAAACGAATCTATGAAAATTATACCAGCTTTTGTGCTAAATGCAAAGCGAGTGTGTTTCAAAGCAGCGAAAGCTACACTCTGCATTACTCACCCTGAATTCCTAACATCTGTGGGTCCGCAGGAGAATTAATTCTTCAGGAAAAGGCCCCTGCCCTAATTAGATTTTACTTGGCTTATTAGTAAATCTCATTCACTGACTTAATGAGAAACAAAAGTCATGTGATAAAAGAGTCAAAAGCAATAAAATGTTAACTAAATTTATACAGCAGAGAGCTTGAAATTTTCCCTTCATATCAGCAAAACTGAAATCCACAGTGGAAACAGGAATTGCTATAAATGGCTTCAGACCTAGGCATGAGGACCTTTTTATATTCAGGATGTAGCTAATTCCAGAGAGAGCACACACAATTTAGGCATTTAAAGTGCTAGAAATATGTCCAAATCTTTACTAGTTGGGAGTAGTAATCATGGCTAAAGTTTACTGCATACTTCCTACATGCCAAGCTAGACTAATAGCTCCAAATGCATTAACTTGTTTAACTTCGTGAGTCAGGCTGCCGTCATTCCCATTTACAGATGAGAAAACTAAGGCTCAAAGGGAAAGGGACTTACCCAAGGTTGCTCAGAAACAATAGGCAATGATGGAGTCCGACCTTCAAGCTGAGATTCGGATTCCAGTACTGCCATTTCTCCTAACGCTTAAAAATCAAGGGAATCCTTTTTCATACTTTTTTATTCAGGAACTAGTTTTTTTAATCATGATAGAGTAATTCAAAAATGCGATTGCATGTTGGGTTCCCCATGGATGTCAGTTGCAGCTTGAACACAAAAATTCTTTCTACCACATTTTTGATTGTTTTTTTTCGTAGTATGAATTTCGGTTAATGTCGAAGCTCTTCACGTTTCTCAAAGCGGAGCACTGGCTTTAGAACTCAAGGTCAAGATGAATTCCACTGCGTAACAGGACATCTTCATGAGGCGAGTTAGCCTGACCCGATATGGCCCTGCGGCACTATGAAAAGAGAGGAAAAGAGATATTCACAATCAGCACACCTGCAGTTTGAATGGAAATGGGTACTTTAAAAAAAATAATTAAAAAATTTTTAATTACAGTTGACATATAATATTATATTAGTTTCAGTTGTACGACATAGTGATTAGACATTTATATAACTTACGAAGTGATCCCCTGATATGTCTAGCACGGAAATGGGTACTTTTAACAAACAGGTGTGCACATAATTCGCAATGGGCTTGCTAAACCCTCATCTCACTCCGGCGCCCCCGCAGCTCTGAGAGGGTGTTATTGTGGTCTCAGTTGTCAGTGAGAAAAGTCCAAGGTGGAAAGACAAACTCATGTCCAAGTAAGGACAGGAAGAGTTGAGTTCACTCTGAATTTTTACTCTGGACCCCACATTCCTTCCGCCGTAGGGCAGCCCCTCTGCCAAGCCCTTGAGCAAAAGCCCTCGAAGGTACTGGAATGCAACCAGAGAGAAAATGATTCCCATGCTGTCCAAACAAGCTACACCTGGACGTGTGACTGCTCAGCCTCCTCTTCACCCCTGGACACCTCTCCCCTGGCGGTGACTGCTTCCCCTGTCTGTAAGGTCCCTGGGGAGCTGTCCGTCCACCTCCCCGGCTGCAGGTTGGCCATAGGACCCAAGCTGGGCCAGTCAGATGGTCTCTTCCTGGAATTCTGCGTTGGAGCGTTAATGTGCTGCAGCCAACACATGGGCGGACTCCGTGGCTTCCTGGTGCCAAGATTCCAGATGCTGGCAGTTTCCCTCCTTCCTGGATATGAATATATAGTTCTTCCTTTGAATCCGTCAGTCCCAGGATCCTTCCGATAGTCCTTGTTTTTGGTTTTTAATCCCAGTGGAGAATTAGTTGAGACTCGCAGCTCCGAGTGCCAGAAACCCCTCTCAAACCAGCCCAGCCCAAAAGGCCATTTGTTGGTTCTCTGAACTGGAAAACTGATGGGGTGGGTCTGGCGTTAGTCCTGCTTGGGTCTAGGGATCTGACTGAAGTTGTCAGCAACCCCCTGCCCCCTATCTCTGCACATCTTGACGCCAGTTGTCTTGATTTCGTTCTCAAGTAAAAACAATCCGCAGCAGCATCAGGTCTTCCTGGTCCATGAAACCTGGGTCCAGCGGAGAGCACATCTCTCCTGGTAGCTCTGGGAAAGGCCTGGGGCAGATGGGGTGACTTGGTAGAGTCTCTCATCCACCTCTGTGTCCCTTGTTGTGGAGCGGGTGTGGAGAACTCGGAGCGGCCAGGCCCAGGTCACATGCCATCTGTGGGCCAGGAAGCAGGACCAGCCTTACCCAAGATACACAGATTACTATGGAACGAAGCGTTGGCTCTGCGAAGGAAATGGTGCCAAACACATGCTCCCCCGCAAAAACAAGATCACTCCAGAGTTACAACCAACGGGTCCCATCTGAGACCAGTTGTGCTGAATCCACTCTGAATGGCAGAGATTCTGAGATAAAGCGAGCTCAAAGAAGGACCACATAGTCGAGGCGTTTCCAGAAAAGACATCCATGGGATGTGGATAGCTTGCCCAGGAAAAGGGATGCCCTTCCAGGCATGATAAGGATGGCTTTGGGCCCCACTGGGGATCTTGAGAAGGCCCACCTTCCAGCTCGTGGGACTTCCAACGGGTGAGCGGTGGAAGAGATGGTCCAAAAAGGACAGCATATCCAGATCATGGCCATCCTGAAGTGGCCGGAAGGGAGGTAAGAGAACCTCGCAGAAATCAAAGAGCCAGAATCCATCCCCTGAACCGGAACTTCCCTCAGCAACAATGGGTATCCAATCCACTACGTCGAGCAGGGAGAAGATAGAGCTGCTGAATGAGAAGAAGCATGAGAGGGACTGACTGGGCTGGTGTCCTCACTGGGGACAAGCAGGGAACAAGACAGGCACAGATCCTCTCCCTCACAGAGCAAATCTCAAGGAAAGAGTCCCAGGACACTCGTTAGGGAGTGGGAAGGCCAGATAGGGAACGCGAGGGACCAGTGCAAATGCCATTGGCTGGCAGGTCACCGCTGTGGGAAGTGGGGCTCATCCTTTGGGGGCCTAGAGGATCTACCTCAGTGCTGTGCCACCTGACAGAGCCTGGCCTCCTTGCTGGTCACAGGTGAGTGTCTTGGCTCCCAGATGTGGTGGCCAGCCTTGTTTTCCAGGCTATCATTTGAGTTGTCCTGAGGGATGGATATCTGCCTGTGGTTTGGAGAGGAGGAAAATATCTGTGGACAGACATTTGGGAGGCTGATAGCAGCAGCCGGTCAGCAGAGTCTGGAGGAGAAACACCCAGGAGGATGAGATGCCCTGCAAGGTGGCAGACTGCCCCGGGCTTCTTCCCAGCCAGCATCTCCGTCTTCTTTCTGCTTGAAGGAAGTGGACACCAGTTATTCCTCGGGGAATTTCTGGCTCAGAGGATGGATTTTGGTTCCTTGGTTTCTGTAAGTTTCTCTTACCTCTCTTCCAGTCACTTCAGAATGACCACAATCTGGACATGCTGTTCTTTTTGAACTCTCTCTCCACTGCTCACCCAGTGCATATAGTAGCTGCTCAATAAATTTGATTTTAATGATGAACACATTAAGATGCCTCAACCTCACCCTCCGAGAATCAAGGCTTAATGTTCTATTATCTGATATGCACAGGCTGATTTCCATGTCAAAGAACTTTCTAGAGAGAAAGAAAGAAAATGACCTGCCCAAGGGCACAGAGTCAATAGCTAATGAGAATCAAGGACTCAGCCTACCCTTGGGGATGTTATTAGTTTAAGAGAAAGAAACCCAATCCAACCAGCTTAACAAAAGGGCTGTTAATGATAAAGACACAGGGGTGTCTGTAGAAGTCAGGGTGAGGCTGTCCCAGGAGCTGGAAGGCTGGCTTGGCCTCTTCATCACTGCTTCTGTGCCCATCATCTCTCTCTGCAAGCCAGCACCGTCCGCTCCTCTGTCCATGGAGAGAAGAAGGGGCACACCCAGGACACAAGTGTGCATGTCTCCCCAGTGAGGTCACCAGCCCATCCCGGATGCCAGGATGGTTCCGATGGCTCAGCCCGGGGGACCTCGAGGACCAGTCCACTGTGGCCAAAGGTGTGGATGCTCACGGCACAAAAATGGCCTCCCAGACATGGGGGCAGGCGTTAAAGGGTCACTTGGCATCTACTTCCCCCGCCTGCCCACCAGCTCACAGCCTACCCCTCACTTCCTAAACTCTGTCTTCTTCCCATCATGATAGTCTTTTGCCGTATCTAACTCATCACACACACTGGATAATCTTTCCTTTACTTTTTTTTAAGAAACTCACTTTTTAAATTTTAATGTGGCCATTCTCTAGGCAGTAGCATCTGTAGAGTCACGGGTTTAAGTTGTTAGAAATGTTTTTCTAATGTAAAATTACATATGCGAGCAACATGGGAACCTGGGGCAAAAGAGAAATCAATAATATTGATCTTGCCTTCATTTAAAATTTGTGATATTTTGTTGATCACACATTTTGATTTTTAAACGTTACAATCAAGTGGTATTAATCTTGATGGCTGTAGTTTGTTTGGCGCCCCCTAAATTTTGCATCTAAGGCCCATGCCTTACCTGTCTCCCCAGTCCCCCCGCCCACCCTGCATAATCACTTAAATAAAGGTTTAATACTCATGTGTGTGTCATCTAAACTCTCCTAGGTCATGCACTATAGGAAATATGCGTTCCACCTGCTAACATAGAATCACTGATACAGAAGAGCTTTTTTGCAAAAAAAAAAAAATCCAAATCCCTTTTCTCCCAGCTGAAGAAACTGAGGCCTGGAGAGGCTGAGTGATTGACCCAAGGTCCCATGGCTGTTTGATGGCAAACTTAGCGTTGGAGCCCAGGTCTGCGGGGAGCTCCCCTCCGCCCGGCTAGTTAGCCACTTGATGAATCGAGGAGGAAAAAGAAAGTCAGGGCTGTGGCCTCAGCCTTCCGCTGGCTTGGTTTTATTTCTGGAGGAGCGAACCAGCTCTGGCCGAGGAGGGAATCATAAATTCCGCTGGGAAGGAGCCTGGAACTCCTGAGCCAGGGCCAGGGCTGTCCCTGGGGAGCATGAGGTTGGCCGGGGAGAAATCTCAGCAAGTGCCCCTTCCGCCTCCCCTGTCTGCGCCCCGCATTTTTAGGCAGTGACATCACAGTGCAGGGAGCAGAGACCACCCTTGAAAGGAAAAACAAGTCACCAAGAGGGCAGGGGGGCGGTGGAAGAGGATGGGGCCTACCCCTCCTCTGCCTTGGCAAACACAATCAACTTGAGAACAAAAATAATCTCTAGTTATATAAGGGTGGTACTTGTTAAGCCCACCCCTGGGTACCAGGCCCCAGGCTGACAATGAAATGCATCATCTCATTTAAGCCTTACAGGAAAGGTGTCATTTTATTCCCACTTCACACACGAGGAAACTGAGGCTAAGAGGGGCAGAGTGACCTGCCCGAAGTCTCTTACTCGGCCAGGGTTCAAACCCAAGCTGCCAGAATTCACAGACCCCTTGTAAGCAAATGGATGATAACGCCAAATGAATGAGCCCCATCCTCTGCCTGCAGGAAGTCCTCAGCAACTAGGACGGAAGTCAAAGGTATGCTCCCCAAATCCCTGACTCCAAGAGTTCAAATCCCCAATCCTCCAAAAGGGGTGCCCCTCCTGTGCCCCCATAGACCTCCCTCTTCTCTTCCCTCCTGTTCCCTTTCTTCCCACCCACCATCAGGCTCCCAGACCCCCCCCTCCTTTCCCAGATTCTCTTTTACCAGATCATTTGAACTATGCGGGTGGCTGGGTCTATGCCCCAAGCTTGCACCCCTCATGCCAGAGAGAAGTTGGCCCTGAGCGGATGAAACTCAAGATAGAGCTGTCCACCCACGTGTGAGATGCCTGCAGAATTATGTGGATTTTTTGTTGGGGGAAGGTGGGGCTTAAATATTTCTGATGAGACCGAACCAGAGCTGGCTGGAACCGTTCTGTGAACAGGCCATCTACCCAGACACTCGATCTCACCACTTATCAATTAACCAGCAACGAGAAACCCACACTATTGCTCCGCCAAGAAGTGCACCACTTCGAGAATGCATCCAGTATTCCTTCCCAGAAGTGGGAGAAGAAGCCTTCCTACTGCAAAGCCCATTTCCTGCTCAGACCAGGTGGAAAATTTGCTAAACTCAAAAGGTCAAACCTAGTTTAATTTTATACCCTTTTGTTAAGAATGTTCCCTTAAAAAAAAAAAATAAATAAAAGCCTCATGTTTCTTTCCAACTTTTCATAAGCTAATTCGTGTGGAAGAAAAAAAAGATTAGGATAAAATTTCAAATATTAAATTCAAATGCAGGATTAATGACTTTTATTTCTAAGCCCAAGAGGTTGTCTGGAATTTAGGACATTTTTGGGGCAGTCCAGACCAGACATAACCAGATGCAGTTGTGTTTTGGACCAAGTCAGCACAAATTTCATACCTTGAAAGACTATATCCACGTCCATCTTAATACAAACAGTCCCTCCTTTTCCAAAATGCTCTATCCAAAATTAATTCAGAGCCATCGGCTTAAAGGCAAAGACTAAACACTTTTTAAGGGTAGGTGGAAGTAGCTGATGAATGTAGACCTTTATTAAATACTCCCCGTGCACCTTAACCTTTTCTTCCCACCGTCCTTTTCGCCCTCCTCAAATACACACATATACACAGGCCAGAGGGAACAGGGAACAATGACTAATGTGACAAAAGAAAAAATAATCTTTCTGTGATATATGATTTCTCTAGCATTCTTAAATACTGTGATAACATGTGTGATGAGGTATCTCAAGTTCTACTGAACCCCAAAAGTACTGAAAAATCTCACACGAGGACCCTCACTGAGTAATTTTCCAGCCCGAAGTGGTTTGGATTATTTCGGATAAAGTCTGAATAGGAGGCTAGATGCGGTATCTCCGTCCACGAAAGAGCCTTGTGAAACAGTATCCAACCACCCCACAACATAGGCTCAAACAGCATGGGCATGAAACAGTGGGGATGTGCCCTGTGAAGAGTGTGTTCTGTGGAACATGAACGCCCCTTGAAAAAAGTATTTTCCATGGCCCAACGTTTGGGAAATACTCGAAACTCTAAGATAGGGGCCAGCAAACTATGGCCCGTGGGCCAAATCGGGCCCACTGCTGTTTTTGGAAATAAAGTTTTATTGGAACAGGACTGCACTCATTCATTTACATATTGTCTGTGGCTGCTTTCGCATGAGGACTGTAGAGTTGAGTGATGTGAGACCAAGTAACCCACAAAGCCTAAAATATTTACTCGCTCGTCCTTTATAGATAAAGTTTGTGGAGTCCTATTCTAAGACTTTCTTAGAAAGTCACGAATCACATCAGTGCATTAAAGATTCCAAGAACTTCTACAGCAAGGAAATCCATTCCACTTTGTTTAGCATAATATTTCACAACTATATCTGTTAAAAAAAAAATCCGTCCGTGAGATATGTATTAATTCTTCCCCTAAGATAACGCTCCATACACATTGGGAAATACTGAGGGTGTGTGTGTGTGTGTGTGTGTGTGTGTGTGTGTGTGTGTGTGTGTGTGTGTTTGCAGATGTGGGGAAGGAGACGTATTAAAACACTCACCACAGGAAAATGCTGCGTATCTGTTTTCAGACACTTCTGGTCTAACTCTCAGTGGATAAAAAATATACTCTAATTGGTTCTTTAACCAACTCTTGAGCCGAATTTGACCACACTATATCTACATAACCAAATAAAATGGTTCCATTGTTCAGAGGGAGAAATTTGGTGTGATTTAAAATGATTTCATAATTTCCAAAATGGACATTATCTCCTTACTGTTAAAACAGGGGATAAGAAACAGACTCATAAAATAAGACAGAAGCTCCCCATGGTGAGACGAAAGAGAATGTAACCGTTATGGGCTAAATTGTGTCCTCCCATAATCCATATGTTGAATTCCTAACTCCCAGGACCTCAGAATGTGACTGTATTTGGAGAGAGGGTATTTAAAGAAATAATTAAAGTAAAATGAGTTCACCAGCATGGATCTTAATCCAATATGACTGGTGTCCTCAGAGATGGGGACACAGACACACACAAAGGGAAGACCGTGTGAGGACACTGGGAGAAGATGGCCATCTGCGAGGCAAGGGGAGAGGCTTCAGAAAAAACACAACCCTATCGACACCTTGATTTCAGACTTCTCAGCCTCCAGATGATGAGGATATAAATTTCTGTTGTTTACGCTATGTAAGCTGTGGCACTTTGTTACCACAGCCTGAGCAGACTAATACAGCAAATAAAGTGTTTCAGCAGAGTACTTATGAAAAATGCCTGATGATTCTTAGCGACTTTTTATGAAAAATCCTTCACAGCTAATGTTTAAGCATCCAGCCCACAGTTAGATCTGAGTTTAAATCCCAAAGCAAGCAACCATGTACTTACCAGCTGTGTGAGTTTGGGCAAACTAATCACCCTCTCTGATTCTATGCTTCCTCATCTGTAACAACACCTTCCCACCTGTGTGCCTTCCCCACAGGTGTTTGTGAAGGTCGAGTGAGGTCATGGACGTTAAAACAGTTAGCGCAGAAGGGGCGATCAATGAGCAGCAGTTCTCATGGCAACCATATTTCTTCCATGCAAGGCAACACCAATTGCGATCCATCATCAATTTGTTAAGAGTTTTTAAGGGAGAAAAGAGACACTAGAATATATGTACTCAATCGATGTCGAGATGCATTCTGGTTAGAGAAACACTTGGACGTGATGAGAAACAGAAATGTGTTTCTGGGCTTTGAGAAAGCGTGATATTCCCCTTGGTTTTACATTTAGAGAGGCACACTCCTACACCTCACTGGGATGCGGAATGGTTGACGCAAGGCTCTGGAGCACAGACTTGGACACTGAGCCCCTAAATCATGGACTAATATGTCACTCGGCAACAGATAACTGACATAGAAGCAAGTCCTATTGTGATTGCATCGCTCTGTGACAAGAGTTTCGCAGACTCTATTTGTCTGGTATAATTAAGAGCTACAGACACAAGGACACTCCAAGTGCCAAGTGGGGGCTATCCTTAGGCCTAGACAAGCAAAAATCATGTCTTGCCTCTTCATTCACTTATTTATTAGCCATTTAACAAATATAAATTAAGTAACCACATGTGAACAGGCAAGTGATTCATCAATAGATAGGGCAGCCATAGTTCCTGCCTCCCAGCAGCTTACAAATCACAAATGTGTCCAGGGCTAGGAAAGAAAAGTATGCCCATATTGAGGAGGAATGGGAGGGATCAGACAAGAAATTTCTGAGGAAGGGGTATTTAGCAGAGATCCAAAGGATAAGCACTAAAGGAGAGGTGGATGTGCAGGGAAGAGTGTGCCAAGCAGATGGAACAGCCTTTGCAAAGACCCTGGGGCAAGAGAGAACAGTCTGGATGAGAGAGACTAAAAGGAGGACCCCATAGTTACAGAATGAGTTGGGGAGAGGAGGACTGAGATGTGGCTGGAGAAGTAAACACCTCTCCCACCCGCTTCTTGGGTACCACTCTTATTTCTACATGGACTCTAGATCGAGACTGACCAAGTAAAATTCTAGGTCTGGACACTTGCCAGCTGTGTGACCTTGGGCAAGTCACTAAACTTCCCTCTAAAGTTTATTTCTTCATTTGCAAAATGGGCATGATTAAAGGACCTATCTCATAAAGTTGTTATTAGGATTTAAAGAGTCACACTATATTAGGCTCTTGGAACAAATACATACTAAGTGTGTTGTGTTTCTCATTACTATTATTACATGAAGCTGTTGGGAATAAATATATACAGCACCTGGCACAGAACAGCTCTCCAAGAGTAAGCGGTAATGTCGTATTTATTATAGTTACAAATGTCCCTGACCATCTGTATCAAATTGATTTCTGAGCTTGTACAGTGAGAGTGTGGATAGTGGATAGTGATCATATTATCATTCTTATTATCAGGAATTCCTCCCGCCTAGCTTCTCTGAGCACCATTGCACAAATGGCAAAGAAGCAGCCATTCTTCTCGATGGGCCAGCGAGATGCCAAGCGCCGAGACACCCACCCGTCGGGAACTCTTCCTGTCCTGGGTGACGGAGGAAGAGGCAGGCCCATTCTTCCCCCACGCAGCTCAGCCAGCTGTGGGCTAGGCAGCCTGCCCATTTGGATGACAGGCTCCCCTGGGACTTATGAAGCTACGCAGGCTCTCAGGGCAGGAGAAATGGGCCTGGGTTCCACGGGGTTCAACATTCCCACAGGCGCCGCTGGCAGGACGACCAGTGAGATGGAGGCCAGGGGGCCTTGGAGTCAGGCCAGGCTGAGTAGGGGAAGCCTGCGACATGCCCATTTGCTCCCCCACCTCGGGGTCACAAGCGCTGGAGTCAGCCAGCATGCCTCGAGCCATAGGTCCTCAATCTGTCACGATGCCCCAGGAAAAAATACAATGAAATGCTGTTTTTTCATCCCATTTATTACCCTAACGAGACTTCACCTGGAAGCACTGTTGGCACTGAGTGGCAAGACACAGCCCGCGGACTGTATGGGGATGCTTGCGTGTCACGGGACTCATCCAAGGTGTGAGAGCACTGGCTGCGGAGCCCGAGGTCACAGAGGCCTTCGCAGGGCGAGACAACTGGCCAAAGAGGGGCCAAGGGGCAACGTCCACCCCGACAGCTTTACGGCCTGTACCTGGTCCCATAAAAATCACATTACAATGATGTCAAGGGGCCTCCCTGGCAGACGTCACTGTGCTGGGCAGGGCCACCTGCTTTGGAACTCAGAACCAGAAATCAGCTGTTTCCGAATACAAGGGGTTGTGACCCTTGGGCTAGATTCAGAGGGAGGGGGGCTGTCCAAAAGCCATGGTCCCTTCCCCGCACCAAGCCGTTCACAGCCACTGGGCAGATTCTACCACCAAAGAGTAATGTCTCTGGTCACTGCTGCACTCAGATACCGGGTGACACACAAAGGTCCCAGGAACGGACAATCGATTATTATCAGTCTTGGTGTCTGAGGGGTCCTGCCCTTTCCTGGGTCCTATCTGGGCCAGGACGTAAATATTGAAGGGACCCCGGAGAGTGTAAGATGCACGGGGCTTGTGTTCCGGGGGACCCGCCCTGCTGTAGCCAACTTGAAATTCTTCACGATGTTAGAACCAGGGGCCCCCCACGTTATGTTGCCAGTGCTACCCACACTTCACTTTACCTGGCCCTGTGCTACTGCTGACCCTTCTCAGACCCATTGACCTCCTTTCAGCCAATATCCCCTGAAATCCTCAAAGCAACCCAGTTTTGTGGGGACTGGACTTTCCCACGCCCACATCACTAGTAAAGAGCAGGCCTGGGACCAGGTGAAAGCTTCTCTAAACCCAGAACCAACGTTCCATCCCCCTCATCTTTCCTCCCACGAGCGGGGACGGGGACCTAGACCGGGTCTCAGGCCAGCTCAGTGCTGCTGGGAGAGGCCTCGTGGGGAAGGGAGGAATTGTGTCATTACTAAGTAGGGAGCATTCGTAGGGCAGGAGGCTGAGAAAAAGATGGGTGCTGTGACATCCCATGGTTTTCAAGTAGGCGGGCCTTCCTCCGGGACCCTCCCTACACCTGGCCTCCTCATTTCTCTTGTCTTCCCTGAAGATGTGCCCAATGAGCTCAGGCTCCCAGGATGACACACGCACCCAGGAGCCTCTGACACCTAAAGAGATTGGCCTCCCAAGAATAAGGACGCTGGGAGCTCCCAGTACCACAGGAGGGGGCCTGCGCCCCAATGTTCCCAGTCCGTGTGGCTCCAGCGATGGTGTGATTCCCTCTTTCGAATGAAACGCTACGCGATCCCATTCTGTCCATTGCAAGACAACATTAGCAACATAACCAAGAACTCGAGGAAATGGGTCTCATGCAGAAGGAGGTGGGGGCATCAGCAAAGGCCAAAGAACTCAGGAGGGTCGGTCCGGAGGAACGACAGCTCTGGGAAAATCACAGCACTCCGGCCAAGGGAACATTAGATGATGAATGCTGGGCCTCAGCTTCCCGGTTAAGACATTACAGTGGCAAGAACAGAAATCCTGACTGAAACTGGCTTAAGCCAAAAGGAACTGTATCGCAGGATAGGCCAATGTTCAGGGAGGGACGCTGATAGAGTGCTCAGTGACACCCTTCAGGACTTAGACTTTCCATCTTTCTGTTCTGCCATGCATGGTGCCACCCTCCTATTCTCATTGGGTGCAAATTCTCCCAGGCAGCTGTTGGCACGATGGCTGTAAAAAGGGGGAGAAGTGAGTAGAGTGTCCACAGCTTGGCCATGAGCATCTCTCCCAACCCCCACCAACCTCAGCACAGACAGGAACTCTGGTAAGAAGATCAGGACCGAGCATTTGCCTCCAAGCCCTGGCTCTGCCCTTGACTGGCCTTGTGACCACAGGTTAGTCCTCCAGAAAAATAGCAATGCTTGTATCACAGCCTAGAAGGTTGTATTATTTCCACATATATGAAGATCAGCTGGGCTGAATTACGTTATAAAAGCAACTTAAGAGGATGTTGCTGGCTCACATGATCTCCAGGAGAACTGAGAAGAGGGACTAAGGCTGAACAGCCAGGAGCAATGGCCAGGGCCATGCCAAGGAGCAGGGTGTCCTGGCCACTGCCTCATGCCCCACCATTAAACTTGACTGTGTCACAGATGGCGTCAGCCACCCTACACAGAAATCAAAACATCAGTGGCTAAAGCAAGATGTCGTCGAATTTATTCTTCTTACATAAAGGTCTGAGCTCTGCTCTCTAAAGTCACTGGGTTCTCTCCCTCCTGTAAGTTGTTGGGTCCATCGCATGGGCTGTGATAATTCATCACCATGGCTGCAGCAGGCCACTGGGAGGACACAAAACGAGGGAAGAGGAGGGCCTACCCTTCTCTTGGTGAGCACACATGTCCCTTCTCATATCACATTGGCCAGGGCTTGTCACATGCACTTCACAGCCACAATGGAGGCTGGGAAAAGCAGTCTTTATTCTGAGTTGTGATAGACCTTGTTAAACATTCTATTACTATGTAAGGGGGTGGGGACAAGAGGCAGGGTCGACTTCCCTGTCTGCACCCCAGCTGCTCGACCAGCACCTCCTTTCATTTCTCTGACAGAACAAGCTCTGCACACAGGCCGTTCTCTCTGCCTGGAAGGCTGTTCCTCTCCTTTGAACCCCTGCGCCTCCCTCGGATGCCAGCTCAGGCCGCCTTTGGTCTCCATCAGCACTCCTGCCACATGTTCTCCTCGCCCTAGTCTTGTCGGTTCCAGCACCTTCTGGATTCAGGATTATCCCCCTGGGAGACTATCTGACTGAGCGCTGCCTCCCTCAGAAGGTGGAGAACTTCCCAAGTGTGGGAACCTTGGTTTGTTTCCCATCAGGTACTAACCCAGTGTAGGGCTGTAACTTAGGGCTGAGGGACTGAATAAATAAATGCACCCTCCTGAGCTCCAGGTTCTCTCCTGCAAACAAACAGAGCTCAGTTGTTACAAGAAAAACAGTTATGGTTGTTAAGGAGAGCCTCATTACTAAGTAGCAGGCACTCTCACCTGTTTTAATGTGTTCGATACTCCCAGCAGCCCATTCAAGTAGGTTATCCCCGTTTTATAGAAGAGGAAACTGAGGCACAGAAAGTAATCAGCTACGCGGCAGGCTGGTATTGAGCCCCAGGGCTCTGGGACCAGCACGTAGGGGTCTCCTTTCTGCACAGACTTCTCACACACGCAGACCAACTGAAGGAATAAACAGCCACGGAGGGTCCAGACCCACCTCTGTTCTTATCCCCAAGCACGCTCAGACATTTCTGAGAGCACCTCCCAGCCTGACCCAAAGTCCTGTAGCAGGTCCCCAAGGCCCCACCAGCTCAAAGATCCACACTGCCACAAAAGCAGTGCCTCCACAGAGTGTGGCTGCATGGCCGGGTCCCCTGCAGCAGCTCTCGGGGACAGGCAGCTGGGTGACACGTACCCACCCTCTCCAGGGCCACAGGCCAGAAAACAGGCTCCATGTGTGAGGACAGAGGGGCATCCAGCCCCACTGGGCCGCAGGGATATCCAGGAAATGCTAAAACATGCCTGGGGTGACTTAGCCAACTTTTACATCATTCATTAAAAAAAAAACAAAACAAAAAAAAACTGTTTTTATTACAAAAGGAATACGAATTCTTATAGGAGGGGAAAGGGGGTCACACAGAATACAAGAAGACAGGAGGACTGCCCCAAACCCAATCCGTACTCATGCTGGGTGCATGTCCCCCCAAGTGCCTCATTCTCCACATCACACCTCATTCTCAAAAGAGAAAGCCATGTTGCTATGACATCTTAGATTCGGTGCGTGCATCGCTCCATGACTTCGAGATGCCAGTGTCACAGTTTACACATGAACAGAATGGCTCGGCTGTCATGACACCGTCACAGGGACAATGTGTGCATGGTGAAGGAGAGTGGTTGTGAATGCTTCAGACAAATGATGCCCTGTACCATTTCACTAAAATTTGCTGAGGTCCCCTCTGTGCCCTGGGGGAAATTCAGAGCTGGCTCAGACTCAGTTTCTGTCTCCCGTTCCTATCCTCGGCATCTAATCGTAACCCAGACATAACTATATGAGAGTTATTTTGTTTCTATCAAACATTTTTCTGTTCTCTCCATGTGCCAGGCATTGTTCTAAAGAGTTTATAAACATTAACTTGGTTAATAACAAGCTTAGAGGTAGATACTTTTATTATCCACATTTTACAGATGAGCAAACAGAGGACCAGAGAGGTCAAGTGACTTTCCTGAAGTCACACAGCAAGTAAATGATAGAGTCTAGATTCGAACCTAGGCGTTTGGACTCCAGAGCCTGTGCTGGCAGTCAGTCGATAAACACAAGCTAACTGACCGTGGATGTGAGGACCACCTCGGAACAGCCTCACCTGGGAAAAGGTGGAAAGATGGGAGATGACACATGGGACATAAGCTCCTGCTAAATCACCACTTAAAAAAAATCCAACAAGAAGAATTAGGTTATAAAGCAGTAGTTCCGAACCCTGGCTATAGGTGAAAATCACCTCAGGCATCTTGAAACTTGCTAACCATGTCCTAACTCCCCTCATCTGGGGTGGAGCCCAGGAATCAGTACTCTGTAAGACTTCCCACGTGATTCCACTGTGCAGCTGGGTTTGAGAACCCCAACTCTCAGAAACAGTCTCTGTCCACACATCCTAACTAGGTGACCCTGGGCCATTTGCCTACCCTCTCCAGGCCTTGGTCTCCACAT
>NW_006494614.1:61574239-61576412 GCF_000325575.1 Pteropus alecto
GCTTGGGTGGTGAGTACAAGGAGCCATATGTGATATGCACACCTTGCAGGGGCTTGTCACAGACTGTTAACCCCGGCATTGTCAGCTCTTGTTATGAAGCGTACAGGCAAAGACCAGTATATTAGTTTGCTCGGGCTGCCAGGACGAAGCACCAGAGACATTTATTTTCTCCCAGATCTGGAGAATAGAAGTTAGAGATCAAGGTATGAGTAGGGTTCGTTTCTCCCGAAGCCTCTCTCCTTGGCTTGTAGACGGCCGTCTTCCCCACTTGTCCTCACACGATCTTCACTCTGTGCCAGTCTATGTCCTAATCTCTTCTTATAAGGGCACCGGTTGAATTGGATCAGGGCGCACCCTGATGACTTCATTTTAACTTAATTACCTCCTTAAAGGCTCTGTCTCCAAATAGTCACATTCTAAGGTGCTGGGGGTTAGGACTCCAACATGTGAACTTTTGAGGACACACTCAGAAGGATCAGTAAATATATAGTTTTGAAGTGCTTTCTTGGGTGTCATGTCCCCAAAACATGACAGAGGTGGGCAGTTTCCATTTAGAGAACGAGCTTTTGACAGCCGCAATGGTGGGCTCCCGATCAGGATTTCCCCCCACGCCTGCCCGCCCCTCACCCTGCCAGCCCTGCGAGGGTTAATCTAAGGTCTCTGGAGTTGGGTGGATTTACTGCCCCCAGACCTTTATCATCTCACCCTGACGGTGAGGGCTCACATTTCCCACTTAATTACTTGTCCCGCAATCAGAAGAGATAGCCAGTTCTGTGTTGAGTTGGCTGCAGCTGTGAACTGTTTATTTACTTTTCCTCAGCCCGGGAATGGCTGTAATTTAAAGGTTCAGATCTCAGCTACCCTGCCTGGTGCAAACCCTGCTTAAACACTTCCATATTGCTCAGGAGGAATGCTGCTGGACGCTGCCCCCACCTCCCTTCGCCGGACGGACGGGGAGCGCTGGGAAAGCAGGTGTTCCTGGTTATTTATCAAGGCTGCAGGGCCTAGTTAGGGAGATGGCTACCCGTCCGTTATTGCCAACTCTGCAGTCCACCCAAAGAGCTCGGCACAGAACCTGCCGAGGACCAGGAGATGCTCGGTCGGGACTGCCCCGGACCACCCCCTCCAAACAAAAAAAGTCGTCCCTGCCACAGTTCAAGCCACAGCTCACACTAATTCCTGTGCCAAATGGTGTAATTACCACTTAAGTTGTCAAATGGCATCCAGATGGTCTTACCTTTCACACCAGCGGTTTAATAAGCTTTTAGGCGTGACCTTTGCAGCTTGTCCTCCACCTGCGCAGCCCTCTGGTTTGTGAAATCTGAGCCCACAATTAGATCTGATAATGAGTGCCCAGGCGACCAGCCTTGAACTCTGTAAGCTCCCTTCAAGGGGTGCCCAGCGAGTCACCCTATGCCACTGACAAATGGCATGCGTCGCACTACAAACGGAGGGGCCCCCTGTGCACAGGCATCCCCGGAGGCCTGCCTGGGGAGATCATAGAGACCCTGAGAGACCCAAGAGTGCATTTGGGGGGTCAGGCAAGCTGTTGCAAGAGCCGAATTCTGGCAAACCATGGGCTCACACCCAACCATGTCCTCAGGCCTGCCTACCCCAGGACAGCCCACTGGGAGGAACCATTTCTAACACTGCCACCCCCCATCACACCGACAGGTGGGCTCCCAACATGGGAATCACACTGCTGCCACATAGCTGCCTGGGACCCTCGACTAATTCATCCTTTTTGAATATACCTGAGCAGGAATAACTCCCTAGTGAAGCTTCCAATACAGAGAAGAGTGATTTTGCACTGCAAAGGATCATACTCAAATTATTTTCTTCCCAGCACGGGGTGAATTCTACCAATAGTTAGGGAGCCAACATGCAAATACCAAGCACCATTCCCAGGACTTTATACATCTTGACTTATTTAATCCTCACAGCAGCCTAGATGCTGTTTTTATCCCCATTTGTAGATTAGAAAACTGGCACAGAGAGGTAAAGTAACCTGCCCAAGGTCACACAGCCAGCAAGTGGCAGGAATGGGATTTGAACACAGATAAGAAGAAGCAGACATTACAAATGTGTACAACTATGATCCCTGTGGGGTAAACAATAATTTAATTAAAAATGTTTTGTTACACATGTAAGATAACATGATATATATATATAT
>NW_006494614.1:61576499-61599708 GCF_000325575.1 Pteropus alecto
AATGCCAAATATTTCGAGAAAAGCTCACGTGCTGATAGTCTCAGTGCCTTGGCAAACCGAAGAAAAGGAGCAGATACAAAGAGAACAAACCAGAAGCCTTCTCTGAGATGGGAACAGAGGGTGACAGTGGAGGGATCGAACAATTGAGCTCCTGGCCAGGGAGAGAAATTTCCACGGGAGAATTTTGTCCCTGATCTTTGCTAGTTTCTGGTTAGAGCCGCCCACAGACCAGAGAAATATGGGAGGCTAGTACCCAATAGGGAAACTGGCAAAATGTCTGCATTCCAATTCCCTCATCGTATTTGACTCTTTCTAGGATGTCTGTATTTCATCTTCCTGACCCTCACAGGGATCCTGTATTTTAATTGGTCTCATCTCATGTCGTCATTGAAAAACTACCGTTAAGATTGTGTTGTCATTCTTACTAAAGTAAATGACTGACATTTAGGAAGAGGGGATTGCATTTCAAGTTATCACCTGAAGGTTAGCTTGGCTTTTCAAATGAAGAGACAAGAAGAAGATTCGAGATAAACATGATGTATGGGGGGGGGGAATTATCATTTTTGCTAAGAAAATGGGAGAGATGCAATGATTTTTAAAAATACCTTTGCCTATAATATGAAATGCAAAGCAAAAACGACATAGACTTTTAACGTAAAGAGATGCGAAAAAGGTCATGCTTGATCAGGTTTTCCTCTTGGTCCATACCGCTGGGAAGGAGAGCCTAGTCTATTGATTCTGTGATAGAAAATCTTGAGGAGCAAGGTCTTAAATTATCCAAGCGGTTTGTTCTAATGGAGATGCCATCCAGCAAATGAAGAATTTATTTAAGCATGAGCTGGGGGGGTTCCTGGTGCCATTTCTAAAACACAGAAGACACTTGTATTAGATGCTTCCAAAAAGCCAACTTGTCTTAGAGCCCTCCCAGCCCAGCCAAGTGTTTGCTACAGGGAGATCAATGGCAGATCCATCTCATGCCTTCCAAGGTATATTTGCATATGTGTCTGTGGTGTGTGTATCTGTGTGCATGTATGTATGCATACGTAGGTGTGTATGTGAATGGGTGTGCGCATGAGCATATGTATTTGTGTTTGCATATATGCGTTATATATATATATATAACACACACACATATGCAAGTGTTTGCATGTGAATGAATGTGTGTACACGTGTGAGTGTGTGTGAGTGTGTTCCGCACCAAAAATAAGTCTCAGGAGGACAGCATGAGGCCATTTGGTCGGCCACCATATTTCATGTTTTATTGCACCCCTGCTTTGGGAAAACATAAGCCAATAAATGTAAAACCAGCTCTGAGCCTGCAGCTTCCTGATTTGGGTCGAGAGAAACCCTGGATGAGAGAATATTTGGCAATTCCCTATGACAAAGTAGAAAGTTCATTGAAGACAAGGACCCCAAAGCTCCAAGAACCCCACCAGCTTACCCTTTAGAGAACTTTCAGAGAAGCCCGTAGGAGCTGGACAAACCCAGAAACGCCTAAGAACCTGCCAGTTCCACCCACGCAGGCCTCTTCAGCCACGTCCACAGCCCTGGTGGTGGAGGAGATCTCCAGATGGCCTCAATTCAAATCCCAGCCCCGTCACTCATCAACGACAGTCCTGTGCAAGTGGGGAGTCCCTCCTGGCCCCTCCAGTGTCCTCATCTGTGAAAAAGAGAGACCACCATCAACACCAACGCTAACGCTGTTAGCTAACTCCCAAATAGTTCGCGTCAGCCACCAGTGCCATTCTGGGCACTTCCCCTGCCTTATCTCGTTTAATCCTCCAAGCATTGGCGAAGTGAGAACTGTAAGACCCCCATCTTATATAGGAGGAAATTGAAGCACAGAAGAGTTGAAACCTCTCCGGCCCCAACACCCTCAGCTCTGAGAATCTCAGGATCACTCAGTGTTTCCCAATTACCAGGTTCCTGGATCCCAGGGAACAGAAACAGATTCCCTTGTGTTGCTGTCAGCATTTGGAACTTTCCATGCAAAGAGCTCTAGTACCTAAAATGAGGCCTCAGAGGACGCTCAAAACAGCCAAGTTCTCTACTCTTGACTCTAATCCTATCAGCTCAATGTGGTCTGTCCTCGTCTATGATTATCAGAAACTTTGCCAGGAAGGTTATGGCTTTGAATATCATTATGAACAATAAGAATTAATCTTTTCCTGAACACCCTATCCGTGCTTGCTGTGCGCAGAGCACATGAGAGAGACAACGTCATCCCGGACAGTAAAGGAAGAGACTGAAGTTCCAAGAGGCTCCAAGGTTCAGAGAGACCAGGATAGGTAGCAGTGAGGACGAAACTCAGTTTGTCTGACTCCAGAACCTGCCGAAGCTGCAGGACAGCATTTTGCCAAACGTGCCTCGTCTGCAGAATTACCTGGGGCTTCTCGTAAACTGAACCGTGGTCCCACCCACTCCTAATAAGTCTGACTCAGAAAGCATGGCCAGGAATCTGCATTTTCAAACAAACATCACCAGGGGTGACAGTGAGAACTGCCCGCAGTCCATGGTAGAACTAGATTAATTACCTATTTCCATACCCTCTTCGCTTGATGAAGAGCATCTTCTAGAAGTGGCGGAGGAGGCAGACCAGGCAGGCAGGATTCCCCTGTCTTTGCCCGCCTGCACAGCGCCCCCTAGGACCGAGTGGGGCACTGCGTCCCTCACGGCCCCCTCCCTGGTGGGGAACCCATCCGCCCCCTACACAAAGAATGGGCGGAAACGCCCCCCCTCCCAGGCAGGAATTCACCCCTGCCATTTCACACCGCTGTCCTGGGACAGGCCTGCAGGGGAGCGGAGAGCCAGGGGCAGCTGAAAAGGCCAGGGACACAGGGAGCCCGGCCGGGTGCGAGGGGCTGGCAAACAAAACACAGTCCCCCCCGCCCCCCAAAGCTGGGCCCGAGGGCAGCTGAGCAATCGCCCGTGAAATCTGCAAGCTCATCAGGGCACTTGGAAACCTTGGTGGGGACACAACACAGGACGCATCCTGCTAGGAAGAGATAAGAGAATTCTCAGGTTCTCACTGTCCAGCCTCCCCCTAGGGACAAAGAGCTGGCCGGGAGCTCGGAGAAACATGAGAAAGATGCCCAGAGAAAACTCACTGCAGGGAAGCACCCCAGCGCTCATCAGCCTTCACCCACTTGGGGACAAGACTTTAGGGAGGAATCACATGCTGAACTGGGACCCTGGTCACTGACTTCACTCAACCCTGAAATCACCCCTCAGGCTGACTTTTAAACCCACCGACACTGGTTGTGGACCCAGGGCCAGTGGCTTTGCACCTCTGTGCCTCATTTTGTCCCCCAGCAAAATGGGGCTGCTAATGGGAACTACCTCACAGTATTCTCCAGGGATTTGTTTGCTGCAGTCATGTGTGCGGAGTAGCTGCCGGTGTTAATAAAGGACCAACTGCATCCTCAGCACTTTCCTGTATGACCCGCTCCAGCCAGCACAGGCAGTCCTGGGAGCGGAGCATCTTCACAAGCTCCATTATTTCAGTGAAGAAGCTGGTGTATATACGACATGGAGAAGAAGCGTGATGGAGCCAGGGAGGCTAGGCCTGGAGCCAGAGGCCACACTCACGCTGTTGTGTAAGGCTTGTTCTGAGAGCCTGATAACAGAGTGTCGACTCTAGTTGACTCGAATTACATTCCTATTCCACTGGGCCGTGCCATGTGGCTCAGTTCCATCCAGATGCTACGTATTTGAGCTGTTTGTGAACATCGAAAAATGATAATAAGCACTTGCACAGCATGACCTATGTGCCAGGCCCCTCCCATGCACTTTCCACACGATGCGCAATGGTCCTGGAGGGAGATGCTGTTATTAGCCCCTGCCCCCTGCTCGCAGGCAAGGTAAGTGAGATTCAGAAAGGTTTAGTCACCTGCCCAATGTCACCCAGAGGTAATCAGGGGAGTATAGTGCAGAGACCCAACACTTGAGAGCTCACTCTTTCTGTATCTTCCTTTCCCTCTCAAAGTCAAGGGCTCACCTTGTACTTCTCTGTGTCCCCACAGGATACAGGCACAGCGACCAGTCAGTCGATGGCGGGTTCAAAAGTATAAGTCAAATTGACTCTGATTTTATTTCCCAGATTGTTTTGAGCATGTGCTGTTCAGAACAGGCTGGAGGAGGCGCCATGCTGTTTAGGGCATGTGGGGATCAGGGGCTTGCCCAGTGGGTCCTCAGTAGCTCTTGCCTCTACGAGGGACCCAAACCGCCCACGAGATTTGTTTTTGTAACTCCAGGTCAGTGGAATGAGTTTAGGCAAAACCAATGTGTTTTGGTGGGAAATCAACAGTGAGGGGGTCCCAGAACCAGCAGGACACAGAACCATGACCATCGTTCCTGGCAGAATACACAGCATACAGATGTGCTAAGAACCCCTGAGGAGGCAACCGATCAATCAGCATGCCCAAAACTTCTACGGTTGAGACGGAACGGCCCATAAAACAGAAGTGCCGGTGGGGAAGCCATAACCTTTCCATTGCCTTATTGATACCAAAACAGTATCTGCTTCTCCAGACACGTCTTCGGCTACCCTTAACTCACTGATGGGAAAGGGGCTGTGGCAGATACTGTTGATGTGCTTCCTAGAGTCATTCACACCCACCTTCTCCCTTGCCACCTCCCGATTTAGAGGAAGCCTACTGTGTACCTTACCAGCTTCACATGTAGCTAGATATGGCTGGCCAAGTGACAAGGTTCTCATCCATGAGATATAGAATCCTTTGGGACACTCCTGGGAAAGCTTTGGCTTTCCTGATAAAAAGGCATAGACCCAGCTGGTACAGTCCTGGAAACCTCCTCCCTTCCTCCCTTGAATACAGACATGAGGGCAGGAGATGCAGCAGCCATCTTGAGACCATGGCAGGACAGGCAACCACAATGTGGTAGATAGAATGGTGTCCTCCTCCCCCAAGAAATGTCCACATCCCCATCCCTGGAACCTGTGAATATGTTACCTTTCATGGCAAAGGGGAATTAAGTTTACAGGTGGAATTAATTGGCTAATCAGCTGACCTTGAGATGAGCACAGTGTCCTGGATTATCTAGGTGGGCCCAGTGTAACC
This sequence comes from Pteropus alecto, assembly GCF_000325575.1. Lineage (NCBI taxonomy): Eukaryota > Metazoa > Chordata > Mammalia > Chiroptera > Pteropodidae > Pteropus > Pteropus alecto. Next base: position 61,581,578 of record NW_006494614.1, read on the forward strand.
ACTGGGTCCTTAAAAGTAGAAGAAGGAGGTAAAAGAGATGCGATGATGAAAGAACCTCAGAGAGATGCATCTTGCTGGCTCGGAAGGTGAAGGAAGGGTCCACAAGCCAAGGTATATGGGTGGCCTCTGGAAGCTGGATAAGACCAGGAATTGGATTCTCTCCTAGAACTCCAGAAGGAACACAGCCCTACTGACACCCTACTTTTAGGCCAGTGAGATCCATGATTTCTGGTCTACAGAATTGTTGAAATGCTAAATACGTGTTGTTTTAAGTCATCAGGTTTGTGGTCATCTGTTACAGCAGCCACACAACGTTGATCCAAGCCGGTGCTCAATAAGCAATCGGGCAATTCAAAAATATGAGATGCTGAATTGACCTTGTTAAGCAAATGATAAGATGCCAGCAGCCACCTTTCTCCAGACATCCTAATCATGCAAGGAAAAGGACCCTTTGTTTCAAGTTAGACTATTTGTGATGTGAAGCCTAACACTGTCCTGATTGTCACTGCATCAGCTAGGTAAGCTTTTGTTTTAAAATTCCATTCGTGAGAAAGAAACAAAATCACCTCCTAAAAAGGTGGGAACAGTCTCCAAGGTCTAAAGATGAATTTTGCATGGCTCTGGGACCTTTTCCGAGCAAGAAAGGTATAGGAAGATCAGAGTTCCTTGAACAATTAACTTAAGAAAACTTTTCCCTCCGTATAATGCCCTAAAGCCCTTTGACATTCTAAAAAGAGAAACAGGCTGTTGATTAAATGTCTATTGAATCATGAAGTGGACCTAAGACAAAAAAGCTAATTGCAATAAACAGAAGAGTTCATTTGTTTGGCCGTCATGGCCACTCTGTGGCAGGGCCCCTGGGACAGTAGATGTGTTCATAGTTCCCCAATATACAGGACTGGGTAAGACGGTCTCCAGTTTAAATGGTCGCACAGGACTGGGTTCCATATGTTTTACTGTTATGGCAGGCTGTTATCATTCATGTGAGCCCACTGATGGACAGCCCTGTATCCAGAATACAACTTTACTGTAATATAATTTCTCAGCTGTATTTTCCCAGTCTCTTTCATCATTCATCTAACAACTGGGTTTCCAGGAAGGGATTGTGATAAGATGCCTGAACTGCCTCTGCCTATTCACGGAGGATGAGTGAATCCTTGAGTGAGGAAGGCACAGGCCGTTTGTCAGGCACCTGCCTCCTCTGTGCTGGGCACAGGGGAACCAGGATTCTGGAGAAGATTGTTTACTGCAGGAGTGGGCTCGAGAAGCTCTGCAGACATTTCATCCTCACTGCTCCAAGGGTCTGACATCTAGTTATGTATGAAAGAGGTGATCCAGTAAAAGATTAGGCAAAGGGTCTGGCAGATGATTGATTCTCAGTAACCATTAACTATTGAAATGTTTGGATTATGTTTCTAAAATTCACAGCAACCCTATGAGGGAAGTCTGGGGACTGTTCCCACATTGTAAGGCAGGAACCAAAGCTCACAAGGGCTGAGTGACAGCATGAGAAAGGAGCTGATCTTCCTACTTCCCCAGAGATGCCTTTCCATGGCACCTAGGAGCCCATACCTGGATGTAGGTTGCCATGGTGACACAGCTCTCAGGCTCCCCCATGAGCCAAGCACTGTGCAACTACCTTCTTCTTCCATTGCTCACAACAGGGCTTTGAGAGCCTCGTGTGCCCACTCTCAAGACGAGAAAGCCAAAACCTAGGACAGCCCTAGCATCGTGCCCACCACTCTGTGACATGCAAAGATGGCTGTGAACGCAGGCCTCCAATGGTCCATCTGGCCTCTTATGGATGATCCCACAGTCTCGCCGGCCACAGCAAAGCCTTCCCTGCCCCACAGAGCACGGGAGGTCAAATGAAGGCTCTCAGGGAGGTCAGCCAGAAGCAGAGAGAATTCCCCTCCACAGCCAGGCTCTGAGTGCAGAGAGCCGACTCACAGAAAATCTGCCATCGACTGGGAGCCCAAGAGAGGGATGGGGTAGCAAGAGAGAGAGGGAAGCAGTGGGAACCCCAAGGCCCAACATGCGCCTCCCAGGGGTGTGATCAGGAAGACCGGATGCCCTCCTCCAGAGCACACCCCACTTCCACGGGTGCCATGTTCTCTCGCAGCTTCCCACAGCACCCGCACCGCCCATGGAGTTGTTTAGATTGAACTCCACTCTGGTGATTCTGGGCAAACCCCCAACCTTCTTGTGCCACGATCTCCTTCTCTGTGAAATGACAGTCTCTGAAAAGAAACCATCTGCAAGGGAAGTCTTGCCCCAAAACACCGATTCCTTATTTTCCCAACTCGTAGAAATGCATTCGCTCTTTTTATTTTTAATGAGATCGTAAATGAAACATTCAGAATGCTAGTAAATATCTTGTCAAAGGGTTTTCTTTTTTCTTGTAAAGTCTCCTTCATCTTCAAATCAGGAGAGCATCAGGTAGTAGTCAGATGTGCCCACGCAGTGCTCTCAGCCCTCTGCTGGTTGCCTGACCATATCTGCTCCCCGTCCCATTCCTCCTTGTTGACGAGATTCTAGTTTTATTTGGTTTGGCAATGGACCTGACTGAAAATATGCAGTTTCCCAGACTCCTCTGCAGTGGAGAGTGGTAGGTGACATAGTCGTCTACAATGTGATGGAGGTGAGCTGCAGGAAGGGGTTCTCTCCAGAGTAATAAGACCGTGCACTCTTTATCCTTCCTGGATTGGACATGAGTCTCATAGCTGTAGCCTTCACCTTGTGATCGTGAGCCCAGATGGTGGGGGTGGCAGGGGTCCCTGTGGGGACTGCCCACCTTCAGCCTTCTCTGCCTGAGACAACTGCCCCTCTGTTAAGCTGTCCCTCACCATAGCTGAAGGCATTCTCAATTAATGCACTAAGCATCTGAATGCAAGCAGCGGCCTCCCCCACCCCATTTAAGAGTGAACACAAAAGAGGTTAAACAGGCAGTCTCCATGGAAACAACTCCCACCCAAGCTAGGATCTGCCTCCCTCATGCCTGTTGATTGACGGCAATGCCATCCAATCAATGTTCTCTTTCTTTTTTGGGGCACAAAAGGCAGTCTGCCTCTATTCACTAAAATAAATATTCTATTTATTTGTTTTGTTTTGTTTGTTTTGTTTCATTCGTTTATTTATCTCCTTGGTGAAACCAGCCTCGGGTTTCCCGAGGCATAAAACATGACACCAGACTACAGTGTCCCTTGTTGTTCTCTCCCTAGGATGTGACTGATGGAGATAGCCTCTCAGTGTCTCTGTCTGTGAAATGGGGGTGACCAGACCTCTCCTGTTTTGTCTTGCCCGGTTGCCTGCCCTGACCTCCATGATCTGGCCTCTCTGACCATAGTTTCCTCACAGTCCATTGGGAGGTCCCCAAGTGCCCCACCACCAGCTCCCTTACCCAGGCTGGTGCCACTGCCTCTGCCCATCCCCACACCAGGGCTGACCCCTCACAGACATCTCAAGAGCTTCCCTGAAACCCTTGCCCGGGCACCATGTCTGTCCTCCGCAATGGACCATGGGCCCTGACAGAAATGACTTTGCTTGTTCATAGCCAACCTTGCTTGTTTTTCGCAGTCGTAAACCTTCAGCCACCCAAGCGCCCGGCACAGAGCAGGTGATGGATACATATTTGCTGCCGGTTGACCGACTGGCCCGCTGAATCAAGGAGGGAACGTGGTAGTTTCGCAGTGAGCTTGTGACTGGAGAACCGATATAATAAAGTTTTGTTTTGCCACATCAATGTTTCTTCTGCCACAATGTCTTGTCCTTACATCTTGTACGGCCAGTGAGTGTTTTACCATGGGGTGTGAGTGAACTCTCACGCCCCATGATGGGAGAGATGGCTAACCCCAGGCGACCCTAGAGTTAAAATGAAGAATATACTCACGCATATAACAGCCCAAAGGGTGGGAGAGAGAAGTGACATTCTCAAACCATTATCCTCCACTTTTTGGCTGCACTTAAGTGTGGTCTTGACGAAAGGAGGAGACCCTAGCTGGAGGAGAGGGAAACGGAATAACACAGAGAGAAGGAATAACCCAGGCAAAGGCCCTGGGGCAGAAGGGGGCCTGGGGCGTTTGAGGAAGGCGAAGGCAGATCGTGGTCGTTGCTGGTTTTCATAACATAACATCATGATTAATTCTGCTTATAGCAACGACAGCCTTGACAAGTGCTGTTTGCCAAGTACTTTACATGCATCATCTCGGTCTCTATCACCCCCTATGAGGTAGGTCCCATTATCATCCCCATTCTTTGTAGGACAAAACTGAGACCCACAGAAACTGACTTTCCCCGGGACACCCATTAGGAAATAGCAGAGCTGGAGTCCCGCCCTAGGGCTACCTGTCCATACACATTGTTCTCAAGTGCCATTTCACACCACATTCCATGCCTTTGGGGCAATATGAAGAGAGCTGTTCATCACCCTAGCAATGATGTATCAGTCAGCTTTTCCCATACCCATGCTGCATAACAAAAGCACAAAATCTCATGGCATATGAGGATAGCATTTCCTGCCTGTGCGTCCAGGGTGGTAAGCTAGGAGTCCCTGCCAGCACTGGGCTAACCGACTCACCCACCAGTGAGTTCCACCGTGTGAATTGGGCGGCTCGTCTCTGCATGTCTCTCACCTTCCTTGGACCAGCACAGGCATTTTTCATATCAATAGCAGAATCTCAAGCTCACTAGTGGAAACAGATAAGTGTGTCTCCAGCATCTGCTTGTGTGATGTCAGCGAACATCCCATTGGCCAAAGCAAGTCAGATGGTGAAACCCAGACTCCAGGGACAAGGAAATCTACTCACCTCTTGGTAGAAGGAGCTACAATGTTCAGGAAGGAGCTACAAGACCTGAGGCCATTTATGCATTCCACGTACCACAGCTGAGGAAGGCCTGAGCGAGGGCCAGGGGCAGTGTTGGAGCAGGAGAGGAGGCGCCTCACTGCGCCCGGTTCCTCCCTTGGGTATAGGCCAGGGTTGCAGCACGAGTCAGCGGGAGAGCCGGAACCCATGTCCAAACCATCTGACTCCAAGACCCCTACCCTTGCAGCATGAGCCTGGGTGGACCGCTAGATCCAACCAAGAAAAACAGAAACTTCCCTGAGTGTTTAAAACAGAGAGAATTCAATACATGGAACTGGTTGTTCTGGCGATAGAAAAGCTGAGAAGCCAACCAGTACAGCGTGGGGGCTAAGCATCATCACGAAGGGGCTAGCGCCCCAAGACGGGAGGGACAGAGAGAAATCGAGGTTGGCGAGAGCCTGTCTGTGTGAGCAGCACCGCCACTGAGACAGTGAGCAGGAGGAGGGGAGGGAGGAGACCTGCTGGCTTCTCCCTCCTCCATCCCACCCTCCTGTCTCTCACCAGTGCCTCTCACCAGCCAGACCCAGCCAGAAGCTGAGTGATGATCCGGGAAGCCCCTCAGCCCCTATAGGGCAGTGTGGCATGGGAGGGATGAGGTCAGGGGCTGAGCGCAGGCAGATTCACAGAGAGAGAGCTACTGGGCAACCACCTCCTGGGACAGGTGGCCTCTGTGTCCCAAATACCTCAGGGCAGTGCTTCTCCAACGGCCAGGCCAGTGCTCACACAGCCCTAGTTCTAACTCGGGAGCTCCGGGTGGGGGCTTGAGACTCTGCGTTTCTAACAGGCTCCCAGGCGATGCTGACACAGCTGGTCTCAGGCCACGCTTCCTATGGCAAGCAGAATGTGGAAGCGCCTCCACGGAGCTCTCCTTCCTACTGCACACTCTTGAAGCAGAAACCAGGACTAAAGAGAAAACTAAGACCTAGCATGTTCAAGAGACTCATCCAGGGTCGCCCAGCTTGTGGGTGGCCGAGATGTGATGCCCGGTGGCCCCTCTGACCATTTATTTCTGGGCTTCTGGCAATCGGCCCAGAGACCGTCTTGATGCGGTCTTCTATCCAGCACATTCCAAGGGCCCAGCCTTTTCATTCACAATCTCAAATCCTCACAACCTGAGAAAGAAAGATTACTAACTCCATTTTATGAAGGAGAAAACCGAGGCTTGGAAAATTTAAGGAATTCGCCAAGGGTCGCCCGTGGACGAGGGGCAGAGCCCTATTCTAATCCAAATCTGCCCTGCTCTGAAATCGTGGCTCCAGGCAGGTGCACACCCCACTGCCTCTCACTCCACCATTCATTTATTCACTCAACAAATATTGATTTAGCAAAGCACTAAGAGGCCCTGATTTAAGAATGTGGGGTCTGTGATTAACTGGCCTGGATTCAAACCCCACTCCTACCTACCCCTGAACAGGAGCTGTGTCACCTTGGGAATTCTATCCACTCAGCATCCGGGGATTCAGTGTTCTCAATTGTCAAATAGGGACGCTGACATTCCCTACTCCAGCGACTCGCTTAGAGGCACAATCCAGTCGTCCAACGTGATGCCCGGCACTTTGCAAACTCTGGATAAATACCAACCCTGTCATAAGTATGCAGCAATCCTGATGATTAGATTCTAGGTGGGGGAGGCAGTCAACTCACATATCAAAAAACTAAGGAATTAGTTAAATGACCGAGTATCCAAGATTGGGGTTCCAAGAGAGTGGGGTGCTCTAGGACATCAGGGAGAGCCACTGTCATGCAATAGCAGCATGGCATGGTTGTCCAATCCCTCAGCCAGGCTGGGTCCGTGGCCACATCTGCAAGCATCCTGGGACTGGAATTGTGACAGCTCCCAGGATGGGAATATGCTCCATCTCTCTCCCCAAGGAAGCCTCACTGCAAGAGTCCAGCCTGGAATGTCTGGGGCTCCTACCTAGATACCTTCTGTTCAGGGGCAGTGACGGCGGCAAGGCCACTGAAAGGTGGCCTCAAATGCTCATTAGACGACTCAGTAGACGTTGGGCAAGTTCGTTTCTGAGAGACAGGCAGGGGTTTGGGTTTATGGCGCTTGTTTGCACAAAGGATCTCAGGCTTCTTTCTCCTGACATGCAGCTTAAACATGCTAGCTGACCCTTAAATGGAATCCCCACGATTCCCCAGCTCCTTCCAAGAGAATTTCCCCGGGGCGAGGGAGTGGGAGGGGGCAAACTCGTTGTGTCCCACAGGCTTTATTCCTCCACTGACGCACAATCTGTTTAGGGTTGAAGACTGGTTGCTAAATGTGTCTTCTGGTTCGTTTGAGTGTATTTTTCTCTTCTCTTTTACCTTTTAACTAAAACACAAAATAAGTGCCCTGATTGCATTCAGCTGTTAAGAAGGAAGTAACTATGCCTCCCCACCTTCACTGGCAGAGATCAAACGTGACTTTCTCAAAAAACAATAAGTGGAAAGTTTATAAATACAGGACCCGGGATCTGCAATAGCATACCATCACTCTGAGCATGTGTGCATCCAACATGCTTGCTGGCCACACAGGCCTGTGTGCTGTTTCTGTAAACCCATATGCAAAGATGGTACTGGGGCCACTTTCTACCCTCCTACAAAAATAAAAATTAAAAAAGCCCAGAAGAGGAGATTGTCGTTGCATCAGGTAAGGTCCTTACAGCCTGGTTGGAAAATTGAAACATGAAAACATTTTAAGCTGAAATTGGTCAAATAGGCTGGTTGAATTCATTTTCTAAAATAATCTTGTCCTAAACCGGTTTATTCACGTCTGTGAAGCCTGAAAGTGCTTTTCCTTGCTGCGTTTCTGAAACTTGAAATATTTTCAACTAAATGAGAAAACATTCGCTGTTGAATGGCCTATTAGAGCTGTCACAAATGTGATTTCTGGAAATAAACAAGATCGTAAGAAGGCTGGCTGGAGCAGAAACGCAAGTCAACATTGATAGGTGGTGTAAGTAAATTATCCCTTAAGCCAAGGCACCAAGTGACACGAAATTTTTTGTGTTAACTCCAATACATTCACTTTCCTGGGCCTGAACAAATCTGAATGGATCTCTCTCCAGAACTGCTCATTTTATTTTCTTCGGTTTCAAGACATAGCAAATAGCTCTCTATTCTGCTAGGGAACCAAAGTACTTGGGACAGACCACTTTATATTTTCTCCATATCGTTTCACAGAGTTTCACTTGATACAGATATGGCTCAAAAACAATGTTTATTTTTCATAAGTTAGTATCTTGCTCAAGAAAATTAGAACTAGGTTTCGGGAAGATTTATTTTCACTTTAACTATTGTTCACTGGTCACTGCCAATCAATACTTAAGTGACTTTCTCCCCAAAGGGCAAAATCTTTAAAGCAGAACAGAATTTATTTAAACAGCTGGTTTTTTGCACAATCATTTTATTAAGACGTTGACGAGTTATGAATAGTGGGTGATTTGCAGTTTGTAAATACATACTGGTATAAAAGCTGGCATGTCTTTCAATTACAATTTTTAAAGAACAATACATGACTAATTACTACCAGACACGATGAAGTCATTGCATTATGCTACATTTACATATTTCTGAGTCTTTAAATTCTATTGCTCATTTGGAGTCTAATGAATTCCCCCCATCTTTTTTTTTCCCAAAGACAAATGAGAACATCATTTTTAGGAAAGGAAGTATTTGTTGTTGTTGTTGCTGTTGTTGAATTCATTTCTTTAAAATAGTTAACATGCACACTATTTCTTTTTAAATTAAAAAAACGATATGGCAAATTATTACATAAAAAACAAATTATGGAATTGTGTTGTCCCATGAAGAATCAAAACACTGAAATCATCCAAAAATGTTCTTAAAAATTTTTAATTTTGACATTAAGTATGTTAAACATACTCAACATTCTTTGGGATTCTCTTTAGTGAGACATGGGGATAGGAAAAAATGCGAGGGAGAGATAGATGGAGGTTTAAAAGCTCTAAGAAGCTGGTAATATTGTTTTAGCAGGTGCTGATACAATGAAATACAATGTCCATTGTGGATATTCTCGCACATATTCTTCACATCAAAAGGAAACCACTTTTTTGAGAAAGCGAGATTGTAATGTCACTATCTGCACATGCTTGATTTTACCCGGCCATTTATATGCATATAAAGTTCCATGCTATACTATAACTACATTCTTCACGATTATTATAGAATTGTAAGGATAGCTTTTATTTCTTAAAACGTAGATAGGCAACTGATAAAATATTGAAATAACTGCTAAGCTTCTTCCATTTTTATATTGAACATTTCCAAGAAGTATTTCTTTGAGCCCTAGCTGGGCGCTGTTTCAGACCATTTCAGTAGCGTGAGACATTTGGTAATTAACATTTGGCGTACTTTAAATACGCTTGGATATTTTGCACATTTCCAGCGAGGTCTCAAGAAAAGGTTTTCTTTTTACATATAGAGCTTACTGGGCGCACTCCTATAGAGGTGAAAGGGAGACCTGACATGATTTGGGGCTAAATCTCAGTATCTGTCTTCCCCTCCCCCACCCCGTGGCTCACTCTAGAAGTAACATCGCCATCTACTGGACAGCAGCCATACCGTCCTAAGAAGGCAAAGGTTTCTGTTTCAGCAATCCAAATTAGAAAGCTTAAAAAAACATACTTAAGGTGTAGAATGTCATAGTTTCAGGGACAGGAGAGCAAGAACCAAATACTCTAATCCAAAGCAAAAGAAAGTGGCAATAGCACTTCTGCACACCTCCGGTCTACAACAATTTTGAAAACTGGCTCCAGCCCATCGCCTTACCCCCCGCAACAATCTCAAACAGAAGTAAAAAAAAAGTGCTATCTTTAATTTCAAAGAGGTTTATATCAGTTATGAATTTCTGAAGTGAAGGGTTTTTTTTTGTTGGTTTTTTTTTTTTTTCCATCAGTCAGCTCCCACCTTGGGGCTGGGGGCATAAGAAAAGCGCACGCACACACACACACACGAACACACACACACACACCACTCCTTTGGAGTTCTTTAACCTAAAAAGGTTTTGCGAACACAAGAGCACAAAACTGGGATAACCTAAATATTATTCTAAATTCTTTTTTCAGGCACTTAAACCAAACATCTACCATTTTTGAAGTTTATGTAACTTTCCTTATAAATATAATCACATTCCGATTATACATCTACAATTACAAATGTTGATTTCTGGATTCTCTCATGCAAATAACCGTCTTGCTTTACTCTTTCTTCCTGCGCCTAACTGATCACTGGACTTGCCTTGAAATTTGAGCATTAATTGCTTTCTCTTGGTAATTAAAGGCAAGGTATTCTTTTCACGAGAGGACTACGTTGTTTTACAATTTCCCATACTCGTTGGAATAGTTTCATGGAAAGGAAAAAAGTCAGCTGTGGCCTAGAACATTAACATATGATTTTCTTTACAATCCTCCTAACATTTGACAAGATGTTCGGGAGATTTTTTTTTTTTTAAGTAGACAACTTATGTTAAATGAAAATTACAATTGAATTTATTGAGTATCACAGTTCACCCATTTTAAAAGAGAAATATTTTTACTGAACCTTATTTTTCCCTATTATACATCATAAAAAATTTTTTTAAGTATCCTAAGAGCCTAAAGTCAGGCTTGCTATTGTATTACAGTCACAAACTGCTTCATTTCATATATGTATATATACATATATATCAAAGTATTTACATTTTGTAACTTAATTTCTCACTTACTAGAGTTTGAAAGATCTGGACATTATAAAGGCAAACTCATTTTCTGCTGGAACGAAATTGAGAAAATGAAAAAAAATTTTTAATTCATTTTATTAGGTAAATTCAGTAGGGACTCACTGTTAGCCCCTGAAATAAACCAGCCTGCTTCTGTTTACTTTCTCCATCTTTCGGAGCCTTAAAATGAAAATTGAAGTCACTGCAATTGGTAAGCACACTCCCCCTCCCCTTCTGATCCCATGTTTGTGTAGAAATTGTAGAGTCTCTTTTCCTAAAAGTGGAGAATGGTGCTGAGGGCTGACAGAGTGAGTTCGGGCAAGGAGCCCCGTGGAAAGCTAACAGAGAGAGAGAGAGAGAGAGAGAGAGACTGAGGAGCCAGGACAGGACAGGACAGACAGGAGGAACGGGGGTCAGAGAGACGCAGGAGAAAGACCACGGAGTACTCACAATTTCCAGTGTCTGCTGCTCTCTCTCCTGGTCCCGATTCCAAAAGGAAATGTGGCTCTTTTGTGCAGAACCAGAAATGAACATCCAGGAAGTTGGCAAAATCACTAGCTAAACAATCAATAGAGGAAACACAACAAATTTAAAAGACCGAATTTGGTTTTTTTCTTCAATGAAGGAAAAGAAAATAGTCGAGGGGGAGGGTTGGGGGTAAAAGATATATTTTAATTCTTTCCTGTGACCTGAGCTGGACCCCAGGTTAATTTAAGTTCGAATTCGGATATGTGCTCTCCTACGTCTACATAATATAAAGGATCACTTGAATGACAGCAATGGATTTAGTCTTATCGCAAACCCCGAAATTCGCTGTGCGAAACAGCCTGAGTTCCTGCCGCAGATCTGAAATGAGTTTTCTTATGAAAATCCACTCTAAAACTCAGCGACCCCCATCCCTAATGAATGCCTTCAGTGACAGGAAATGTTAACCATTTTAAGCGTTTTATTTGCATTTGCTCCAAAGCTGAGGGAGTGAGGGGGAGAAATGTACATTTAATGATTGGTCATGAAATTGAGATCAATGGAGTGAGCGTGGATATGCGTGTTTCTGAGCAACGGGGGTGAGCATCTTGGATCCTGAATTAGCCCCAGACAAGAGTGACTTCCCCTTGAATTCCCACCGGAGCGAGTAAGGATCTGCATGTTGCTGTTGAGCCTTATTTCAAATTCTCTTGCGTTGTTGATAAATCAAAAGGCAATATCCTTTCACTCTTCGGCTGGGAAGTCTAAAGTAAAGTGTCCGTCTCGCAAGGTTTGTGGTGCCGAGATTTGATTTTGTGTGTTTTCTACCCCGGGATCAAAAGGAAAAAAAAAAAAAATTTCTCTCCCTAATCAACTAAACACTGAAGCTCAGAAACACACGGAATGTGTATAACATTGTCCTTCAGAAATCCATCTTGAATTTTTTGAAAAGTCCTCTCTTTGATCAAAAGCCGACAGAGAATTACATTTTTCTCCATTCTGTTGCGTTTAACATGGACTAACACGGGGTGAGTTTAAACAAACAGATGGCCTGGGCATGAATGCCCCTTTCAGCTTGAGTAGCTGGAGGTGGGCTGTATCCGTGGGGGTGGGGGGTGCATTTGGGAGGATTAGAGAGAAGCTAGGAAAGCTGCAAAGTTTCGGGGTGAGGGGGGGAAGCTGCGACAAGAATAAACCCGTGATGGGAAAAAAAATTGTGACTACCTCTACGCATCGAGCCTGCAATGCTCTTACAAGACTGCAGTGTAACTGTTGAAATTCTTCTGCCTAAAAGATAAATGGCCTACTTTATTCAAGAGTGTCAAGTAGGGGAACAAAACAAAACAAAAACCCTTCAAAGTATATTTTCAGAAGATAATCTAATGCACAGTGAATGCCCAGTAAGAGGGGCACGCGGGGGCGCAGGGCCAGCTCCGGGAGGGAAATTCCGGGTGGGAGTCACGCCCCAGCCGCCCAGCGAGGAAATGAGGAGAAACCGAGAAAGGCCAGTCCTGTCTGGGGGTCTTCACAGGCTGTGAACTGGGCCTACGCCCCGAGGGGCCTCCTGCGTGTGGACTCACGGCCACAAAACCCTTGCCCAGTGGGCACGTACAGGGGTATGCAACGCTGGCGCACAAGTTCTGAGGCAGGTGGACACTTTGAGGTCACTGCTGCAAGAGATGCAGTTTATGTCGTGTCTCCCCATGTTAAAAAGTGGAGGCGCTGGATCGGTTCTAGTCTCCCCAGGACGAGCTGGCCATGGACGCTCCCCCTTCACCTTGGACGCCGTCCAGAACCCTGCTCCTCCACGAAGACAAGGAGACCAGAAGACGGACGGCCATCCTCGCCACTGCCCCCAGCCCCGACACCCCTCACCTCCCCACGTCCCAGGGTTAAAAGAAGTCCCCCCAAATCCCAGCCAGTTGTTTGGACGGGGCCTGCTACTACCTGGCACGGGGGCCGGGGCCGGGGGTGAAGGGCGTTGGAAATGCAGAGAGCATCACAGAGAATCGTCCAAGACAGCTTTCCCATTTTCCCTCTCCCTGCAGGCAGAGCTGCGTACCCCACCCCCCGCGCCCCCTCCCGCCAGTGCTCAAGGCGGGCGGCTGGAAGGAAGGGAAGAAAAAGTTACAGGTCACATAGAGTAATTTATTAGTGATCGCGCATGCCCCGGGAGAGAACAGCTAATTAAAGGCCAGGCATTTTCTGGAGGCTCCAGGCGGAGAAGAGAAACCAGGACACTAACTGCAAACGCTGACAAGGCTGGGCTGCTGTATGGAAATTCTGGCACAACCCAGCGACCACCCCACCCTCACAAGCTCCCACCGTGCTCTCTCCACTTCCTGGGCCACCAGATAATGTGTCTACCTCGAGTTCTTCTTTGCTCAGACTCCAGTTTTCCAACCATGCTGGGGCAGACACCACCCCAAGCCTGGCAGGGTCCCGACAACTTGGCTAAGGCAAGAGAGCCTGCGGGGGAGGAAAAGGAAGAATGTTCTAGAAGGACACAGAGCCCAGACCCCAAACCCAGAAGGCAAGTGACACCCACTTTTCTCTTTCACTGGTCTTTCTCTGAAACATTAATCAATAATACATCAGAGACGGCATACATATAAGTGTAAAAATAATTTAGAGATTGCACAGACACACACACTCACACACGTTTTATTTTTAATTTATTTGCTTTGAATATCAGGCTCCTTCTTCGTGCTAAAGGCCTTTTCTCACCCTGTTTCACCCCCTCTCTCACAGAGCTTCCCTCCTCAATGTAAACGAAGGCATTTCCCACAGCCCTTTTGCTGGAATGTTCTAAAATGCTAGCATCGACACATTTCTATTTCATTTTATTGCAGAAACGTTATTTTATGGCACGGAGTGTGTGGTGTGTGTGAGGAGCGGGCAGAGGAGGGGGGTCCTGCTGCAGAGGGGAGCCCCCGCGGTGCCGTCGGCCTCATATAAATCCTGAAAAGTGACAGTAGAGCTGGCAGGAGAATTTGAGAAACCAACAGACAAAATATACAGTGCCGCGCATAGGCCTCACCTTTACGAGGCAGAGAGCTTCTGGAATGGATGGGCCGGGACCTCCGAGGCCACTCATTAGGCACTTGATGAATTGGACGTGGGGCCCATTGCCCTCCTGGGGCAGCGAAATGCTCGAAAACCAAGTTTTATTAACCTAATAAAATGAAAGGGGGGAAAAAAAAAAGTCAGGAAAATTTCAGCTGAAAGAATAAATGCAGGGAACACAGTAAGTTAACCTACTTTTAATATATTTAGAACCATTCTGGCAGCCAAGAGCCGTTCCCAGAAAAGACCCTGCATTCCTAATGGCTCGCAGCACACAGCCGTGGCCTCAAGAAATCGAGCGACGTCTTGTTTTCAGATTACAGATCAGTACTCTTTTATCTTCTTGAACACCAAAGCCAGGGAGTGCAAGGAGGAAACATGGCAGAGAGATGTCTCGGGAGCAGCTAGGCGTTTTGCAGAATGAAATGGACGCTGCCCGGACCGACCGTCCGAGGATGTGAAAGGAAGCCCTGGGCACCCCGCCGCGGAATAATCCTGATAATGGACTAGGGCGAATTAGTCAGGCGCACGCAGACATGATAGGGTATCTTTGATACAAAGATACCTTCAGGGACCCTAAACTTTGGAACCGGAGACCGTGAGGATCTATTTTAGGACAGAGGCCAGTGTAAGCCGAGGCCTCTTAGCTCTCCCGGAAGACGCGCTGAGCCGTCTGGAGCAGCGAGTGGCCATTTCAGCAGGCCACTGCCGTGTGGACCTGATAGCAGGCTTTGTCCAGGGATACGGCTCGGCTGCCCGCTCACTTCGCCTGAACCCCCAGAAAGTAGGAGAGCTTTATTATCTCTGGATCCCAGAGGCAAAGGCTGCTGGCGGCTCTGGGTTCACCCAGTGCCTCTCGGCACAGGGAGGGAGGACACGTTTCGGCAGCAGATGTGTCAGCAAGAATGTGCAAAGGAGGCAGAGCTGCCTCCTGCCCCTTCCCGATGAGGTGCGCCCCCACTCAGAGCCGGCCTCCGGCACCGTCACTCATGTGGCAACGTGTCGACAGCAAATGCTTCATAAAACAGAATCGACAGGCTCTCTGCACCCCAAAAACCCACCTCCTAAATCCAGGATAAAAAGCTAGTCCTACTGAGTGGCCAATACAGACATCCTCACAATCGTTCCTTTTTAAAAAAAGTAATAATAATATATGTATATACTCGAACATTATTATATATGCATGCACCCACGTTAGTCTCCACTTCACCAAGTTCTAGCCTCTGGTGGCAGTAGCTCCGACACACCCCCACTGACACTCCCGTTGGGGCAATGGCCGCCTGCGAGTGGCTAATAGGATCTCATTTGCATGTTCATCCGGCTCTCCATTTCCTAGGATATTTCTGCAGATCTGAAGATTGGAAAAGCTCTCTTTTTTTAAGTTGCTTTAAAATTTCATTGCCATGAGAGATTTCCATGGCCCTAAATATCCCCTGTGGCAGTGAAATTTTAAAGCAACTTAAAAAAAGACTCTGCTGTATGACACTGTGATGTTGGGTACCTGATATCATGCATGTGTCAAAACACGTGGAATGTGCAAGACCAAGAGTGAACCCTCGTGTAAACTAGACTTAGGAATTACGTACCAAAATGGCCTCATCCATTGTACGAAATGTACCAATGCAAGATGCTAATGACGGAGAAAACTGGAGAGGGCAGGAAGTAGATGGAAACTCTCTTTCTGCTCGATTTTTCTGTAAACTTACAACCGCTGTAAAAAATGAAGTCTGCTAATAAAAGAAGCTTCACTGATGAAGCAATAGAAGGAAACGTCCTTTGCCTGCCCGCTTCCCACACTGGTATTTCCTAGGAAAGGGCTTTCAGAAAGTAGAAAAGTTCAAAACAAAACAAAACAAAAAATACCCACCAATACGCAGATGTTTCATCCACCCCATTGGAGCCCATTCTGTGCCGGGTCCCGTCTTGAAGGACGTTTTCTGGGACTGGTTTCAGCAGACAGAGGCGGCTTGATGCTTCTGCTGCAGTGACAGCAATAGAAAGCAGGCTATTTAAATAGCGTTCTCTATTTTTTATTTTTACACTAACATCCCATTGCACTGAGTGCAGTGACATGATCGCTATAAATACCCTGAAATCCTGCTTTCCTTTCGCAGTTGGTTAGATTCGATTTATAGTCGGGTGTCAGCCTGTCCACTAGGGTTCCCAGGATCACTCTGCCCCTGGCCTTTGAGGCCAGAGAAGGGGCGAGCCCTCAGGCTTGCAAACCTGGCCCTCCTTACAGAGGAGGAAGCCACCTTGGTGGTGTGGACCGAGGTGATGGTTGACCCGGGGAGCCTCCTGCCTCGGTGAGGTCCCAATGCCAGCCTTTGCCAAAGATGGGTCCTGTCCCTGGCAATAGAGAGGGAGACAGAGACAGAAAGAGATGGAGAGACACAGAGAGACAAAGAGAAAGACAGAGAGATGGGAAAAGAAAGAGAGGAGGGCAGAGACAGAGAGAAACAGAGACAGAGGGTGGAGGGTAGGAGGGGGGCCGATGGTGGTTGTAAACCAAAAATGCAGGGTCCACCCCCGTGTCCTCGCGGGAAGCCGATATCTGCAGCCTCAGCCACTGTGACTCTGGATGCAGGCAGGCCACACCACACCGCTGTCACCCGAGACCCTCTGGCCAAGGCAGCGTCAGCTGTGTCCTGCAGACACAGTGGCGCCACCAGGTGGCGAGGAGACAAACTCAGATTCCCGTCCTTTGGCCCCGCTGCCG
The DNA here is from genome assembly GCF_000325575.1 of Pteropus alecto. Taxonomy (NCBI): domain Eukaryota; kingdom Metazoa; phylum Chordata; class Mammalia; order Chiroptera; family Pteropodidae; genus Pteropus; species Pteropus alecto. The sequence goes on from NW_006494614.1 coordinate 61,598,394, forward strand.
GAGCTCTTCCCGGAGGTGGTCCCAAGATTTGAAACACTGAGCACAGAGGGAGACCCCGTTAATATGCTGATACCACCAGTTTCAGTTCTGCCTGCAGTGGGCCCTCTGAAATCCAGCCAACAGAACACAGGGGAGCAAATCAGATGTCTGACACCCCCCAAATAAAGGAGTGATGAGGGTCTCCGAGCCCTGGGTTTTGGGGCATCGGTCCCAGCGATGTGAATGACAGCCCCCTTCTGACAGCTCCATGCTAGCTCAGAGAGCAGCGGCCAGTTTCCAAACCTCTAAACATGGCCCGATTTTTTAACATTATACCTACTTCACAGGATTGGGAAAGCGGAGGAAATAGAGTGTATCTGGCAGAAAATACATGCGCCAAAAAAAAGGGGCCTCATTGATATTCGGCGAGGCCATGGGCCATAGGTGGGGGCCGGCGAGCGGGAGCGACCGCCCAGGCGCACTTCGCTGCCCCGACTCCCATCCCTCCTCGGGGTTCTTCTCTAGACCGAGCCACGGGCGCTTTTATGGTACTTCCTAACTGACACTTGGCGTTGAAAAATAAACTTCATCTAGCACTGGCCATAAACAAGTAATCGTTGTCAGAGTTGATGTTTATAGGATGCTTCCTCCAGGCTGGCTGAGTACCTCACACGTCTTAACGCAGATAACCCAGCACACTCCACCAGGCTCTTCTGAGGGAGGTGCCAGCGGGGCGTCGGGTTCACAGAACAGAAGGCTGAGTCACAGCAGCTGGGTTGCTGGTAAGCGGCCCAGCTGAGATCTGAAGCCCACAGACGGGCCCTGTCTCTACCTGCCTCTTGTCACCCAGGCCTCTTGCTAAGGGGGGTTATGAAAACCCAAGACCTACGGGAAACGAGTCCATTGGTTTCTTCACCAGAACCGCTTTAGGAAACAGGAAGCCCGAAGGAGAAAAGCTGGAGCCACAGGACACTGATGAAAACAGGCTCGGCTGTGCCAAAGCCACGTGGGGACTGTTCTCCTGTGGGGGCACGAGGATGCAGGATGCAGGAAGGTGCCAACCCATGGGATGGCGGTTGCCTCTGGAGCTGCCTCCTGGCATCTCCCGAGAGGGAGAGAGGGTTGTCGCCCCTCCATGTGGGCACTTCTATTGGAGAATGGACAACTTTCCGGGGCAACTGGCGCAAAATACGGCAAAATAAGGAGGGTGTGGGCGTGGCCCTGCAGAACAAAGGGCTGGGACCATGAATGAATCACACTTTCTTCTTGCGCAACAAACCTTTCCCCCTCCAAACTACCAGCCAAATCAACGTGATCAACAATGCGACAACTTTCC
>NW_006494614.1:61599783-61622440 GCF_000325575.1 Pteropus alecto
TCCCTACCGTACCTTGGGCTATTCTCCTTTCTTTTAACGGGAATAGGTATTTCTTTGCCTCTTCGCCAACCCGGAATGTCTTCGTTCCTCGTTTCTCCACTCCCCCAGCTTCCGCCCGCCCCACTGGCATGAGGGAGGCGGGGCTTGTTGGGCAGGAATCCTCCCACACCTCCCTCTGACTATTCCCGCTCCTCTACAGGACGAGTACTTCCGTTTTCAAAACTACTCAACACCTTGCACCTGATTAACCTGACAACACACCACAGGTGCACTGCACCAACACGTGCGGGACTGCAACATTAATTATATGAAGAGCAGCATACCGTTCAAGATTTCAGAGGTGCCCAGTCCAGCCCACGATCCCCTAATGATGAAGACAGTGGTATTCAGCTTTGCCTGCCGTGGTAAGTACCCCCCTACAGTGTCAGTTCACCTGGTGCTTTCTTGTGTACGTTGGATTCCTCCGAGTTGGACTGCAAGGTCGAATTTTATGTGAATTTTGAATTTCCAGAACAATTGCCAGATTTCATGTCCTCACCAGCTCACAATGATTCAGACAACCACAGCAATTGATGAGCGGCAGTTTCCGCCCCACGTTTGCCAGCCGCAGTGTGACTTATCTTTTATATTTTTGTCCATCCGAATCATCCTCAGCTTCTTACTTCATCACGTCTGAGCCCAGAGGGGGCACACGTTGCCCCCTTGTGTTGGCTTTGGCCCTAATTCCCTTCCCAGGCGCATGCGAAAGATCCCTGTGGCCAGAATGGGGCTTCTGAGTAAAGCATTCCGTTAATGTTTATGTTTCCCCCCCCACTCACTCCGCAGATAATTGGAAGTGGATGGAGATCTTCTGAGTTACCCTTTTATCTGCCTCCAAATCTTTGAGGCAATCCTCAAGTTGACTCCTGCCACACCTGGCTCTTTTGTCCCTGACTAAACAACGCCTTGGACACTTCACGTGCAGTTGCAGGGCAAAGGAATACAAGGGGGAGAATACAGTAAGTTCGGTGGTAAGTTCCTGGAAACTGCGATGTACAATGGAACCAATTTGACCCCAGGCTAATGGATACAAACAAGAGTTAAGTTCCTATGGTAAACTTCTGGTGACAAAACCATTACCAAGTTTCTAAATAAAAACCCAAAAGCACATCTAATATTAAGCATTAAAATAAATGCGAGCTATACGTACATTTCAGAAAGATTAATAAAAACAAGTCAGATCACTATTTTCCAACTCTTTTATACTAGGTCAGAGTCACAGGTGGCCAGAGCCTATCCTGGCAGCTCAGAGTATAAGATGGGACCCCACCCTGGACAGGACGTCCTACCATTGCAGGGTGTATTCACATGCACGCTACACTCACTCAGACTGGGACAATGTAGACACCCCAATTCACCCAACTCACACATCTTTGGGATGTGGGAGGAAACTGGAGTCCCCAGAGTCCACACATGGGGAGATTGAGCAGACTCTACACAGATGGTGGCCCCCACTCGGAATCGATTTTTTTCTTCATCAATGTTAAAACAAACCAGGATTCAGCTTTCAAAATTATTTGAGGAACTGCTGTATGTACACACACACACACACACGAAACATGACCTGCGAATAAATGTGTGTGTGTGCATATGTAGAGGAAAAATAATAAATTATGCCACAAGTCAGTATTCCTCAAACAAGACTCCCCAAGATTTGAATGTTCCAGAAAACATTATGCCTTAAATAAAACGTTCCATAGTTAGTTAAATTTGGAAAATGCTGCTTCCTTCAGCCCTCTCAGTGCTTTGCAGTGGGTCAAAGGTTCTGAGAAGTCTTGCTATAAAAGTACCTGTCCAGCTATGTCCAAACTGACAACTCTAGCACATGTTTAGCTTTTGGACTTTTTGTTGGTGTGCACCCATTCACTTTATTATGCAATAAGATGCTGTGCGTCTACCACACGCTGCACATGGAGCAAAACCAGACCCATCTCTTGTCCTCCTGAGACTCTGTCCAGTGACAGAAATAGATAGCAATGAAATCATCACACAGAAGTTACTGCTGTAGTAAGTGTTAGAAAAGTCCATGGTTGGGGTGTTTTGAAGCCTAAAACAGAGCTGACCTGGCCTGGGAAATCCGGGACAGCTTGGCTGCTGAGGAAGCGATGTTGATGGGTGCAAAGTGATGCTGCAGAGGAGATTGGAGGAGAAGGTGGTAACTCTTCGAACCCTGGAGCACTGCAAGCAGAGAAACCCACGTGAGCTAAGGAGCTTGGAGGGATGGAACACAGCAGATCTGAGGACTAACAGAGGCCAGGGTAATGGAAACAAAGGAAGTCAAGACAAGTTTGGCTGGAGATATGTCTGGAAAGAAATAGAGAAAGAATACAGGGACTCTTACTGACCACATTAACCATTTTGTGCATTACTATGTCAAAGCCCCCAGCCCAAGTCCGCCAGCCACCCAGCCATAGGTAACCAATGAGCAAGAAAGAACACGCCACGAGTAGCAGGACATCTCAAATTGGGGAGTCAGGAAAGGATACTTGTAGGGTTTCGTGGGATGAGAGTTAGCAACAGGTTGTTCTGGGCAGGGATTGATCAGAATTTGTAAGCTAGACAGGTAACTCGAAGAAATGCGGGGAGAGCATGGATGGGGATATGAAGCATGATCAGACTTGCATTTGGTGGAAGAAGACTAGGTTGCAAATGTATTTTTAACTGATGGGTAGATGTTCTGGTTCTATTTCACTGTGAAACAACTATCGCAAACTTTAGTGGTATAAAACAACAATCATTATTTTGCTCATGAATCTGCAATTTGGGCGAAGATCAGCGGGGGCAGCTCATCTCTGCCCCATTCCCCATCGGGTGGTCAGACTCAAAGGTGGGGGGCCCACATTGTCAGAAAGCCCACATGTCTGCTGGTCAATGCTGTCAGCTGGGGCATGGCTGGGCCGCCAGTGAGAACATCTACACATGGGCTCTCCAGGTAACCCAGGCTTCCTAACAGCACCATGGCGGAGTCCAAGGGCGAGTGTCCCAGGAGGGAGAACCCAGTGGAAGTGGCATCACCTCTTCTAGCAGACCCTCTGAAGCCATGTGGTATCATTCTGCTACACTCTTTTCGCCTCAGCTGTCACAAAGGCCAGCCCATATTCAAAGGGAGGAAAATAAGGTGCTGCTTTTTGTCTTAAAACCACCACAGTAGAAAAGTAGGAAAGGACAAGGAATCACGTGATTAGATTTGCATTTTGGAAAAATCACTCCAGTGGCCATGTGGAGAATGGGTCTGGAGGAAAAGAAGGGTGCGTGTGGGGAGACCAGGGGAGCCGCTGGGACCACGGTCTAAGAGACGAGGGTGCTCTGGGTCATGGGGTGGAAACAGAGGTGCAAAGTCATGACAGTTTCAAGAGTTAATAATGAAAAAATTTGGTGGGTGCAAACCAAGAGTGAAGAACAGTTCCTCAATTTCAAGCTTTGTAATCATCCTCCCTCAGCTCTTCGGGCTTTCGCAGGCTTCATCATGTCACTGAAATATCTGCTCCATGTCACTTCCAAAAGGTCTTCTCGAAGCCTCTGTGCTCTAATATGGCCATTCTCACCGACCCAACTCATCAGGTTCTCCTCACCCTGCTTTGTTTTTGTTTATGGCGTTTATCCTTTCCTGAAATAAAGTGGTATGTTTGTTTCTTTGCTTGATAAATATTTGTCTCCTCCACTAGTATCTAAATTCCTTGATGACGGAGACCTTGTGCATTGTTCATCATATCTCCAGCCTCTTACACAAAGTAAGTGCTCAATAAATGCTTTTTCAATGTATGAATGATAGTGGAAATGCTGCAGAGAGTGGCATTTTCTGAGACAGAGAAGCTTCCAAGAAGACCAGGTTAATGGAAGAAATGGTGACTTCGGGGAAACCATGTTGAGATTTGAGTTTTCTCTGAGATATGTACAGGAGAGACCAATTAGGCAGTTCAGACAAGGACTGAAGCTGAAGGGAGAGATACAGGATGGGTTTATAGAATCATCATCTTCTGAGTAAAGGTCACAACGCCATGGTATGAATGAGTTTGCTTAGGGACAATGTCAAGTAGGAAGTCATGCAGGCCTAGAAATGAATTTTCAGGAACTCAAGTATTTTGTGGTCTAATATAGGAGAACAGAGCAGAAACACTCAGAGAAGTAGGAGGGAAACTGGGGGGTGTGCCCCATGGAAGCCATGAGAGTGGTGTTTCAAGAAGGAGAGTTGACAATAGCAGCAAAGGCTGCCTGTGGTCTGATGTCAGGTCCAAAAGATGCCTAATTGGGTACAGTGATATTAAGTTCACTGTTGACTTTGGCAAAACTGTTTGATTAGAATAATGGAGTGGAAGCCAGGTTTTAAGGGATTGAAGAGTCGGTAGAAGGTTATAAGTCAGCAGATATAGAATGCACTCCTGAGGAATGTAGCCTGAAAGGAAAGGGGGTGATCAGGTAGTAGCTGGAAGATGATGTGGGGTTAACATGTTTGTTTTTTCTTAATGTGAAAGAATTGGATATGTTTATGCAACTTTAAAAAAATATTTTTTAAATATTTTAGTAGCTACCCTGGAGTTTGCAGTATACAACTTCTTTTGTCCCTGTCTTTAAATCTCTCCCCACCCCCACTTCCACCCCTGACCTAAGGATGTTGTCGTTTCCCCTTAAGACCTGGATCTCTGAAGGCAGGGCGTCTCCGTCTCCGTCTCCTCCCACACACTCGCGGCGTGCACCCAGGGCCTGGCGCCCCCGGGGTATGGGCCGTGGCTCCACCTGGGGCACGAACCCAGGACGTGTAAAGTAGACATGCTAACCACTACTCTATGGAGCCACCCCCTGCACTATACATCTTTACTTAATCAGAGTTTACTTTCAAATAACATTATATGAATTCATATGTAGTTTAAGAATATTACAATACTATACTCACAATTCTGACCTCACATGCTTTTTGCTCTTATTATACATTTTACTCTTACATATGATATAAACACACTGTATGTTGTGACTGTTTTTGCTTTAGACAGTCAAATATCTTCTAAAGAAATTGAAATAAGAAAAAAATAAACTTCATTTTTATCTTCATTCTCACCATGCCCAGCACTTTTCATTTATTTATGTAGCTCCAAGAATCTGACTGTTTTCATATAACTACTGATAAAGAACTTCCTTTAACATTTCTTGTAGTGCAAGTCTTCTGGTAATAAAATTCTGTCACTTTTTGCTTGTTTGAAAAAAATCTTTATTTATCCCTAATTTTTGAAAGATATTTTTCACTGGGAATGGAATTCTTGGTTCATCTTCCTCATCCCACCCTTTAAAGAGATCACTCCACTGTCTTCTGGCTTGCATAGTTTCTATGAAAAGTCTGCTGTCATTCTTCTCTTAGTTCTTCTTATGCAATGTGTCCCTTTTCCTCTGTGTGCCTTTAAGATTTTATATATTTTTTGTATACATTTTCACAACTTTCTATAACCTAATGAAAGCCAGATGGAGCTGATTGGGTTTAAAATTATGACAAGGATCTAGTTAAGAGGATGCAAGAGAAAAAAGAGACATTTGATCATTAGGGTTCCTGAGAAGATGAGATGCAAAGTCAAGTGGAAGGATGGGCACTGGATATGAGAATAAACAGTTCTTCATTGTAACAGGAGAGAATAACAATAGAATAAATATCAACATATGTAGATCAGTCTCTATAAGTCAGATGATTCTAGGATAATCAGTGTAACAACCAACTCCAAAATCTCAGTGGCTTATACCAATGAACATTCATTTCTCACTTGTGAGTCTGTGGCTTGGCTGAGCTCCATTGGGCTCAGTTTTGAGTTTTCTCCACGTGTCTCCGATCTTGTTGAGCAAAAGATACTCGGGTGTGTTCTTGGAAGATGGCAGGAGCAGAAAGTTGGAGCAAAGACTCATGGTGACTCTCAAAGCCTCTTCTTAGAACCGTGCCTTGTCATTTCTGCCCACATTCCTTTGGTCAAAGTAGGTCACATGACCAAGTTCACAGTCACTGGACAGGGAGGTGTGCTCCATCTGGAGGATTGGGAGGTAGAATACAACTATTTGTGTAACAATAATACAATCTACCAGAGCATCTTTGGGAGCACAAGTTGAGAGCCATCTTGTCTATGGCTTCTATTTCTTCTACGAAGTAGAAGACAAATCCAACTCCTGCAAATGAAGGAAGGAAGGAAGTCAAGTTTGCAGGAAAGTGGAAAAGGTTTGAAATAGAGTGGAAATATTTCTACTCTGTGAAGCATGAACTTGAGGAATGCCACTGTAGTTTCACTCTCCGGTGAACTCTTCAGCAATGGAGAAGCTTACCAAACAGCACTCCTGGTGCTCTAGCTCTGGCTTTAGCTTGGGCTCAAAAGTATGTGTAAATATTTTCCCTAGAATTGGTTGCTGTGGAGCAATATCCCATTGTCTCCCTGGGGGAGTAGTGGAGCAGGAGGTGAGAACATGTTTCCACCATAGTTTCTCTGTTTGGTTTTAGAAAGATGAAGACTAAGCGAAATTGTGTTTTCACAATTAGCATTTGGAGTGGAAGACACCTACTCCATTTAATCACCAAGGTAAAATTTTTCCTGCGTTGTATAAAACAGAGAGGAACTTGACCAGGTTACACTCAAGGTGAGTGGAAACTGGAACAGGTTACATTCAAGGTGAGTGGAAACTGGAAATCCAGGTGGCTGAGGATTCTGCCCAGAGTTGCTTCTGACCTGCCCCAATTTGGGTCTTGTTAGAATGTTCCAAAGGTCATTTCAGAACATTTTCATTATAAGCCAAATGCACTCTGTGTCCACTCAGTCCACTCCCTTTAAGTTTTGGGTGCCATGGTATCTAAGAGAAATTCAATACCAAGGTCCAATTCATTTCACTTGAATTGTCAAAATGCCTACTTCTGGGCTATATTGAGAGCTCTTTAAGTCCTCTTCCTTAACCCAGGAAGTATTCTATGCCAGGTTCAAACTTAATTCCATCCCTGATCCAAATTCCAAAGGATGAGATTCCATCGAGAACTCTGGAGCCTGGCTACATTCTGCGGCTTCAGTAGTTGGATGAGGTTATTGAGTCCACTTCTAGGGGAATCGAACCACTCTTCTTTCTCCTAATACAACACCCTTTTAGCCACTTGCTGAGTCACCCTTTAATTTGACTAAAATAAAAATCCAGTTTTCCAGGAGGAAGTGGATGGTCACTTCAAGGGCTGTAAAACGCAGCAATGACTGATCTCACAGGCTCACTCTGGGAAGATGTTAGGCCAGGGAGAAGTCGCTAAGGCATCAATTGTGCAGTCAGATAATGTGATCAAAAGGAAGACCTTATTTGTGCACATAAGGTCGTGCGTAACTGCAAGGAAATTGGCTCTTAGAAGGCTAACACATACACGCTTCCAAGAGAACATGTGTTTGCTCCCTTAAGCATGACCTGCATTTGACTTCAGAGCTTCTGATTCAACTCAGCTATAATGAAGGCTCCTGCGGCCAACATGGACCAAAACACAAGAGACTACCGCCAACATACAATAGTCAAAGTCCCTGGGCATGTTTCTTTTGGCTCCCTGTGCTGGGAAGGAGAGTCAGAAATTTGCCAGTCTTCTCCCCACCACCCACTAACACCACCACCCCGAGCCTGTGTGGGCATTAGCAACTGCCCTGTCCCCTAACATCTGAAAGCCAGCCAAGGGATAGTCTCAAAATTTACATCTCCACCTTATCATGACTAGATTCTGTTTCCCAGGGCCACTGCCCTGCAAGGGTGAGTAAACAGAAGTTACCACAACTCCCTAAGAGTGATATTCAATTGGCTACAGGATAACTGAACCGCAGGGTATGTCACACCCACAATCTCCTAGGCAACCATGTTTTTCATCACACAGTCCTCTTGGCCGTAACTTACTGGGTCAGTTCTCTGAAAGGTTGGCATTCAGACAAGGTGACAATCGCATGTGGGATATATTTTGAAGCAAGGAAGCTTTCACCACCATATGCCTAACTAGTCTTCCAACAAGTTAACCTGGCAGGACAAGTCCTTCAGGCTCTGAGACCAAGTTGGAATGTCATAAGAGTGAAAAGTCAACGTGTACGTGGAACACTAGAAAAGGCCAAGTGTTGCTGCTAAATAGATGGGGCAAATGGCTCATTAAGCAAAAGACTGGATTTGGGTAGAGTAGGCAAGTAATTGGCTTTCCTGGTTTCTACACTCATGCCTAATGCTCATGACTTTCTGATGGAGGGTACAACCATTTTCACTTTGCAGAAGAAGAAACTGAGACTCAGTTTGGGGACTTGTTCAGTTTAACAGCTAATGACAGAGGTGGGATACAAACCCACATACCTTCAGGATCATGACTGCTCTCATCCAAAAGCTGTAATCATTTAGAATAAATATATTTTTATTAATATCCTTGACAAACAAAAAATAACCTAAATGTGTAACCAATGTGGATTCTAAAACCATGAGAACTTAGGGGGGAAATTGACTTAAACCATTCTTGAATTTCACAAGGCTAATTTCATTTTTACAAGGTTAATTCAACTTCCCAAAATATTCATCAAGACATTTTTATCAGGCTCTCATCTTTCAGAAATAGGTTACAGATTAGGTGTAAATGGGTACAACACATCTGTAATAGCAACTGAGTGATGTGTATCAAGTACCTCAAAAAGATTCATAGCAGTTGTTTAGGGTGATATTATAATTTATCATTCAAATCAAGACACTTCTGAGCGTTAAAGGGAGCACTATTACTAATTACATCAGGACAACAGGGACTATACAGGCAAACCTGAGGTATGGACAGTCTACTTTAGACCAAGTAAGTCTACATCCAGGACCCCTCCTAAAGAAATTCATTCATTCATCCATCATTCATTAATTCATAAATATTGATCAAGTACCTACCATATGCAAATAGAACGCTTACGTTAAAGGATCATCATAACGGTATTGATTTTAATAACAATAATTAAGAAACTACCAATATGCTCATTGTTAGATAGGAGATCCAGATGATGGAAGGCTATGGAGATGTTAAAAATCAAGCTTTCCATAATGAATCAATAGAAAATATAAGCAAAGCATTAAATAAAAAGTCTGAAACAGCTATATATTTGGCACAATCTCAATTTTATAAGAATATATAAAAATGTGTGTTTATGCATTGACAAAAACAGTAGGCAATATATCGAAGGAGTGGCAGTAGATTTCTCTGGATAGTAACAGTGTAAGTGATCTCCATTTCTTTCCATGTGGCCTTTCCTTTCTGTATTTTCAAACGTCCCATACAAGCATATGTTCACTTAGCAGGACTCGAAACATCCTGGCAGAGTTGGGAGAATTGCACTGTGCAATGCAAAGAGCAAATGCTCCCCGCTCAGCCAGACTTGATTCTGGATTGTGTGACTTTGGGCAAGTGCCGTCACCTCTCAGAGCCTCGGTTCCCTAACCTAAAGAGTAGGAACAATGACAGTGCCTTCTCTTGGATCTGTGGGAAGAATGACGGAGCAGCACTGGTCACCTCCCTCATCCGTCTTCCTCCCAGCACCGCCATCTTGGTCGCTGACTTTCTTGGATCCAGGCTTTCCATCTCATAGAGGGAGAAACCCAAAGCGAAGGGGGTAATGTCCACACTTCCTCCAGCATGACCACCGCAAGGCACTTTGGCTAATTCCAAAATGACGTCTTCTTGTCAGCAACATGGGGCTCTGGGCTTCCCAATCCTGGACCTCGCCAAGCATTCTCTCTCTTCAACAACAGAAACACTTCAATAGATCTTTGTTGAGTGGATTCTGGGTCAGATTCCAACTGTGCACTCACTAGTGACCTAGAGAGGGTTATTTTATGCCTTGAGTTCCTCAGATATAAAATGAGAATAAAATGGAACCTTCCTTCTGGGGCAGTTGTGGGGTGGATTAAAAGAGATAATCCATGTAAACATTTAGAACCTCACCTGGTGTACAGCATGTGTGCCCTCAGTATTCACTCTCTGTGATCAGTGCTTCCTCTGCTCATCTTGGGTTCCTCCAGCATCCTACCTTTTAAGCCTAAGGAACCCATCTGTGAACAGAATGCCCACAGAAAGCAAGTTCAAACCATGCATTTGTAACTGGAAATGCTTCTTTGCAGTTCCCATTATAATTAGAATTTGGTAAAATAGGCATAACATGAAATTTGAAATTTACCATTAGTGACACTTAGTGCATTCACAGTGTTGTGCAGCCATCATCACTGTCTGGTTCCGGAACTTTTCATCACCCAAAAAGCAACCCTGTGACCATTAAGCAGTCATCCCCTCTTCACCTCCCCCCAGCCTGACAACCATTCATCTGCTTTCCGTTTCTACAGATTTACCTAACTGGCATTTCATATAAATGGAATCATACAATCTGTGGCCTTTGTGACTGGCTCTTTAAATTTAGCATGATGTGATCGAGGATCAATCTCATTGTTGCTTGTGTCAGAGATTTTTTTAAGCTGAATTATATTCAGTTGTATGTATAGACCACATGTGGGTAATTTCTTCATCCGTTGATGGACGTATGGGTTGTTTCTACCTTTTACCTCTTGTAAATAATGCTGCTGTGGACATCCCTGTACAAGTTTTTGTTTGAACATCTATTTTCATTTCTCTGGGGTTTCTCCCTGCGAATAGAATCTCTGGGTCAGATTGTAACTGTGTGTTTAACTTATTGAGGAACTTCCAGGCTGGCTTCCGCATCCTCACCAGCAATGCACAAGGGTTCTGATTTCCCCACCTCAGGATTGTCCCTTGACCAGCTGCTCACCCCAACGTTGGCACTTGTCAGAATCAAGGTCGGGCCAGTCTCCCATCCAAAACATTTTCTCTCCCACAGAGTTCTCCTGCCTGCATGGAATGTGGCATGGCATCATTTAGAAGGGCCATGGAAAGGTGCATGATGTCTCAGCGTGAAGTTTTTTCTGGCCTGCCTGGCACTATCCATGTGAGGAAAACAGCAAATCCTACCAGCCCACAGGATGGCAAAGTCCCTGGGCCTCCGGAAGCAGCAAACACACGAATGGCATGGGTATCTTGGAGACGGTCCCTGAGAACACATGTGGTTCCCATCAGGCATGCCCCACACAGCATCTGTCTGTCAACAACTTATTATTACTGACAAAGTACCCTCCCTTCCAATCTCCAGGAGCACTCACTACGCCTGCGCATTAGACCCAACTAGAAGCACTGGATCTGACTGGGGCCAGCATGCACTGCAACAGCTGTGTCTGTGGTGAAATATGTGAGATGTGTGAAAACGGTGTCTCCCTCAGTGCCCTGAATTCCCCAGTGTCAGAGTGGGTTTTACTGAACTCAGAACCAGAGAGTAGAATGGTGGTTGCCAGGGGCTGCAGGGGAGGGGAAATGGGGAGACTGTTAAAGCTGGTTAAAGTTACAAACTTCTGGTTAGAAGAAGAATAAGTATAGTTAATAATACTGTATTAGATACTTAAAAGTTGCTAAGAAGTAGATTTTAAGTGTTCTCACCACACATGCGCACACAGAAAGGGTAACTACGTGAGGTGATATAGGTGTTAACTGACTTTATTGTGGTTATCATTTCACAACATGTACGTATATCAGATCACCATGGTGCACCCCTAAACTTACACAATGTTGTCTGTCAATTACATCTCAACAAAGCTGGACAAAATTAAAGAAGTGGGTTTTACGGCTGGAAGGAAACCTAGGTTTGTGCTGGGAACAGATTTCCTTGTAATGGGCAAGAAGATGGTTTAAAGGAACATAAGCCTCAGGCTGGGAGATGGTTAGAGCTGCAGGATCTCAGGCCTACCCAGACCTGCAGAATCAGAGTCTGCATGTGACCTCAGTCCCCAGGTGAGCCCTGTTCACATTTGAGTTTGAAAAGCATTGCTGGGGAGCATGTGCAGATTCAGGAGTGGGGCTGAGCTCAAAACTGGCTCTGCCAAATGTTTGCTGTGTGAGGATGAGCCGGTTCCTTAACCTCTCCAAGCTTTGTTTTTACGCACCTGGTGAAAGGCATCCAGAAGCATTCTATTGTTTTGATAAACTTGTGCTTTGGAATCATCTCATGACATGCATTTTAGTTCCTATTGCTCTGTGATGGTTGTGATCTCCAAGGAAGCTTACGGAAAGCGTTCCCCAAGCCTTGGTGGTAGCTTCAGGACATTACCTTGCTTCACCAGTAGTCAGGGTCCAGCCTTCACAGTCAGAACAGACATCATGGATACTATGGGCCTACTCCAGTACTCCACTGATGACCCATAGTTGGAAAAAGGGTGAGCGTAGTGAGGCTCCATGTCCCACACATGTGGCAGATGCAGCCAGCACTTTTCCCTTCCCCTGGGGCTCAAGTAGGGAGCATGGCACTCAGTGACAGCAATTCTACCCTTGCAGCTAGCACCAAGAGCTTACAAGTCAGACTGCTTCGGTTCAAGTCTCAGCACTGCCAATGAGGAGCTGGGTGACCTTGGGCGAGTTACCTGTCCTCTCTGAGCCTTTGAGTGCTATAAGAACAACTACAAAGCTTTCCTGGAAAGATAAAACACAATAGCATATGTGAAAAGCTTGGAAGAGTAACTAAACTACTATTAAAGCAATCAGAAACTATGGCGGGGGGGAGAAACTTACACAGGGAAGGCATTGTGCTTCAGTTACAGGTTGTATATATATATATTACATGGATATGTTTAGATATATATTATATCACTGCGTCTTAGATCTAGGAAGTGGTTTTCATACACGTACATTGTATACATATGTTCGTATATACAATGTATCACTGAACCCCCAGCTATCCTAAGCTCTAGTGGAATTTTCATACATAAACATTGTGTTCACATGCTCATATATACACTGTATCACTGAACTCTCAGCTATTCTTTGATTTAGGAAATAGTTTTCATATACATACATTGAATATATACGGTCAGATACACATTGTTATCACTGAGCTCCCAACTATCCTATAATGTTGGAATAAGCTTTGAGACATATGTATTATTTCTCTATGTTCAGATGTATATTGTATCACCAATCCCCCTAAGCTATCCTGTGATCTAAGAGATCGTTTTCATCCATATTCATTGTGGACGTATGATCAGACACAGATGGTATCACTGAACACCCCCAAGTTATCCTATGATCTAGAAAGTATTTTTCTCACATATACATTATTTCTATATATTTAGAATATAGACACAGGATGTTGTTTCATTTACTCAGATCTTCTTTAATATCTTTCAACAATGCTTTGTTGTTTTCATTGTGTAACTTTTGCAATTCCTTAGTTAGCTTTATTGCTAAGTATCTTATTCTTTTTGATGTTATTGTCAGTAGAATTGTTTTCTTAATTTTATTTTGATTGTCCATTACCGATGTATAAACATACAATTGATTTTTGTAGATTGATCTTATATTCTGCAACCTTGCTGAACTCTTTTATTATTATTATGGCTGAACCCAAAATCAAAGGAGTCTGAGTTCCTGAATCATCACATGGAAAAATGCCTGCCAAATCCAGTGCCATATGAGCAAGAAATAGACTCCTACTGTGTTAGGCACTGAGGCTGGGGGGTGATTTGCAGAGCAGCTGCCCCTATCTTAGCTAAAACAATCTCCAACTTAAACGCCACTTCCTTTCTTGATCAGTTCCTCCCTAAATTAGGATCCTTCCCTTGATTCTTTATGAAAAACTATAATTCTTTAGCTATTTGTTTCGCTGATATGTTTTTCTCCCCCTAAAGGCAGAGACTATATTTACCTCATTCATCCCTCTGTTGCCTAATTTAATACATTTTTAACCACCAGGCAGGCTTATTAAATATTTATTGAGTACATGAATACATATGTTTCTTTTTGTTTGCCCTGCTTTAGCACTCGCCTTGTGCTAGGCAGTGGCTGGGGGCTTTATTCCCACCCCTTAAATCCAGGCTTGCACCTCACCGAAGCCTCCTGGCAATCTTCTAAGAGAGCTATTATTACCTCCATTCCACAATCCAGGAAAGGCAGCATCACAGAAAGAAAGTCGCCACTCCACTGGTACTTAGCTAACAAGAGAGAGAATCAGGATTTGAACCCAAGTTTGGATGCATTCTTCCACATGACATCCTCTCAGTCATTCTGCAAATTAGACTTTTTGACCATTTCGACAAGAAGATCCAGCCAGTTCTGTGGGCAGCCCTTTAGCTTTTCTGATTCCTTCCAGGAAGAGCTCAGATCTGAGAGTTTGGGGAACCCATAGCTGCTAAGATCCCAACCAGGACCACCCAGTTGAAAATAGGATGGCTGGAATGTGGAGGAAGTGTCTGAGGACTTTGGGGAGCTTCATGTTCTTTGCCTGCCTCCCCCGTGAACCCTTGGTTTAACTTACACAGAAGGAAACTGAGGCTCAGAGAGACTCAACAACGCACCCTGGGTCACACAGCTAGTAGATGGCAGAGCTTGGACTGGAACTCTTCTCTCCTCTACCCACAATCCAGCATGAACGGGTGTGTCTGGCAGCATGGCATCACTTGTAGATAGAGGAACAATCACACTCAGATCACCCTCAGGATTTATTGGCTGCCCGTCTGGAAAATGCCTCTTGCAAATATATATTTAAAGTTTTGCACAAGAGCAGAATATAAAACACCCATATAAAAATATCTCCCTCTCTCCTCCCTCCTCTCAGTCTCCAATGCTACATTCACCCTGACTTATGGCGGCACTTCCTTGCAATGGGATATGCTGAGAAGTTTGAGCCTGGCTCAAGAAAAAGTGAAGTATGTTAATTTCAAGGCAAATTAATTAAAATGCAGTCCAAGCTCTTTGGAAATAACACAGAAACAGTATTTGATTTTTGGTGTTTGTCCAGATGGAAACAGGCCCACCTACCTTCAGCCAGCATGGAGACAACCTCATTTTGTCTCATTTTCATCTTAGACTTTTGATTTCATCATTCAAGGAGCTCAGCTTCACATATCACCCGCATTTTGTCATTAGTATTCCAGTCTTTTCATCTTTTCAATAAATATTAAATATAAAGACTGCTGAGTCAGGTGAGGTTTCATTCAGGGTCCCAGCAAGAATCAGATGGCACATTAAAAGGAGGTAATTTGAGGAAAGATTGAAAAAGGGGCTGCCAAAGGTGTAGGCAGAATTTAAGGAAACCAACAAGGGATAGTACAGAAGCCCGAGGCAGTAAGAGCAGGGGCGGTACCACCTACAGGGCTGTTGAGAATGAGGGGGGAACGGGTATCAGAACCCAGAGAAGGTAGCAGCAGAGCGAGGGTCACCTAACTGAGATGTGGCCCTGGGTAGAGAGACCTGATGTGAAGAAAGCTGAGGGAACAAATACTCCAACCTCTCTCCTTCCACTTTTGGGTCTCTGCCATGCCTCCTGTTAACCAAACCCAAGCCGAAGGGGGAGAGTGAGGAAGCCATTGATGCAGCCCATATGGTCAGGCTCTTGGGGCACGGAGCAGGGTGGGGAAGGTGGTGTTGGACCCCAAGGGCAGATGGAAGACATCCAGCACAGATGGTCTCCTCTCGGTCCCTTTCCAGGTGTGTGAACTTGGCACTGCCTTTAACCTCTCTGCCTCGGTCTCCTCTTCTAGAAAATGGAGATGACAGTGGTCCCAGCAGTGTTGTGAGGATTGACAGCAAGCCCCAGGTAACTATGGCTGCTGTCAGTCTCTGTCCTGGTCAATGAGAGAACATAACGGATTGGAAGCATGTAAGACTCAGCTATTACAATACAGCACATGTTTTAGCCTCTTCTTCTCCTGAAAAGACTGAGACTTCAAAGCCATATCATACTCCATATACCATGGGAACAACATCAGTAATATAACCACTAAGAGGGTTATTGCAAGGATTAAATAAGCTCATGCATATTATGCACTTAGAACAACCTGTGAACCAAAGTCAGTGCAGTAGACTGAAAAAATAGCCCCAAGTTTTCACAGCCTCATAAATGAAAGGTTGCTCTCCCATCACCAGGTGAAGTCTATATTTCCACCCCTTGACTCCAGGCTGCTCTGTGATTCACTTCGGCCAATGGAGAGTAGCAGGAGTGTTGGTGCAACAGTTTTGAATCCAGGCTCTGCCCTTCTGTGTTGTTGACATCCCCAGTTACTCCAGCAAAAGTGCTAGAGCCAGATGACCAATGGCTCTGGGTTGTATGCCCATCCCTGAGATGACCTGTGAGTTCATGGGAGTGAACAGTGATTATCGATAGGTCTTAGGAAAGTGTTCAAGCCTGGATGTGGGAGAGTGAGGCCGGCCCAACCCAACTGCAAGGAAGGAAATTGGGGAAGAGGGACCAAGATGCCATTATCCAAATAAGAAGGCATGGCTGTGAGGCCCAAATAGGGAGATCTACATAATCCTAGCTCTAATCTTTGGAATTGTCCATTCCAAGGAGACTCCGAAAACTCCTAATAGAGGAAGGAGCCTTGCAATCTGATCACATCTAATCCTGGAAACTTCTAGAAGGTCGAAAAACTTTATACACCAAAAGTTCTGGTTTTTAAATCACTTAAGTAAATCACAACATATTTTGGCACCTTCCCACCACACCATCCTTAAATGTCTGTAGGTTCTTCAGTAAGTCATGTAACTTCTTCGAATTCAGTTTCCTCCTCCATAAACTGAAGATATTAATATTTATACTAAAGAGGGACCATAGAAATAAAATGTCCTAGACCAATGTCTTGGTTAAATTTTCATTTCTTTTGTTACTACTTCTTTTTATATAGCATTTCACAAAGAGGGACTGAAAAGAGATGACATTTTTTCTTATTTGCTTATATCACTAAATGGGAATCCCATTTATTCATGCCTCTATCTGTATGGTGTCAACATCCACTTACTGGTCACCTGTCAACACTTTTCCCATCTTTGGAAGTCTGTATTTCTTGAAAGGTAGTTTGATTGCTAGAAAGAGTACATAAGCAGATGACTTTGATGCATTTCTGTAAATAGAAAGTAGTTCCAAGACTCAGATAGAAAAGTGTCAGGTTAAATGGTAGCCTCATGATTAGCTACACAACTCCAAGATAAAGGATTAATTTATCAAATCAAACAAAATAAATCATAACAAATCAAATCATTATAGTGTATAATTTGAAAAGATGTGACAAAAAGAATCCATCCTTTTTTGAAGTAAAGATGTGATAAGTATGCCAGGTACTACTCTAAGTCCTCACGTACCAACTCAGCTAATCCTTCAGTGAGCCTATGAGATGATAGTATTAACCAGACTAGCGAGAAACCAAGCACCACCTGGAGAGTTGGAGAACTTGGGTTTATTATGCCAGCAGTCCCAGAAGAGCTAGCTCTCTGAAGATCTGGGCCCCGAGCTCAGGGGCAACCTTTCTTTTACGGAGCTCGTCTGCACAGTTACAGTTAGCCAGTTGGCATGGGCCGGTTGTTAATTTGTCCTCAGGCAGACCCCGAGCTCAGGGTCAACCTTTCTTTTACGGAGCTCTTCTGCACAGTTACAGTTAGTCAATTGGCATGGGCCGGTTGTTAATTTGTCCTCAGGCAGTTACAGAGCACAGGAGTTGCTATGGGTTACAGGCAGTTACAGAGAGTTACACAGCCCGAGAGTGTCAGACAGGAACTTAGGCAATACATCTGTTATCTAGACAGAACAAGCAAAAGGGAGGATGAGTCTTTAGCTAATTTTGAGGTCACCCTGTCCTTTGGCCTATGCGGCAAGCATGTCTACAGAAGCAGAACAAAGAGCCAATTATAAGGTCAGCCTTTAGAGTATTCCTCTTCATTATTATCTCCATTTTAAAGATAAGGAAACTGAGACCCAGAGGCCCAAGGAGGTAATTGAATGAGACTGGGAAAGGCAAGGAAATCGGGGAGGGGCCAGGAGAGAAATGCGCAAGAGAGGAAAAGAAGAAAATCCATGGCGTCTAAGGCATCCACAAAGTTTCTTTGCTTATTTTCTTTCTTCCCTTTTGAAATGTTGAAGGCATAGTTAACTGCGAAGAATAAATAGACACTTCTGTAATCGAAAGAGAATCACTTTTTCTGTTTTACTATCTTTAGCTCTGTGGTTGAAGAACTTCGGGGTTCTTATGTAGCAAACTTTTCTCCTCCTTAAAAAGTTGTCACTGGAATAATCTCGGGCGAGGTTCCACCTAAACATTGCCACTGTTTTCATAAGATGGCATGGCAGCTTTAAGTTTCCTTCTCTCATTTTTGCATAGCAATGAAATAGAAAGCATGCTGGTTGCCCCCTCCCAGCAAATGATCCCATTAAAATTCATTCTCTCCTTTCCTCTTTTTTTACTGTTTATTTTACAAACAGAGACACAGTGTCTGAAAACTTCAGTAGCTCAAAAACACACTTTTCTAGTGAAGCCTAACTACTTTCCACTTTTATATCTGAAAATTAAGCAAAATAGTCCTTCAAGAGAATTTTCATTCAAATAGATCTACTTTCCAGTGGAGGTGAGACTCTCACTCATCCAAAGTCCATTATCCCACCCCTTTCTCAAAGAACCATACTATGCAGATGTCCCTCTGAGAAAGTTAAAACTGAGTGGCCATGAATAGGTGCTGAGGCTAAGGAATAAGTAAGCTGTTCTATTTTCTCATGAATGTTAATTAAACTCACACCCTCAAGGTAAATATGGAGGCATTTGGGACCATTGCTTTAAAACCCAATGGAGAGGCAAACATTTCTTAAACAAGACACAAAAAGCAATAACCAAAAAGGAAGATTAATAAATTAGACTTCATCAAAATTAAAAACTTGTGTTCATCAAAAGATAACAATTTACGGAGCATTTGAGATCGTGCTCCCCGGCATGTGTCATTAGTTTGGCTCAAATAAACTCTTACAAAAAAAATTTTTTTTAATTTTTTTAAGTAAAACAGTAAGCCAAAAATTGGAGGAGATACTTGCAATACAAATATCTGAGGAAGGACTCATATCCAGAGTATATAAAGAACTTCTATAAATTAATAAGAAATAGACAATAAGATAAATAGATAATAAGATAAATAAATAAGAAATAGATAAACAGTCAATTAAAAAATAAGCAAAGCCTTGAAGAGGCAGTTCATCCAAGATGTAAATGGTCAATAAGCATTAAAATTGCTAAACATCATTTTTTATTTGGGAACTACAAATATTGAGATAACACTACACACCCACCAGAATGGCTAAAATTCAAAAAGACTGATGATATCAACTGCCACAGAAACGTGGGGCCACTGGACCTCTCACACTGCCAGTGTAAATAGTACCACCGTTTTGGTTAACTGTTTGTCATTCTCTATAAAACTAATTATATATGTACCTTGTGACCCAACAATTCTATTTCTGAGATGTATGCATGAGAAAGGAAGGCACCCAAATCTTTGTTTCAGGGTTGGCTCTTCTGGGAACCCAAAATAAGATTCTTCATTTCAAAATAGATTAGCAGTTAGGGAAAAGGGTCTGGAGTCAGACAGACCTAAGGTTAAATGTGAGTTCTTCCAATACTGCATGTGTGATCTCAAACAAGGATTTAAACGCTAGTTTCTTCATCTGTAAATGGAGATAGTATTGGCACCAACTTTCAAGGTTTTTGCAAAGATGTAATTAGCTAATACATATATGGCTTTTCTCAAATGCTTGGCATATAGTCAGCACTTAAAAATGCCTAATATTGTCGTCATCATCATCATCATCAAATTTTGGAATCAAGTTACATTCATCCTGTAGTACAGAATAATCAACTTATTTCTAATATTTTACATAGAAGGCTCTTTTTTTTTTTTGAGAATTTAAAAGAAATTCATCAGTAATTCTACTTAGAACCAAGGATGTTGGGAAAGGTAGCTCTTGGGACATTGGATTTACCAATAACAGAAAAAATAATACCAAAACACTGGTTAAAAAGATTCCATTCCACTTATATGTTTCTCTACAGAGACCACACAGTGTGAAAGATGCTTCAAAGATTAGGTTATTTTCTGGAAGAGCAAATTCACCTCATCTCTCTCATGAAGACTGATTTATTCCACAAGTTTATCTCAGGCCAGACTAAATTTGAGAAGACTAATTTAAAGCTAAATTTGAGCAGAACTAAGTTCCTTTTCATGAACGCTTTTCAACTTTTTCTGATGAGTGCGTTTTATGTTTGGAGGTTGGTCACTTTGTCTTTACTGTTACGTTCTTGCCTCCTTTGTTTATTGGCATAAGAGAAAGATTATAAACCCTCTGAACATTTTTTTCTTTTTTATGTCTTTCATGTGTTATTTTCAAATCAATCCATTGATCTGTCATTTTGAAACTGCCTACCTGCAGGAAAGAAAAACTTACAACAGCTGACGTCTTTGATGCAGCCTCAAATAAACAGTAGGTAACCTGCTGGGGAGGGGATAGCAGGCATGCCATTTGAGAGACAGCACACTGGGTCTTCTCTCTCTTTTCCAGTTTTCATTGGAAATACTTGGAGAGGGCTATGCTGGGAGTATATGGCGGCCTCATTGCAAACCAAAGACACACAGGAAGCTCAGATCACAGAACGTGCAGAGTCAGTGATTAAGGACTGGAATCCTACAGCTCCGTATCAGTGTGATCCTGGACACATGACTTTACCCTTCTGAGTCATGGTTTTCTCTGTAAAATAGAGACAGTAACAGAGCCTGCCTCACAGAGTTGTCAAGACACTTAAATGAGAGATTGCTGGTCAAGTGCCACCAAGCCTGGTTTCAAGAAGCCGTATCTGCTTTGACTATTCAAGTCAGATTGGTCGGTGCTTTGGGAAAGTAAGACCATCGTTTTCTGGTTTGGCATTAATTTATACTACATAGTTTTGTTGTTGCGTGGATTCTTTTACTTTGTGATACTGTGGCGTTCATGTCAGGTAAGAGGCATTCTGGTGCCAGAAACAGAATGCTCAACAACTAAGGGCAATTTAAATGATAAAAACATGTAATCGCATCACTTTTTTAAAACCCCTAAGTAGGTGGTCCTGGTGTTGACTTTACAACACTATCATGTGTTGCCCAGGCCCTTTCCATCTTTCTGCTCTGCCATCCTCAACTTTTCTTCCTTAGGTTATCAATTCATAATCCCAAGATGGCTGCTGCAACACCAGCCACCTCAACCACATTCAACGGTAGGAAGCAGAGCAGAGCCAGGACAGTAAAAAAGGATTTGAGCTGCATGTTGAAGGGTGGGTTGGTCTGGAACAGTCAAGAGAAGTGAGAATTCCCCCATATAACGGGATCGACAAAAGAGTGGAGGTAGGAAAGCCCAATGTTTGTTTGGACACCTGTAAAGAGACAAACTTTACCTAAAGCAATGTTTTCAGCAGCCCATTTTGCCCAAAATTAGTTACTCAAGATGTTATAGGAAGGAAAGTGTTCTATGGTCTATTACATTTGGAGACACCTTCTACTCTATCCAATAAAAATAGAATGCGAGCCATACAGGTAGTTTTAAATTTTGTAGTAGACACATTAAATAAGTGAAAAGAAACAAATAAAATGTATCTATTTAACCCAATACACCCAAACATTGTGGTTTCATATATGTCATCCACATAAATAATTAATGAGATAGTTTGCATTCTTCCTTTTTCATACTAAATCTTCGATAGCCAGTGTGCATTTACCCCTACAGGACACCGCAGTTCAGGCCAGCCATATTTCTAGTTAATGGCCATATGTGGCTGGAGGTTTGAGAGACTCTAACTCTTCATGGAGACTGACGTGATAATCCCCTCCCTTTCGTCTTCTTCAATTAGCACTTCTTGCTGAAGGAGCTAGCTGTAGAGAGCTCACAGGAGGAACTGCCAGCTAGCACACTGCTTCTCATGCTTTCCACCCCCAGCACTGCACCCCTCCCCCAAACCCACACAGCGGAGAGAGCAAGCTAGGACCTTGGAGGGGTTGGAAGGGAAGTATCTGTGTGATCTTCCCAAGCCAGTCTGCTGCCAGCATGGAATTTCTTTGAAGTCTTCTGTTTTATCCGAAAATTTATGGAGATTTTACATTCTACTCTAAAATATATCCATGTTTGTTTGAATATTGAAAAATGTTTTGGATTACTTGGCGTCTAGGAAAAATCAAAGCTTCACATGTTTATGTTGTAACTCTCTCTGCCCATTCTTTCTACCCTTGGGGTTTTGTACTTCCCAATTTAAGATGCAGAATTACCTGGTCTCCAAGTTTCCTTCCAGCTCTGGATGCCCATGACTTTGCTTTACGACTAAGTAGGCCCTTGAATTGAATTTAGATAATTCATGAGCCTCTGTAAAGTTGTTTTGTTTCTTTTGTTTGGTTCTTAAACATTCTAACCTGGGATAACACACTAGCTGTGAGACTTTAGCATCATATCTTCCAACTGCTTCCATTCACTGCCAGTATCTCTTCACATTCGTGCTGAAAATAACCCACAGCCCTCCCCAGAACTACCTCCTAAATACTCCCCAAAACCATCCCTTAAAAGTATCCCCAGAAAATGCTTCTTCCTGGAAGAGGTGTGGTTCTTATTAAAACTACTTGTGAAAAAACAGCATTTACACAGCCATTCCCAATAGGATGATAATTTTTAGTCTTTATTAGGGCAATAACTAAACTGGTTTTATAATTATTACAAAATATTTTACATATTTAAATACATAAATCTAAATATATATAAATGTAAAT
>NW_006494614.1:61622634-61669314 GCF_000325575.1 Pteropus alecto
ATATATAACATATTATAGATATGGAACCTTTGTTATAGATAATAAACATTATCATATAAAATAAAGTTTATAAATATATTATAAAATTATATTTAAAAATATTTTTTAAGATTGCCATGAATAAGGATACTACTAAGTATCTTTAGCCTGAAGGGTCCTGAGGCTTGAGGAGATCACCGGCTCCTAGGCACAGACACTTTTCTCATTCAGTGGTGTGGTCTGTGTCCCCTCCTCCTGAGCCTGGGGGAACTTTGTGACTGTCTCTACCAGAAAAGTATGGTGGAAATGACCGCCAAGATTAGACCACCAAAATGCCATCCACCTAGAATTCTGGTTCTGAGCCGTGGGGAGCCCGGGCAGCCACAGTGAAGACCGAGTGCAGATGACGGCCAGCGTCACCCGCCCGACGTGGGAGCAAACCAACCTCCAGACGATTCCAGAACCCAGCCATCAAGTCACCCCCACCCCCAGCAGCCTTCCAGCCTCAGAGTCGACACCGTGCAGAGCAGAGAGGTGCTGTCCCCACAGAGCAGATCCGCGAGCAAAAAAATGAGTAAATGCTGCTTTAATCTACTGAGATTGGGTGGTCTACGACACAGCAATCCACGACTGGAGCCTGCAGAGGTTGCCGCAGGCCTCAGAGCCAGGCCAACCCGCAACTGGGGCGCTCTGCTACTTGCTGTGCAACCTCAGGCAGCTTGCCTGACCCCACAATGCCCCCGTTTCCTTGCCAATGAAACAGGCACGATACTGACTTCTGTCCACCTCACAGAGTTGTCGTGAAGATTAAATGAGACGCCTCCGTGACATTTCATTTCTCAAAGGAAGTGGTACTAGTCAGCAGGCAGAGCAAAACCCCATGGAGCCAAAACTGCCCTTGAAAGCCAATTAAAGCACACTTCAAGGTCAGCCCCGCAGCTCTTCTCAAGAAGCCAAAGGAGCCAGTCTCTCTCTCTAGTGGAAGAGACTATTCTTTCTTTGAATGAGTACAAGAAGGGGCCACGTTGTAAGGAAAAACGCGCTTCTTTATCCACGAGAACCTCAGACCGTTCAGGGAGCTGCTGACACCATATGAGCCTGAGATAGCCAAGACCAATAGAGGGAACAGTAGCTTCACACACACACATCCACACACACACACACACACTCACACCACACACACATGCACACACATCCACACACTCACACCACACACATGCACACACATCCACACACTCACACCACACACATGCACACACATCCACACACTCACACCACACACATGCACACACATCCACACACTCACACCACACACATGCACACACATCCACACACTCACACCACACACATGCACACACATCCACACACTCACACCACACACATGCACACACATCCACACACTCACACCACACACATGCACACACATCCACACACTCACACCACACACATGCACACACATCCACACACTCACACCACACACATGCACACACATCCACACACTCACACCACACACATGCACACACATCCACACACTCACACCACACACATGCACACACATCCACACACTCACACCACACACATGCACACACATCCACACACTCACACCACACACATGCACACACATCCACACACTCACACCACACACATGCACACACATCCACACACTCACACCACACACATGCACACACATCCACACACTCACACCACACACATGCACACACATCCACACACTCACACCACACACATGCACACACATCCACACACTCACACCACACACATGCACACACATCCACACACTCACACCACACACATGCACACACATCCACACACTCACACCACACACATGCACACACATCCACACACTCACACCACACACATGCACACACATCCACACACTCACACCACACACATGCACACACATCCACACACTCACACCACACACATGCACACACATCCACACACTCACACCACACACATGCACACACATCCACACACTCACACCACACACATGCACACACATCCACACACTCACACCACACACATGCACACACACACACTCACACCACACACACATGCACACACACACTCACATCACACACACATGCACACGCATCACATGCATACTCAAACACCACACCATACACACACACACCACACACACGTGCACACACATCACATGCACATTCAAGCACCACACCATACAATACACACACACACCACACACACTCACACCACATACACATCCACACACACACTCACACCACACACACATCCACACACACACTCACACCACACACACATGCACACACATCCACACACACACTCACACCACACACACATGCACACACATCCACACACACTCACACCACACACACATGCACACACATCACATGCATACTCAAACACCGCACTACACACACACAAACACACAAACGTACAACTCACACGCAGCGCTGAGAGTGTGCAGTTAAACCTGCAGGTATGGAACACAGGTAATGAGGCCCGACCACACACCTAAGTGTGCACCAGTAAGTGGTGGCCAGTAACTAGCAGCACCAGGATGGGCACGACTGATAATAATAATAACGTGACTATGGAGGGCACTTCCACTGTGTTCACTGGCTCTGCTGTAAACACTTTGCATAGACAAACTCATCCACTTCACAGCAGCCTGAAACCGTTTCCTACCACACAGGAGAGCAGTAGAGGTGCCCCCAAGCCCTTATCGCCAGTTCCCAAATCATACAGGTTTCCTCCCGAGTGTGCGGCGTGCTCATTTGGCAGCAGAGCTGTCCCTGAATGGAGCAGCGAGGCTGGTCACGGCCATGTACCCATTCGTTTTGCTGCAGAATTACAGTGAGTCTCATTACCCAGACTACCCAGGATCCCTTGGGGTTATTAATGATATACAATATAAACACTGATTTAACTATTTAAAATCTAGCAAATTCTGAATCCTGAAACAGATCCAGCCCCCAGAGTCTCAGACAAGGGACTCAGATAAGGGCCCTTGGGATAGAATATTCAAATCACGAGTCCCAGTTTGAGACAATTAAAAACAATAAGCTGGCTCACATCCGTGGGTCTGTGCTGGCATTTCACGGAAGCTCACATGGATTATCTTACTGCTCACACCTGCCCTGGGGTCCACAAACCAGGCCCCCATTGTGATGAAGTCGAGAACTTCATGCTGACCCCATGCTCAGCTTGGGGTCAGCAAGTTGACTGCCTAGAGAGGGTGGGACACACACTCCCAGCCTTGGCACCGAGTGCATTTCCCAAAGCCAGCCGCCCTCACTCCCTGCAGCCACTTTAAGCACCAGCTTAGAGCTGTTTGTCACAGGATTTGCAGGGCTTTGCCTGTGAGCCAGGAGAGCCTGCGTTCCCCTGGAACAAGTAATACAGCTGTCAGGGCCTCCCTGGGGCAGGAGCACACAGCTGGGCTTGGGCGGGGACAGACGGGATGGGAAGTGGGGATCGGGTGCTTTGCCGCTTTGCCCTTGGAATGTCATGCTTTTTACTCAGAGCTTAGTTCTCAAGCAGGTGGACCTGGCTGGAATCCCAGCCCTGCTCTTTACTCTGAGACTTTGGACAAGGCACTCAAACTTGTCAAGCCTCAGTTTCCCCAACTACGAGGTAAGATGTTAACAGCTGTGTGTACGCCGTGGAGCTATTGTGACGCTGTGACATGGGTAAAGAGCCGAGCCACCAAAAGACTTGTACATGAAGGCTCATGGCAGCTTTACTCGAAGTGTGCAAAGTCTGGCAAGGACCCACCTGTGTGTCAGCAAGGGGTCACATGAACACACTGGGAATGCTCCCACCGTGGAGTCTGCACAGCAATCAAAGACAGCAAACCTACTACACCTGCCACGGGGTGGGGGCTGTCACGGACGTCACGACAAGTGAAAGGAGTCGACACGCAGCTGGAAACGTTTTATGATTCCGCGGATATGAAGGTCAAGAGCAACGAAGCTGACAGCGATAAAAGTCAGGATTGTGTAAAGTTGGGAGATGGGTGCTGACCAGGAAGGAGGACGAGGGGCCCTCATGGGTGCTGAGAATGTTCTGTCTTGATTTGGATGGCAGTCACCTGGGGAACACATACATAATGACTCACCAAGCCATGCACTTTATATAAGTGCACTTGATCACATTCACGCTGTGCCTCAATAAAAAGAAAAAAGAAATGTTCGTGCATCATAAGGGGTCAAAAGGTGGTGGCTTAAAAACATTTGCATGGCCCGCAGTACAAAAACCATCTTTCTTTAACCGGCGAGCAGACAGGGACCTGCAGACGCCCCAGAGATGTTATGCCCTTTTTCTTGACTAAGTAGATTCTTTCTGGTTCTTTAAAGCTTCTCTCTGGTAATGATATTTTTTTTTCTTTTGAGGGAAAAAGAGAAGTTGGGGAGTGGGAGGGCAGGACAGAGGGGGGAGTGAGCGCGTTGGGACGGTGCCAATGTAACCAGCTGCCTTCCAAGACACATCCGTCAGCAATCGCACCCTGGAATTTCCTTTGTGTGTGTGCTCCTGGGCTCAACTTTTCCATGAAGCCCCAAGTTCCGGGAGGGGACCCACAGCCTCCCCGAATGCCTCTCCATGGTCAAGGGCTGCCTCCTGTTTCAAGACATTGGCAGGACGGAGAAATGGCTGCAGAATATGGTGAACGGTGGCAC
The DNA here is from genome assembly GCF_000325575.1 of Pteropus alecto. Lineage (NCBI taxonomy): Eukaryota > Metazoa > Chordata > Mammalia > Chiroptera > Pteropodidae > Pteropus > Pteropus alecto. Next base: position 61,627,293 of record NW_006494614.1, read on the forward strand.
TAATTTGTCCTGGAAATGGGTGGTTCCTAGCTTGGCTCAGAATGAGGTCTAGAACCTTCCCTCCCTCCAGGCTAAAACACTTCGCCATGGATTCTTTAATCTAGAAGGCCATGGAGGCTCTGCTGAGGCTGACGGTTTTGAGTGGACTTGCTTCTCACCTCCCAAGATGGAGGTCTCTGGCCCCTCTCAGCAGGTGGCCTTGGCAGTTGGTGGGAAGGGGAGTGGGGCAGGGGGGCAGGGAGGGGGGGACACACCAGACTTGCTGCTCCCGGCCTGAGCTCGCTGGTCGAACTGGGAGGGGTACGGCTATCAGGGCACAGCTGACTGAGGCCCGTTCAGCAGCATGTGGGCGTGGATACTCTACTCCTCTGCTAGAGTCTGGGGCTGACGGGTCTGATTACAGCACCAGCATCTTAATCAGGGAGCCAGGCCCTTTTCTGGCTCTCAGTCCATGCCGAGATCAATGAACACTTTCAGACCTCCTGGGACCACCAGTTCAGGCCAGGTCATCCTCCCATGACAAGGGGCGATCTCTGGGTCAGGGGTCTCCCCCGCAACCACATCACTGTGCCATTCGTAGAGTCGTCCACCTGACCTGTTCACAGCCACATCTGAATGTTCTCGGGCTAAGAGGGTGAAGAGTGCGTCTCTTCCAATCCTCCAGGAGGCTCCCATGCCTCCACCTCCAGCTCATCATTACATGGGCTTCAGGGAGCCCCCTCTTTTCCGTTCTAAGAACAACAACTTTAACCCCTCAATCCTCAGGGTGTCACTGTCATGCATCTGGATTCAGGAACACCCTCACCCATGTCCCTTGCTGACCTCATGAGAATAGCTTGAAATAGATACACCGGAGCAGAATCGCTGGCTACATTAGCTTCCTGCAGCCACTGCAACAAATTACCCAAAACTTAGTGGCTTTTAAAACAACACAAATTTATGACCTCCAAATTTAGCCTGGAGGTCAGAAGTCCAAAACAGGTCTCACTGGACTAAAATCAGGATGTTATAGGGCTGGTTCCTTCTGGAGGCACTGGGGAGAATCTTTGTCTTGCCTTTTTCCAGCTTCTAGAGGCCACCCACATTCCTCGGCTTATGGCTGAATTACTCCAACCTCTGCTTCTGTCATCACATCTCTTCCTCTCACACTAACTCTTACGTTCGCCTCTTACAAGGACCCTGGTCATTACATTGGGCGCATCTGGTTAATTCAGGATCATCTCCCCATCTCAAGGTCCTTAACTTGATCACACCTGCACAGTCCCTTTTGCTGCATAAGGTCACAGATCCATAGGTTCTGGGAATCAATGGAGAAGGTGGAGGGGGTCTAGTCTCCAGCCTACCATATTGGGTGTGCAAAGGCTTGGCCTGACATCGCCTCTGTGTCCAAGACCTGGGAAAATCTAATCTATTCATCTTAGAGGATGACCACCTGCGAGATAAATGAGTCTCCAAAGGGTACATCTTTTAAAACACGATAAAACAAAATTCTCATTGCTGGTGAGGATGTGGTAAAAAGGACACATGAGTGGTGCCCTACTCATGGAAATAGAAAGCAAATTGGCAACCAGAGCCGAGAACCTCGACAACACGCGGACATTTAGATTCTGTCATTTGTTCTGGCCAACTCTCCCAGGGAAATCATTCTAAATACTTCCCATGGGAAGTGCTGAATAAATAGTCGCTCAGCTGAATTGAGTTAGACCTCGGAGCAGCAAGGGGCAGGAAGAAGAGGAGTGTCAGCCCTGAGCTTTGGGTATGACTCACATACCCTTAAGGGAAATAACCGAATGTGAGAGAAGCACAGGAGAGAGCAAGTCCAGGGCTGAGGAGGGACATTCCTTCCTGTGTGGTGGGTGGCCGCTCTGTTGTCACCCTCCTCCCTCCATCAGAGCCCCTGCCCCCAGCTCTCCTCTTCATTACCGCTACTTTCCGACAGAGCAAATCATAAACACCAGAGAGCGAGAGAGAAGGCAACGGAGAGAAGAGCCCGAGTCAGAGAAGCGGGGAAGGAGGAGAGGGAGCAGGAGAGGGTGGGAAGAAGGGAGGGAGGCTCAGAAGCATGAGGCCCGCACTAAGGGCAGGAAGCTCAGGCTCTCCCGGTATTCGATGTATTCAGATGGAGCAATCGCCTCAGACCCTGGTCCTCACAAAATGGACTTGGTCAAGGTTATTCGCTCATTTAACTTAAATGAATGTAGTGTGCCACTCTGGCAGAGAATAAAAGAGCATCTACCTCCATCTGCGCTCCAGACACGATGGCCGCCATTGTGGTCCACAGGGGCCCCATCTTAGATGGCAGAGTGTTGAGCTGGAAGGAGCCTTGATCCCCAAAGACTGTGTGGAATAGAGGCAGCCACTAGCCCCAGATGGCCCACTCCAGGACTCCCATTAAAAGAGAGAGAAATCAATATCTATCATTTTTAAGCTGCTCTTTTTCCAGTTACTAACCCTTGTAGCTGAACTTAATCATAACTAATGTAGTGACGGGTAAATAACAAAGATGTTACTTAATGTCATAAACAGAATTCTAATCATGATTATTATAATTTGCAATGATGTACAGGTATATTATAATGATATACAGGTATAGCATCATATCGCTCTTAGACCTGGACAAGTGTGGCCCCTATCCGAGGACTGACGCCTCTACACTTTCAGGCGCCTTCCTCAAAATTTCCAAGCTCCCTTCAGGTGGGCAGGGCCATCCAAATGGGACACCCCAGCCAGGATGGGACCCACGTGAGCCGCGGTCCTCATCCCTTCTCATTCTCCAACCCTGTCTACCTTATGTATGACGTCGTCTTAGGGTTCTACGGCCAAGCCTGGTGTCACCAACTGATGCAGTACATTCATATGAGATCAGGCCACCAGAATGGTGTTGACAGTCTGATTTGAGGGAAAAGGGTGCCACGTTGGTGGGTCCCTGTGTCCTCCTAGGTCAGCCCGAAATGACAAGCAGCCTCATCATTAAAACCATCCTGGTCCTCACCATGCCGGCAGCAGGCATGTGTTCTCAGGCGCCTCCCAGGGATGACGATGATAGTGATGTCCGTCCTCGACCTGGGGAGGGGTCGCCTGGGACGTGTGGGCCAGCGCACAGTCTGTTTCCTCTTCTCTGACACAAGGAGTGGTTTCTCCTCCTTGCCCGCCACTGCGGGCTCCACACGCCTCAGGATTGCACACCAAGTGGACTCTGTCAGGGCAGCCAATCAACGGGAGGCAGGACAACGCATTCCCACCCACCCTCCCAACGCCCTGATTGACAAAAACTGTCTCCGAGAGACGATGGAAAAAAAGCGTTCCCCAGGCTGAGGTCCCCCCATCAGGCTGATTAGCTATCATCACCGAGATGACCCTCTGCAGGCTGGTCGGCAAAGCTCTCTCCTCCCTCATCAGTTTCTTCCCCAGGTAATTAACAGTAAAATGGGGGGTAAACCAGGGGACCGCTCACCCAGACTTCCTAGGGCAGGCCAATTGCAAATACTCCATTCATCAACATTTATTAATATAGTCATTACTGTTACAATTTATTGTGCATTTACTATGTGTCAATTATTGTGCTAAACTCTACCCAGTTATGATGACAATGAAGAATATGCATAAGGCACTTACTATACGCCTGGCATTGTGCCATGTGCCTTCCATCTCTTTTAATCCTAAAGACACACCTGTGAGCTAAGTGCTGTGTTTAGTCCCATTTTACAGAAACGATCAGTGGGCAGCTGCTCCAGACCTTTCTTTGGTGACAAACGCGGTGCTGAATCTGAGAATCGATATGTGCAGCAGTGGCTTGTCATCACAGCTGCATGTTTACCATTGCATTGGACAAATGATGTCACAGAAGTGACAGGTACCTGAGGATGAGCCCCAGGGCTATGGCAAATGCTTTCCCTTGCGTGAAGTGTCCAGAGAAGTCTCTGGAGCAGAGGTGACCAGTGGAGGTGTCGGGGAGGAAGCCAAACTGAAACTGATAAAGGAAGTGGGACCGCAAGAGATAGAAGGCTCAAGGGGGAGATGTGTCAGGCCTGGCGATGAGCAGATGCACAAAGAAAGCCCAAAGTGAGAGGCCGGCATATAAAACTATTCCCCGTCTCCAGACACATAGATATAGAGAACAAGCTGATGGTTGCCAAAGGGGCTGGGGGCAGGGACATGGGAATAAAATATGTTATTAAAATTTTTGTAAAGAATATAAAAATAGATAATTACCTACTATAATTTTAAAAATTTTAAATAAAAATAAAAACTTGGAGAGGAAAAAAAATTCTTTGTCTCCAATTCTTGGCATTCAGAAGTCTTCTTGTGACACTGGCCCCAGCCTGCCTTTCCAGCCTCAGAATATGTTGCAAAACGCTCACTGCAGAAAGAGAGGCTCTTCTACCAGTGAGAAAACGCCTTTCAAGAATGGCGACCACTCGCCATCCATTCTTCTCATTCTGCATCCTCATCAAACATCACTCGTCAATCACGGGCCTTTAAAAATCTCTACCAATCAATGGGAGTTTGTGCATGACATGAAACCCATTTGCTGTACCTGCTTCGCTAAGGTGATTTCCCCGCCCCCTTTTGAATTCTCTCTCATGTCATTTATGGTCATAATTTTCCGTCCTTTGGGCCACCAAACTTGGTTCCCAGGCCTCCTGCAGCAGCCTCCAGGCTGAGCTCCAGGCGTTGGAGTCACAATTTCCACAGATCAGGTTGTTTTCTCTGAATTACGCAGTTGGAACCCTGGAAGCAGCAGTTGTGTTTGAGGGTTTTCAGCTTTGGGCTTTTGGACCAGATGCTGCCTTCCCTGTGACCCATTTCTTTCCATTAGAAAGGTATGTGTAAGTCTCACTAAAAACAGAAACCAAGACTTGCTGTCTAGAGGCTGGAACTGTCCGCGCAGGGACCAGCAGACCCTCAGGCCAAATGTGCAGCTGCCAAGGCGGTTTCGCTGACACTAAGTCTCCTGAGTTGGGCTTCACTGAAGAAGTTTCCACCATTGGAGTCACTCTGGTGTTATCTCCCAAATAGCTCCACTGAAATGGAAAAATGTTGCCCAGAAAAAAAACCTCTGAACCTGTTCACAACCACCTTTCAAAACTTTCTCAGTCGTACATAACAAAATCCACTCCAACTATCTTTAGCTAAAAATAATAAAAATAAAAGAAGAATGAAAACAAATGAAAAAAGCGGAATTATTATAAGAAAAGATGGAGGGACCTCAGTGCATATAGGCCCCATTGCCTAGCAGGGCACACTTGTCGCTGTGCTGTCGCCATCTTGAAATTATTAACAATTTTATCTTTGACCAGGTCATTCCCGCTGGGGACCTCGAAGAGCTGGTGTGGGACATGCCTCGGTGTATCTCCAGACCCTGAGGAGTAAGGAATCTGGGGTATTCAATCTCCACCTCTGTCCACCGCTGACCGAGGACCCCCAGAATCCCTGGCCTGCCCAAGTGTGCGCTGAAGAAGTTGGCAGGTGGTAAACTTGGGGACTTGCAGGAGGTCATCAACATGCCATGGGGAGGTGGGTGCCAAGGGCATGAGGGCAGGTCCGTGAATTACGGTCCCAGAATTACAGAACCGTGAATAACAGAACTGGAGTATGGATAACTAGATGGTTTTTGCCTAGAGTAATACCAGGGAGGAAACTGTACCTAGCTGCAGGCAGGGCTTGGTGCTGATAAAAGCTAAGAACCCCAGGAGCTCAGGGGTCCAGCCCCCCATTCCACGGATGCATGGACACACGGAACACGGCATCGCTCCTCACATCTCCCCATCTTGGATTATGCCACGATCCTACTTAAAATAGGATAAAATGCAAACTCGCCCCCATGGCTGAAGGCCAGGCACTCCATGACCTAGCCCCTGACCCCTGACCCTTATCCACCTTCCCTGGGCCCCTCACTCACTGGGCTCCAGCCCTGCTTGCCTCTCCTCACACCAGGTTCCTTCTCACTCTGGGGCCTTCTAAAGGCTTTGCCCTCTGCCTGCAGTGTCTGTCCCTCCCTTCTCCCCTTCATGTCTGGGTTCCTGTCATCCTTCAGGGGACAGCTTAGATGTCACTTGCATGAAGAGGTCTGCCCAAGCCATGCCAGCTCCCCTCCTGTTAATTTCTAGCATGGTATCCTGCGCGTTTCCTCTCGAGCCCTCGTCATAATTGATCGTGAAGTTTTTGTTTGTTTCCTTTCTAATCATCTGTCTCCACATTAGCCTTAAATTCCCTGAGGAGCCACCATGTCCATTTTGCTCACCAAAGCATTTCCAGAGCCTGGCACCGAGCCCTCAATATTTGGCAAATAAATGAATGAATTTGACTTCGTGAAGTTCTCTACCTTCAAAAGGAACCTCCACTGGTCACCACTAAAATGGGAAACATTTTGGGCATAACAGCTGTCACACATGACCGCTGGCCCCCAAAGACATGCACAGGTTTGGGGAGTTGGTGCCCCCCACAAGATGTTCATGTCCTAATCCCTGAAACCTGTGAATATGTTACCCTACATGGCAAAGGGGAATTAAGGTGGCAGGTGGAATGAAGGTTGCTAATCAGTGTACCTTAATATAAGGAGTGTGTCCCGGATTATCCAGGTGGACCCAGTATAATACGATTATCCTTAAACATGAAAGAAGGAGGCAGGAGAGTTAGAGAAAGAGATATAATGACAGATGTAGAAATCAGAGAGATGCAACGCTGCTGGCTTTGAAGACGAAGAAGAGGCCATGAACCGAGTACAGGTACCTCTAGAGCTGGAAAAGGCAAGGAATCGAATTCTCCCCCTGGAGCCTCCAGAGGGAACCAGCCCTTCCACCACCTTGACTTTACCCCAGTGAGACCCATTTTGGACTTCTGACCTCCAAAATTATAAGAGAATCGGTTTGTGTTGTTCTAAGCCACCAATTCGTGGTACTTTGTTATAGCAGTCATAAGACACTAATACACTGTGACAATGCTTTCTCTAAAAATCACATTTGATTCTTGCACCAATCCTTTGCAGTGGGACGATCAGTGCACCCATTTTATGGATGAGGAAACTGAAGCACATTGCCTAGGTCATTACCTGGGTTCCGCAGCTACTAAGTGGCAGAGCCTGGCCGTGGACTAGGAGGCGGGCTCTGGAGTCCATTCTGGGGCCAGAGCAGCTTCAGTGATTGAATGAGGTAACAGTTGCAAAGACTTTGGTACTGTGCCTGGTGCATGGAAAACCCTCCAGGCGTGGGCCTGACTGTGGTCGATAAGATAGATCGGATTCCTGCTTAGAGGGCCAACAGTTGTCCTCTTCTGGAATGATCCTCATGCTTTCTTTTGCTCTCCTTGACCCCCACCCTAGGCATCCATAAGCAGACCGGCTTGTTTACTGCACATCAGCAGTTATACCGTAACAGAAAAGCCATGGACTTGGGGCCAATGGCAGAAGGCCTGGGTTAGAATTTCTACTGGCATCAACCAGCACGTGCCCTTGGCCAGTCAAGTGTGTGGGTGTGTCGTGGAGGTCCCATGGGAAGGTGCTCCCTCCCAGCACGCAGAAAGTGTATGTAATAGTGCCGCCTCCGTTCCTCCATGCCGCTTGGACCCACCACCCTGTAAACTCCCAGAGCCCACAAGGCTTCTTACTTGCTCCGAACAGCAGCAAAGAAGCAAACATATCGCCCCCTGAACATGGGGGAGCTTGGGTTTTCCTTCTTCCATCTAGGCGGTTGTCCATCTTCCTTGTCCAGCCCATGATCCCGGGCAACAGGACATGTGGACGTGGAGATGGATGGTCTCCTGAAATGATCTCTCTGGGAGGGCAGGCTCAGCTGTGAAAACCAGCTGTGTACTCATCCAAGCAAAGGGCAGGCAGCCATTGAAAACAGCCCTGCCCAGCTCCCTCTGCGACAGAGACATCCCAGTATCTTTGCTTCCTGCTGCCTCGCTCCCCCAGACTCTGGCGCCGGGTTTGCGTTTGGCCCTGAAAAATGAGAACAGGCTCGGCTGGAAAGCTGAAGGCAATTGAGCTCTGGATTTTTTTTTTTTCAATTAAAAATTAAAAGTAAATCGTCAGTGACTTAGAAAAAACATTTCTCCTCAATCCAGAGGTTCTTAACCTTTGGGGGAATTTGGACTCCTCTAGAAGTCCTCAGAAACGAAGGAGCCCCTTCTTAGAATGTTTTTAAATACGTGAAATTTACAGGATTACAAAGAAAAGCGTTATGTTGAAATACAGTTAGCAAACTAATTTTAGTTGTGATTTAGTCATATACGTGCTTTTTTAGAAACACAGGTCTCACAGATAGTTTAATAGCTTCTCTAACTCGAAGTAGCGCTGAGCTCAAATTGTGTTTCAAAATAGCAGACGTGACTGTACTCCAATGAGAAAATATCTGGGATTTTGTTCGTGGCAAAATCACAGATTCTGTTGATGCTAATGGCTTGTTGCCTTGTCCGTAATAGAAGGAAATGCTCGATTTCGGTTAGAGTTTAAAGAAAATATAGGTGCAATATTTTTCCACCCAGGTTCCCTGATCCTCTGAATTCCCTTTCCGGACACCTTGGTCAGGAACCTGGAGGACAATCGTAAGCCTCCTGGCTACTTCAGGACCTCACGCGGAGAGTTAGCAGAGAGAAAGCACTCGGCAACGAGCCTTCGACAATTTTCAGGCTCGTACACGAAGTATAGTATATTCTAAAATTCGTGTTTTAAAAAAAATCCTCGGGGAGGGGAAATTTTTGAAATAGATTCGATGATTATGTTCTAGGTACAGAATTTAAGGTACATTTTTCCCTTTTCTTTTTGCTTACCTGTCATATGTATATACATAATTTTTTACTATTATTAAACCTGTATAATAAAAATGAGGCATTCATTGGATAGAGATGACTACAGAGACCTTTCATGTTAATTCTACAAGTTAGTAGTGTTTGAGTTTTCCACAATGGATGCATATGCATATCACATTTTTAAATTAAAAGCTACTGAAAAGCCATTGAATTGTACACTTTAAATGGGTTATTGTAGAGTATGTGAATTATTTCTCAACAAAGCTGCTAACATTTTTAAATTAATTAATTAGCTAGTTTTAAACAGTGAATTGGGACTAGTCAATTGATTAAAAGCTAATCAATCAAGCAAACTGCAAAAAGAAAAATTATGAGCCATTTGGAAGATGTAAATATTATTTGGATACTGGATGATATTAAGTAATGACTATTAAATATCTTAGGTGTGATGATATTATGGTTATGTTTAACAGACGATATCCTGGATATACAAGGCATCTGTCTCTTTGTGTTATGTCTTCCAATGTGTAGAAATCCATGATTATCTCAACATAAAAAGTTTAGTAAAAAAAAGAGAGAGAAATCCTTATCTTTTAGGGATACGTACCGAAGTAGTTACAGATGAAAAGATACAATGTCAGGAATTTGCTTCAAAACCATCCTGTCTTGGGGGAGCAGGTGGAAGAGCAGAGGAAACAATGTCTTGTTGATGCTGACTGACAGGTATGTGGAACTTTATTCTGCTTTTGTATACACTTGAAATTTTTCATATCAAAACATTTTTAAAAGCTTATCCTTTTTAAAAATTAATTGGATAGGCAGTAGTAGAACGTTACATGAGGTAATCAAGTTCCTAGAAAAATTAAGTTTTGCGTTTTAAAAACTCAAGAAAGAATCATCGTGCTTATCACCATTTTTCTTTTGTTTTATAACTTGAGGAAATTTTAAGTAATGAGCCTATTGCCCTTCCTTCTCCCTCCAACATAAACCAACACCAACTTGGAAAGGTGGTCTCGCCCAGTTGCAGGCAACTGGGATTGCGGAATGCCCCTGGGGTGGGCAAAGAAATCCTGGGATCAAGGTTCAGACCCAGGGTCCCGAGTCTACCTCGGCTGAAGGAGATCCCCATGCTGAGCCTCAGTTTCCCCACTGTCCAAGTGAGAAATTTTGCACTAGAAGAATCTCTAGGCTTCCTTCCAGCTGGTACACCCTGTGATCATCAGAGTCGTGTTTACTTGGGCTCTGGTTGAACAGGGATCAGGGCCCAGGGGCCGCCTTCCATCATACAGGCTCTGACATGCCCCTTGCCAGGACCCTGGGGAAGTCACAGGCCCCCGCTGCTTCTCAAAACAGGGGCGTTCCGTGCCCCGCTGCGGGCCCAGCATGTAAGGCTGGGTGGAGGTTTCCACACGCGTACTCGTCCTGAGTTACAAAGAGTCAGGCCCAGGGGTGTTTACAGGGACGCTGTAGGTGAGGGCAGAGGGTGTGAGCAGTGAGCCCCTCTCTGGCCTGTGGACAGGCGCCTTTCCTCTGGGCCTCACCCTGCCCGGCCTTCCAGCTCCCACTGAGCACAGTGCTCCCCGGCTGTGACCCTGGCAATTGCAAACACATGGGACGTGATGGCAGCCAAGCATGACAAGGGCTTCATGGTGTCACTGGCTAGTGATGAGGCATAGGTGAGGCACGGGCCCTTTTCAGAGTCCCCTTGACCTCATGTGAACCAAATTCATGACACAGTCCCGGAGGCCCTAACTTCTAAGCTGCCACTGGGACAGCGTGGCTCATTTCTCAAAAACCCTACTGAGCATCCCAACCCACTCGGCCATTTGGGCTCTCGACATCCTGGCCCCTAACCACCATTTCAGCCTAATCTCCAAACCTCTCCTGAAAGTGTCCTCCTTATGAGTGATCAATCTCCAAAGAGCTTTAGGAAAATGCAGCTTACAGGGTATTTGCGGGCAGTGCGCTACAAAAAGGCTCCAGGATCGGATAAGTTTGGCAAACACTGTGTTAAATAAATGTAAGCCTGTGTCCTAGGACCTTCTCAGTGACTTTACTGTGCCAATGGAGCATTGAGAATTTGAACCACCAGGAGAGGCACAGGAGATGTTGCCTTTTCTTTGCTGATCTGACCCCAGAACTTGTATATTAACAAGCATCTTGGGGACCAAGAGTCTGTACCACCAGGAATACCGCATAAGACAGATTGTTCTCCACCATTATCAGTGTGATTCATCTGGAGTTTGTGGTTTGTGATTTCTACACAATCAAGCCCATTCACCCTGATCTTGTACTCTGGCCATTGACATTTTAATCTAAATGCAGGATCTAATATTTACCTGCATGCATCTGCTTGGATTCTTGATGTTTCACTAGAGTTAGGAGTTTGGTCTTACAAATCCAAAAACAAGGCCAGCAAAGAGAGGCAAGAATAAGAAGCCATTGGTATTCTCAGCTCCAGGGACGGCAACCAACACAGTAGGAAAATCTGACCCCAAAGCCATTTCTGTTTTAAGCCCCGAGTTTGTGGTCATTTGTCACGGCAGCCCCAGGACACTTCCACACACCCCTGAGATATGTTCGGCTTTAGACCCTGGAGGCTGACCACCAGGGAACCTTCGATCCCTTCCTAGGCCTTGATTTGACTTTCCACTCCCACGAGAGCTTGGCCCTGCCCCTGCTGGTGGTCTTCAGGAAGGAGCCCTAGATGCACTAGGAGAGAGGCAGCATGTCGAACTCAGGACCCACTGGGAGCTGAGTCCTCAGTGCTACCTCTTGCTAAGAAATAAACCCTAAAGCCATGAGAGATTGGGAAGGGTCAGCAGCCTTTAGAAGCCACGTAGCCCAGTGTCGCTACGTAAGTAAACCAAGGGTTTACGGCAGAATGAAGAGGTTGACAGATTCTCTGGATAAAGCAAGTGGAAAACTGAAAGAAGTGGTTAAAAGCAACAATGTCAGGGCTCTGGAAATTGACTGAAAGCAGACAACCAACTGAGAAGAGTCTGTTCCTGAAAAACAGCTTTGTTTGGGGATATTAATGCAGGGAATCTGCAGCCTGCTTGTCTGAAGCTGCCGCCATCCCACCTTGCCTTGGTCAGTGAGAGATGTGGCTTTACCAGCACCGGGCTCTTTGGAAAGCAGCAGCTGGGCTGCTGGGGGCATACTCAACTTGGGGGTGGAGGTCTGCTAACAGTGGTGAGCTGTTATATGCTGGAAATATGCTGGGGACCCCAGCTTCAGCAGCCAAAGGCCATAATCTCAATGAAATGAGCAGTGAAGCAGCTGACGATTTAACAGGAATCCTGGAAATGAGAGCAGCGCAGAGGTCCAGATGAGATCTCCCCTCATCCCTGCTCATCTGGGAAAAGAAACCAAGAAGCCCTGTGGACACTAAAAGCAGGACCTGGGGATCCACTGAGCTGTGAGCACGCTCCCCAACCACAGAGATCCACCCGCACACGATGGAAGCCTTTGGGTTCAAGGTTTGGTGCACAACCGCAGCCAAATTCACTGGCTGAACATTATGCTATGCAGTTGCTAGGGGACCACTAGAAGTCCAGGCTGAAAAATAAAAACCAGAATCAAGTAAGTCTGAGCCAAGACGTCAGTGGCTGCACACTGCAAGGGAGACAGATTTCACAGTTTAAGTCCAAGAAAGTTACTTAAAAATCAAAAACAAAACAAGTCTCCAAAAACAATTCAGAATCCAGATCTGTTGCAACATAATATCTAAAATGCCCAGCACTGTGGAGCGGCCTGCTGGTGAGGAACTGAGGCTTCCTGCATACAGCCTTGTGAGGAGCTGTCTTAGAAATGGATCCCCTGGTCCAAACCAAGCCTTCAGATAAGACAGCAGTCCTGACCACCATCCTGATTACAACCTGTGAGAGTCCTGAACCAGAGACACGCAGCTAAGTTGCTCCTGAATGCCTGATCCTCAGAAACTCTTTGATGTTGTAAATGTTCATTTTTGTATTAAATGGCTAAGTTAGGGGATAATTTGTTACACAGCGATAGATAACTAATACATCTGACTCTGTCCTGCCGAGAGGGCGAGAGAGAGAAATGGCTGTATTTTCCCCTTCAGTGCTGGAGAAGTAGAATCTCTGGAGGATATTTAAATTCAGTTCCACAAACATGTATTAGGTTCCTGGACCCGCAGAAATAGTATGTTGGTGAGCATAATATTCTAAACATTAAAAAAAAAAAAAAAGTCACCTATTGTTAACTCAATTTGCTCGTTCAAGGTCAAAGGATTTTTTTCCCCTTCTGCACAAAACAATAACAGCAGGATCCCTGGAATTCTCTTCCTATGGATGGAAACAGTGGGATGATGGATGTAAAGTGAGCTAAGGATTTATACTTGATGTCCATCACCGAAATGAGCAGCTCTGAAAGGATTCCATGCTTGGGTGGCAACAAGATAATCAAATAAAACTGCACATGTTCCAAAGAGGAGGCTGCAGTGGAAAATGTGGTACTAATTAGCTCCCTGTGCGATGATCCCAGGAGTGAGCAGAGATGAAGGGCAGAAAGATTTGGGCTTCACTAGGCAAATATTTAGAACGTGTACACAAGCATAGCTGTGAAGAACCAGGAGAGATCCAAGTGAGGGAGCTGAGTGAGCTGGTGTCAGGGAAGGAGGGGTGGTTCTGGACGAGACTGGTGTGAGCCCAACAGGAGGCCACCAGAATGGCGCCGTGTTTCCGATGCAAACACCGAGGCCAGAGGGTGACTTCCCGTACTCCATCCCCTGTCCAACCACAATGAGAGCCAAGGGGCATTCTTTTCAGATACCAGAGAGAAATCACAACTACAGAGACATGGGCGTGATCGTCACAACGGGTCTGATTATGGCCGTCATCATTGTCGACATCAGCAACCTTGTACCTACTGCAGTCCTAGGAGGCTGATACTATTATTCTTCCTGATCACCGATGAAGAAACTGAGGATCAGAAATGTTGATTCACTTGCCTAAGGTCACACAGCTAGTGAGTCTATTAGAACGGGCATCCCAGCCTTGGTCTACCTGACTCCACAGCCCCCATGTCTTAACTACTATGATATACCTTCCACAACGGTTAGTGATTGACGTGCCAATAAGAATTCCCTCTGTACTATTTCCATAGTACCAGTGCCCAAAATTCTGAGGCGGAGTCTTTAGCTGTTGGGCGTCATGTTGCAGCCCATTAAAAAGCCCTTAGAGAACAGAGTGCCGGAGACTTCCGTGCTATCAGGAGAGGCTAAGAAGGAGAGATCTGTTTTCTTATCCCTTTCTCTCTTTCTCTTTTTTTCTTTTCTTTTCTTTTTTTTTTTTTTTTTAAGACACTATTTAATTCCGCTTAAGAAAAAACAGTCAGACTTCAAAAGGAAAGTGGCTGATAGGGATCGCAGCTTGTTGGGGATGATTGCTTTTTTTATGGTTCCCCTCCCAAATAATAGTTCCTTCGATGATCCTGACTTGATTTCTTTCATTTTAATTAGATTTTTTTTTGAATAAGTAAAAGTTTTACGTGACACAAAATGCCAAAGGAACATCAAGTATCCAGTAAAAAATTTCCTCCCCACCATTCCCCAATCACCCCATTTGCCTCGACCCCCCCATCTCTGTGTCTCCCTCTGGAGACATCTAGTAGGAAGTTCTTTTCTACCAAATGATAGCAGATTATTCACTTATTCTACATCTTAATGTGTCCACTTTACAACATAGATAAGTGTTGCCACAAGTCAAGTTATAACATTGCTTCCAGTGCATCGTAGGTATTCAGCGTTTGTCTCTGTTGCTGCTGTCACCATCACATCATCATCTCCATCTCCATGTTCCCCGTGGGCACACAAAGCACGCCCTCTTCCTCTTTCTCGGTTGCACACTCCTCTATTGTGTGCATATAGCATGATTCCACTAGTTCTTTTCATTGACATTTAGGTTGTTTCTAGTCTTTGAACGTTATAGATGATGCTGCGTGGATAACTCTGTGCATGTGTCAGTTTGTAAAGGTGCAAGTTTAGTCGTAGGATAAAAGTCCTAATTTTTGTGGATTTTTTGCAGGGAATAGAGTTATTCACATCTATAATTTCAATAAATTTGACCAAATTTCCCCACAGAGGATGTACCCAGTATTAACTCCCGTCAGCAACACGTGAGAGCCGTGGGCCCTGCATTCAGCTGTATCATAGGCCTGGGCACTCTCATAAGCATCTCATCCGGCACTCTGCTTCCTCCCAGACGCCCCCACATTTCCCATGGCGACGGGCGCACTCTGCCCCATCACTACACCCTTCAGTCCAGCTCCTCCTGGTCCCTTATTCTGTTCCCACACTCTAGGCTCGTAGGCACCAGCCGTCTGCAGTTCTTCCTCCCTATCCTCTCTCCTTCCCCTCTCCTCCCGTTGGCCCCTCCTAGGACCAACCTCTGTTATCTCCTGCCTGAACCACACCAGCAGAGTGTGCATCCACAGCAGTGCCAGGGTCATTGGGAAATTAAAGGGAGAAGGCAGTGAGGGTGTCTTTGCAGAAGCAGGTTCAGGAAAGGAACAATCAGGTCCAACTGACAGAGTCCAAAGCACTGGCTTGTGGGGCTGGGGTACTGATAGAGACTCTGGAGGAAGCAGCTAACTAGCTGTCTAAAGTGAGGGTCTGAGGTACCCAGGAGTGCACAATCTAAGGCAACACCTATTCTCAGGGTTATGCAGTACGGGGTCAGCACCTGTGAGTGGGCCACCTTAGATTTATGTGCTGAGCACCTCTCTGGCTGCACCCTAGTCTCCACCACAGGACCCAGAGCTTAATGAGGCTTCGGGTTGGATCTCAGGGTATGACGAGGCCAAGTGCCTCTGTACAATGCCTGGGCACACCCTCAGATCACCTGCTGGGGCCTGACTGCTCTGGGGAAGGGACTGTGTCTTCTCTCTAGGATGAGCAGCGACTGGAGCTCTTTAAAAACCCAATGAACTCTGGGGGCTGGACCCTCCTCCTGAGGGTCCCAGAAGTAAAGTGTGAAATGTTCTAGATAAAGAACACCCTCAGGCTGTTGCAAATGTTTTTTGGTGGGACAGGGGCAGCATCTAAAGATATCAGTCACCAACAAACTGTGCAATCTTAGACAAGGTGCTACCTCTCCCTGAGCCTCGGTTTCCCCACCCATGAAGGGGGTGGTGGCCCTCCTCACCTCACAGGGTTGCTTTGAGCCACAGGTGGAAGAAGGGCTGGGAGAGCTCTGAGCAGCGTGTGTCCCCAGCAGTACTGCTTGATTCCCAGCTCCTGCTCCTCCTTGGAGCATCTTCCTTCTTACAGGTCCACAGGCCACCCCACTCCCTCGGTGTTCATCTCCTATGGCTGCTGGGACAAATCGCCACGAACTTAGTGGCTTATCACAACACAAATTTATTCTAGTACAGTCTAGAGGCCAAAAGTTCAAAACACGTCTCCCGGGCTAAAATTAAGGGGTCGGCATGGCTGTTTCCTTCTAGAAGCTCCAGAGAAAAACTATTTCCTGCCTCTTCTAGCTTCTAGAGGGGTCAGCATCCTTAGCTTGTGGCCACATCACTCCAGCCTCCCCTCACACATGGCCCTCTTCTCTTCCATGTCAAATTTCCCTCTCCCTCCCACTTTAAGATATTTGTGTTAACATTTAGGGTCCGCTCGGATAATCCAGAATAATATCCCTATTGCAAGATCCTTAACTTAATCACATCTGCAAAGTTCTTTTTGCCAGGTAAGGTCACATTGGCAGGTTCAGGATTTGGACTTCTTTGGGGAACCTAACGCACCCTCCTTCTTTATTAACACAGTCTTCCAGGTATTGGAAGACTGTGTTAATAAATCCTCTCCAGCTGGGATCCACTCTGTCATAAGAGACTCAAACTTTTGGCCATAGAAAAGGCCAGAGTCTGGTCCAGGTGCAGTTTGGCTGCCGTGGGATGGAGGGTGGTACTGTGCCCTCTCAGGTTATTGCAGGGCAATGACTACTTGTATTATCTTGTGACATTATATCATATTATTATATTATAGGAGAAGATGTTCTTGCTCAGACTCTGTCTCTCAAAGTAAACTGTCTGGGCAAACTGGAACTCAGCCTTCCAAAAACCACAGTCCCTGCCAAGGCCGCTATCTCTGCCTCTCCCAGAATAGCCCTCATTTTCTCAAGGCAGAAACTAAGTTTCAAAAGACCTGAGACCTCGGCCTTGATTTCCACCAGGGAGCCTGGGGAGCCAAGGGCACAGAGAGATGATGGAGAAGACAGCTCCAAGGTCTTGGTTACATCAGAAAGGCCAAGAAGACAGCAAGAGGGAACAGCCCCTCCTCTCCTGAACCAAAGCCTAGATTATTTATGGATCGGAACCGTGCACATTGCAGCCCTGCTCTGGCAGCTTCAGTGAGAGAGGGCTGCTCTCATCACACCAGCCTCCAGGACAGAGGAGGTGAGCATCTTCCAGACCCCACCAGGAAGGTCTACTCTCCTCACTGGTGACAGGAATAGATCTTACCCAGCAGGGACCTGGCATAGAGACAACCTCAGGGACATCTGAAGGCAGGGCCTCCAGGGAGAGGAGGAAGGGCCTGACAATGGCATGCACTCTGGGCCCACCCTCCAGCCTTGCTGAGCAGTCGCTCCCAGACCCCGGCTTCCCAAAGCCTTGGGGCAACCACAAGTCAGGAGGTAGCCTCTGAATGCCTGCCTCCATTTGCCCTTTCAGTCAATGAGGGTCTTCATGAGCGGTTATTTAGGCATTTCAAGTCCAATTGCTACCTGCACCTGCAATAGCCACATTGCTGGAACATGAAATTGTTCTCCTTGGGAGAGGCAGAGAGGTTGACCTCTCTAAGAATCATTCTTGAGTTACTTGTGCATTTACCTCAAACTCTCTACTTTGCCTTGGGTACGTAGATGGGAAGACAGCAAGAATGTAACTCAGAGGGGATGCCAAGGCAAGGGGGCCAGTGAAAACTTCAGGACGCCATGTTGATGCTTTTCAACCTCCTGGACACAGAGCCCACCTCTCCTTAGCAGTCACTCCACCGGCTCCTTCTCACACTCACAACATTGTAACCACATCTGTCTGGCCATGCCGGGAGAGATGCCAGTGGAATTACTCAATATGGCACTTTTTCAGTTGGGAAGATTAACCAAGCATCTGACCGAATGGTTGGATCTGTGAGCCCTGGGTTCTCAATTTCCATCTCAGAAAGTAGAGCAAGACTTTCTTCGTGACATTTCAGGGTCCTAAGTGCCAAGTCCCTCCTGGTACTTAAAATGTTGTCACCATGTTCTCAATTTCCTCAGAAATTATTTGCCAACTTCACTGCACAGGATCCATAATTGACAGATGAATTTAAGTACCAAAGCTAAGGATTTAATCTCTATGTGTCACGCTCGACATGTATGTAGGCAAAAGAGACAAATATCTATAAAACCTAATTCAGGAGACTCAGGGAGACCATCGCCAAGTTTCATGAGAAAGTGGCTGAAGAAAGAGAAGTGGTTTTTTGTTGTTGTTGTTGTTTACCGCAGTCACAGTTCACCCAAAATAGAACTCAAACTCAAATACGTATTCTATTTTATTTCTAGGGCCTCCGTAATGAGACATCTTGAGCCTGGATTCTTACATTTGGGGAAAAAGAACATTTGGTAATGTTTGGCAAATGGGAACGCTCAGGAAAAAATCAAAATAAAACCAAAAGTAGGCTTTCAAAAAGATCAATAAAATATACAAAACCTCTTGGCAAGAATAATCAATGAAAAGAGAAGGGAAAGTATAAATAAAAAGCAGTAAGAAAAAAAAAGGTAAACCATATCCACAAGGAGATTTTAAAAGTCATAGGAGACTCCTACATACAACTTTTTAACACCAGTTCAAAAGTGTAGATGCAATTGACTTGGAAAATGTAAATCACCGACATTGGCTGAGGAAGCCACAATGATGCACAGTCCCATAAACGTGTCATTTTTGTCTCCATCACATGGCCATCAACCTTTCACGTCCCAAGGCTGCCATGAAGGTGAAAGAACATGTTCCATCACGCTGCAAACTGAAGAGTCACCCTCAGGTGTGAGGGCACACACTGGCCTCGGTCAGAATCCCTACACTGAATTCCCCTAACAGACTCAGGAAGGGTCAGGAAGCCCTAAAATGTATTGTGCGAATTTAAGAGTGTATTAGTTTCCTATTGCTGCTATGACAAATGACCACAAACTTCGCGGCTTATGTGAGGTCCCTAGAGTAGTCAGATTCATAGAGATAGAAAGTAGAATGGTGGTGCCGATGCTGGGGGTGAGGGATGGGGAGTTACTGTCTAATAGGGACAGAGTTTCAGTTTTACATGGTGAAAAGAGCTACGAGGATGGATAGGGTGGTGGTTGCACAGCAATGTAAATGTACTTAATGCCATTGAGCTGTACACCTAAAAATGGTTGTAATGGGAAATTTTACCACACTTTAAACAAAAAGAATTTTTAGAGTAGAGGATCATGGAAGCGATTCCCAGTCTATGCCACCCCTGGGCCATCAAGAGCACAAGAACGTGACCAGGCCCAGGAATCAGCTTACAATGAGCCCCAAAAAGAGCACAGCAGTCAGAAGCTGGGTTGTAGGGTCGGCAGCCTCAGCTCACAGCTCACCTCTTCTTCCAGCCAGCTGTTTGATCTCAGGCAGGTTACTTAACTTCTCTGAGCCTCAACTCTCCTTGTATAAAAAGAAGATAAAACTGCCCACTTTGTGGGATCATCTTACCTGGTGCCCAGCAGTGCTGTTACACATCAGCTAAATTGGTCCCTCTGTGTTTGTAAACTGCCATCACATAGAAAAGGGGACGAGAGCTCTGGATGCTCATCTCCAGTCAACTTTCTTAATCAATTCTCTTTCCTTCCTCAACCTTGAGTTTGCCTTTTTACATTCGCCACTGTCGCTGGTGGTATATTGACACCATCCCAGAACTTCTCTTTTGCTGAAACAGCTAAAAAGGTCACATTTTCTTTGACTCCCAAGATGGGCAAACAAACCCAGCCTGACCCCTGGGAGCCCACCCGAAGCCTGTAATGAGCAGGGTGATTATTCCAGAAACAGCCTGCCTGGCCGCCCCTGCTGCTGAGCACAGCAAGCCCCGCTGGCGACATGGGTCACAGTGGTGACATGGGTCACTCTAATTCCCTCTCACCACAGACTCCAGGAACAAACAGATCCCATGCGGGGGCCAGAGCCCCTCGGGGACACTGGCTGCCAATTCCAAATGAACCTCAAGGCCCAAGGGTACCGGGTAGGCTGCCCCGCCAGGGCCCCTCCCTCTGGGATTGTTTCTCCCCGACAGACAGGCACTAATATCTCCTCAGGGTGGGAGGGAGCATTTTCCCCTCTTCTCCATCCATCCCAGACCTTTTGCTATTCAGGTCCTCAGGATTCAAGGGGAACCAGAGCTCTTGTCTCATGGTCTATGTCACAACGCAATGTCACTTGGGATTTATCCAGCAGGGCAATAATGCTGGACCCCAGAGACAGATTTCCTGGAGGAGGAAAGGGCTGTGACATCTGTTTTTATTGCTTCTAAACCCACTCTGTTACTCCCCCTCTTTGTGAGGACAACAACTTTAATTGAGGTGAGGCCACCCTGGTGGTCTGGCCCCGGGGGGCCCGAGCTGCTCCCCTCTCTGGGCTGAGCCTAAATTGTAGGTTGGGTAAGTGACCGTCATTGGGGCCTGTTTGAGAAGGCAGAAGCAGCTCAGGCTCTTTGCCATCCATGTTGCCCTCGATTAAAGCCACCAATCCCCTGGGGAGGAGGTGGGGAAGAGTATTCCAGAAAGAGAGAGCTATTCTCCCTAGCCAAGTGGAAACAACCCAGATGTCCAACTGACAAATAGATAGACAAAAGGTGGACATCCACACAATGAAATATTACCCAGCCATAAACAGGAATAAAGTGCTGATCATGCAACAGTGTGAATGAATCTTGCAAATATGCTGAGTGACAGAAGCCGGAGACATAAGACTACATACTGTATGATTCGATTTATATGTAATGTCCAGAATAGGCAAACTTATTGAGACAAGACGTCAATTAGTCCTGCTTAAGCCTGGAGGTGGGGAGAAAGTTAAGGAGAAATAAGGGGTGACAGCTAGAGGGTATGGGGTTTATTTTTGAGGTGATAAAAATATTCTAAAATTGACTGCAGCAATGGTTTTACATGTCTGTGAATATACTGAAAACCATTGAATTGTTCACTTTAAATGGATGAACTCTATGGTATGTGAATTATATGTCAATAAAGCTATTTTAAAAGGAAGGAAGGAGGGAAGGAGAGAAAAGAAAAAAGAAAATGAAAGAAAAAGCAAAGCAAAGAAGGAAAGGAAAGGAAAAGAAAGGGGGGTGAACTAGGGCAAGACCCAACTTCACAACTTGCCAGCTGTGTGACCTAGGACAGGTGACTAACCTCTCTGTGTCTCAGTTTTTTTCACCCTAAAAGCATGGCGTGATAGCATAATTATACCAACTGCTCTGTCATCTAAAGATTCATTAGACAAGGTATATGAACACTTAGTATGTGCATAGAAGTCAATACACAACCTCCCTTTCTCCTACCCCAAGCATGGACCATAGAGAGATTGGCACAGACCAGGCAAACGGGGATAGATGTAACACTTTTATTATTGATGAGCAGATTAGAGAACATGGTTCTAACTCAGCTGGTTTATGATGGGCTAATTGCATAGAATTTTATTGGCAAAGCAGCAAAACACAGGCCTCCTCCGGGGAGTCTGTCCCTACATGACTTACAGTGGTGAGTCAGGAAGGGATGCCTCCTGCTCCATCAGGTCCATCGAAGTTAGAGGGGATATGTCTAGGCTGACCACAGGAAAAAGCTGGTGAAGACGAAGAGGCCGGAAGCCTGCAGGACTACCTCCACCTTGAAACAAGGAACAGAACACATTTTCCCCCAGTGAGAGCTGATCAGTATGTTTATGATTATTATAAATGATGAACACGGTCAGTGCCTGGCAGGTGTTAGGTGCTCCATAACATTTTTTTTTTTTTGGTGCTCAATAACTTTTTATTAAGGTGTTAACAAAATCCCACATTTATATAAGTGCGAATATTGGGGAAAAATTGAAAGTGCAGCCACCAAAGCATTAGCAGTATGTAACTCTGAGAGGCAGAATTATGAAAGATTTGTATTTTTTTCTTTGTGCTTCTCTATGTTCTCCAGGTTTTTTTCTAATGAACATATTTTTTTATGTTATTTTTAAGAAACGCTTCATTGTGGCTTGTGAAGATTTGAGGACCTGCTCCTTGCCTTCAAGGAGCTAAAAATTCTATTTAGGAAGAAGGTACTTTATAGAGTAAACCATTAGGAAAGGGACTCACACGTGTGGTTTACACAACGTGCGTAATAGCAACTCACAGGAGGAAGAGGTCCTTGGGGGCGGGGCTTGCTTCCCAGAGCAGGGGAGTCAGCCTGGTAATTTAGGCACCAAACCACAAAGGTTCTCTTTCTGCCAGACAATTCCAGTTCCCACACTTCCCAAGTCCCATAATTGGTCTCAAAGCCAGATTTCCAACATCTTCGACTACAATGACAATTTCTGACTGCCAACTTCACTTTTACTTTTGAAGTCCCAAGCTTCTGATGTATATATTTCCAGTCATTTTGAGTCTTCACCTTGTCCTGTTTGTGTGGTTATATGATTTATTTTAAAATGCCAACGGTCGAGCTTATGGCTCAGTATCAGAAATGATGGTCACTCGATACCTATCCCTCATATTACAGAGGCTAGAAGCTTAGAAACTACATTTCTCAGAATATCTTGCCATCAAGATTATTCTAGACTAGACTCCACCATTGAGACCTATCCAAATAAGATTTGAGAAATGGGAGAAAGCCTGAGGTCACTGCTTCCCTGGCACTAGTGGGCAGACATGTGGGACTTGGCAGATGGAAGGTTTTGTAGCAGCTGCCTGCGGTTCCCACCAAAATCCCACCTCAGTCCCACAGGCAGCTATGATCTCTTGCAGTTCCTATCAGTTCCCGGTTTGTCAGACTTTAGTGGCAAACCTGAGCACCAGTGACAAATTTCCATGATCCTTGTTCATCTATCATCTAGCTCTTCAACAGTTTTGGAGGCACTAATCTCCTGAATTAAATCTCTTCTTTTTCTGAGCAATGCAAGGATTTTCCATCTGATTCATCAATAATAGAAGCTAGATTGAGCACCTCTACCTTCCAAGCACAGTGTTAAACATTTTACCTGCATTATACAATCACACAAGATGGTTATAATATTATTATTATTGTTGTTATCATCCCTATTTTTGCTCTGACCAAGTTCACAGAGAAAATAAGAGACCCAGCTGAGACTTAAAGTCAGGTCTACCTCACTCCCCATTCAGGACCCATCTTAACACCTTATTGAAATGCTTCAGTTGGCTCCTCTTGAAAGCTATGCCAAAGTTCTCAATGAACTGGAGTTTCTTTATCCTCAAACCTAGAAAATGTGGATGTGTCTCTGGAGACACATCATTAGAAGTAAGTGTCCCAGAGGACCTGGGAGAAGACTACATTCTTAGCTTATTTTACTGGAATCTCCTCCCCTCTCTGGAAACGTGGATAGGTCAGTTGACAAACTGCAATGTCCAGTCTCACCTGGTTTAAGATAAGCCTAGATGGAGCAGATATTACCTGTTTGTGGAAGCATTTATTTCTAAGGGAACTCGAGAATACTAGGATTCAGAAAATTCTTGGCCCATTTAAAAGACCATTTGAGACCCAAAGAGCCATTTCCTGGGTCCCTTGGAACTCGCTTTCTGTTAATGCCATCTCTAGATGGGTAAAACATTGACTTAAGCAGCTTTAAACACAACAAAACCTTTGTTTTGAATCTAATTCAAGTGAAAAGTCAAAGGCTCCTGGAGCAAGTAGGGGGTTGCAGGGAGTTTTCTGTCCTTCTCGAGCTCTGATTCTTTCAAACTATTCCACTTTGGGAAGGAAGCAAACCAATTCAAGAAATGAGACTAAAGTAGTTTCGGGTTTAGGGTAATTATTTTTGAAATTGGAGGAAAATATGTATATATTTATTTTGGGCCCATTAGAGCTTTGAAACGTTAATGTCTAAATTGCCAGAATTATATGAATTCCCTTTCAAAATTACTGTTTTAAAAAATCTGTAACGTGATTTGGAACTGTCTTCCCACCCTGTAAAGTGATATCACCACTTCATCCTTGATCCTTTCCTTTTTAATCAAAGCAGACGTGCCTATTCAGTTTCCCTGACTCGGAAAGACTTCCCCACTCTCTGAATAGGAATCGGGTGCTTCTGCCGACAGTCTTGGTCTGAAGACCAGCTCAGGATCCCCTTTTCATGGAAATGGTTCAGGGAACACTGGAACCACATGATTTATTATACTAAATATTTCCCCTAGTTAAAAAAAAAAAATTGTGGTAGAGTAAGGTTTGGAGTGCCAAGCAGGTGGTTCTGAGCAGGGAGCAGGAACATCCCAGGGCCAGCCAGGGAGGAAGGCCAAGTGGCCCTGATCTCAAATGTCTTCAGATTTTTCCAAAGTGAGAACACAGCAAAGTTTTGAAAGTTCCTTAAAGAGTCCAGAAATTGGCTGGATCACGTCATAACTGGAGTCTATGTAGGCCAACAACAGCCTGCACGTGAGATCTCCAGAGCCCCAGATGGCCTAAAGTTAGGCCACAGGGGCAAGGGAAGGGGGATGGGCACATGGAGATCTAAGATCCCAACCTGCACCCCTCATCTTCAGCTGTCTGTTTTATTTTTATATTGGGTTCTGCAGTGGATTTCAGTTGAAAAAAAGTTATCTGGGACAAAGAAAAATTTTAAACTTTGTATCTTCTCCAAAATTCTCATCTTTCAGATGAAAACGAAAATGAGTTCTGTAGAGGAAAAACGACTCACCTTAGGTCAGAGTGTTAGACTCACAGGCCCACAGGCCTGGAATGACAATAATATTACTTGTCGTATATTGTGTTACCTGGGGCAGATCCCAGCAAGTTAGTCACCAGATTTTTCTCTTTTTATCCTGAACACATAGACAATTTCCAATTTGTGGTTAGGTTTGGCCACATGAGCAGATTCTAGCCCATAAGTGTACCCTCTGTCAGCTCTCCCTTGTCTAATGGCCAGATACAGAGGATTCAGCGAAAGTCGCAGAGCCTACAGGAGGGATCCTGAGTCCCTGAGTGACCTAGTGGAGTCGAGACCCAGGTGCACCTTCCTACTAATAAAAAATAACATTGGAGGGTAGAATGAGTGAGAAATAAAATGTTGGTTTATTATAGCAATCAGCCTACCGAGACTAATTCCATACTGTAAAAGAACAGCCACTATTTTATTTGTTTCATTTTGGCTTTTTGCCCACACAGAATCCACCTCTCCTTTGGGTTACCACCATTCTATTTCTCTCTTCTCTCATTAGTTAATTCTACTGTCAATCAGGATACCCCACCCTCCATAAGCCTGGGGGTGGGCACAAGACCAATATCAGCCAATCAAAGTCTCTATCCTGAGAATTTGCATCCTGAGCAGAATAAATGAAAGGAAAAAAAACAGTTGCAGCTGATTCCTTTCATTAATGGTTCATAAGAGCTGCTCTAGTTCTAGTCTTTTCCAAAATATAATTAAGTTTATTCTCCATGCTCTCATAATATCCCTCTGATTAAATTTTCTTTCTATTTCCTTTTTTTCTTAAGATTTCTAAGTCCATGTCTATTTCCCATAACAACAAAGACAACAACAACAACAAAAAAACCTAAATTGATACATTATTAAGATGAAATAATAAGATTGTCTAACATTGGGTGATGTGTCATATCTCACCTAAAAGTTTCAGAAAATATCGCCTTATTTAACCTTATACTAACCCTGCCAAGAATAAAATAACATGTTATAATCAGTGAGATTGATTGTCCAAGAAAAGCCACTTGCCCAAGATCACATAGCTAGTAAGTGGGGCAGCTGGAGTCAGATTTAGAAGGTCTGAGTTCAACTCCAATATTCTATTCAATAGTCACCTCCACAGGTAATAAATAAACTTTTACTACATTTTTAATTGTAAAAGTAAGGCATTTATATTATTTTTAAAAGGCTTTCGATTTCCCTTATCACCAGAACCACTTTTAATAGTGACTTGTGCATCATTCCAGAATTTTTCTATGTATATACTAGCATAGATTTTTAAAATCTGGATATATGGGATTATTATAAAAGTGGTCTTCTGTATTTTACTTTTTAACCTTGCACCTTGGGGATCATGCTGCAGTTGCACACACACCATCCTCAATTGCTTCGTGGCTATGTAGTCTTGTTTTATAGGCACGTGTACTGTTATTTATTTATAACCATCTACCTATAGAAATTTCAGTAGTTTTCTGTATTTTCAGCATATCAATATTCAATATTGACTTTATTTATTTTAATATTTCAAATAAAATATATTTATTTCAATATTCATGGGCCTTTGAGCACATGTGTGAGTTCATCTGCAGGGTAGATTCCTACATGTGAAATTGCTGGATAAAGATGCACATGAATTTTAAATTTTGATACATGTAACTGATTTGTTCTTCCAAAGAAATAACCCTAATTCATACTCTATATAAACATCCTGAGAAAATTGATAAGTGGCCTTGAAACATGAGATATCATTATGGATAATTGAAGTAACATTGATGGTTCATAGTTGCTAGGTTCTATGGCCCAAGCATAGAATCCCT
Organism: Pteropus alecto; assembly: GCF_000325575.1. NCBI lineage: Eukaryota > Metazoa > Chordata > Mammalia > Chiroptera > Pteropodidae > Pteropus > Pteropus alecto. Next base: position 61,653,767 of record NW_006494614.1, read on the forward strand.
GCCTTTTGCCAATGAAATGCCAAGATTGCAGCTATTGACCTTTTGGGTAATGGCCAAAAGGCATTTGCCTTGAATCAATAAACCACAGAGACTGAAACACAGTTTCCATCAAGAGAAGGAGGGTTTGATGCATACCCCCAGCCAGTCATGAAGCTCTCAGCTGAACACATATGAGCTTCAGAGAAAGTTTCTGGTTTGGATTACCAGAAAAATAATGTGGGACTGTAAATAGACCTTATGACTTTTTATGAGGAAGCCATGTGATGCTTTTATTGCCTTCACAGCAATAAATGTCGACATCAATTTAATTATTTGCTGCTTCCCTGCCTGCCCCCTTTCCACAGAGGAAAAAACATCACAGAGTGTTTTCACCTTGTCTGCAGCCCCATCAGGACCAGTAAATGAGTGAGTGAGATGCTGTCTTCAGACAAAGGGTCTGAACCACAGAACTTCCAGCTGGAGCAAGGACTCAAGGGGTAACTCACTAACCCCATGGCACCCAGGGTCCACCTATCTGGACAATCTCAATATTTATTGCACATTACCATAAAGCGAAACTGAAGTTCCCAACACACGCAACAACCACTTTCTCATTTTAGTTTTATGATTCTGGGAAATAGGAATCATTAACCTCTTTAAGCCCCGCTTTCCTCATCTATCAAAGGACCCGATGCCAGGGGTCAGTGGTGACGCCAAGAGGTAGAATACAATGTCCTGGGCTCTAGTGCAGCAATCATATGACTTTCAGTGGTCTCAAACTGAAAGTCTTAAAAATCGTCCACATCTTCTCAGAAATCCACCCTTTGATAGTTCTGATCTCATCCCCTACTACTTTTCCTCCCTCCCTCCCTCCCCTCCAAACACTCTCGGCCACACTGAACACCTTGCGGTTCGTTGAATATTCCAGGTATGTTTCTGCTTCAAAACCTTTGCACTAGCTGTTCACCCTGGCTAAGATTCTCTTACTGCAGGTTTCCCCATGGCTCCCTGTTGAATCTCTTTCAAGATTTTTCTCAAATGCCACCTTCTCAGAGAGGGTTTCAAACCAACTATCCTTTTAAAGTTGCGGTGCTGCCACTACCCACAACGCTTTCTCTCCCACTTCCAAGCATTCTTTTTGTTTCATAGCACATCACAGCAGACACACATTACATTAACTTGTTTGCTTTTTTATAGCTATTCCCCAGAACGTAAACTCCACAAAAGTAAGGTTTGTTTCTATAGTTTTGTTTTATTTTATTTTTGATGTATCCCAGAGCCTAGAATAGTGCCTGGCATAAAATGCCAGTGAATTATCGAAAGGTAAGTGGATTGAGATGAGGCTATGTGACCAAGACATTGCAGTGTGCACATCAAATCCTATTCCCCTTCCTCGATACTCAAGAAGACTACATTTCCCAGCCTCCCTCACAGCTAGGTAGGGGCTGTGTGACAGCTTTCTGACAAATATGGGCAGGAGTGTTCTAAGCCACTCCCAGACCTTATCTAGAAAACATCCTCCAGGATCCTCCAGCTCCATCTTCCACTTTGTCAGTGACTATGGAGGTCACGTGATGAGAGGACAGAGCCACATAAAGTATCCTGGATCCCTGAGTCACAGCATGGAGGCACCCATCCTAAAGAGTCACCAACCTGAACTACACTTTGAGTGAGAAAGAAATGAATCTTTATGGTATGAAACTGTTGAGATTTCAAGGTTTATTTGTTACTATGGCCAAGCCAATTCTAAACCAATACAGATGGAAAATACTGGACTACAATTCGGTAGACCTGGATTAAAAATACGGTCAGTTCTTCTACAACATGGCATACATGTTCCTTAAAATCACTGCACTATGCAAAATTGGACGACAAAACCACAGAGCTTATGAGAAGAAAGGGATTAAGAGAGCAGCACTCAAAAACTTCATCAGTGACATGTTAAAAAACAAACAATAGGAATCTAATAAAAATGGTACCTTAGTTTCATACATGTTAAATGGCCAGAAAACCCATAAATACTATATATAGAAAATATGACACTTAACCTTGAAAAAAACCTGAAATTTGCTGAAGAAGGAAGCTTCAGAAAGATTATAGCCTGTGAGCTATTATGGTGTTAGAAGGGAGGTTGTCTGAATTCCTCACTTAGAAAATTTTACTAGATCTAGGATCAATAACTAAGGCTCTCAGGCCAAATCTGGCCCACCATCTTTTTTGGTTGATAAAGTATTATTGGAACACTGCCACACCCATTCATTTACGTACTGCCCATGGCTGCTTTCACGGGCAGAATCGAGTGGTTGCAAACAAAGCCAACATAGCCTATAATATCTGCTCTCTGGGCCCTTTACAGAAAATGTTTGCTAACCCCTGGATGAGATGGTCTCTGGGATCTCATTGGGTTTGCCATTTTTCCATACAATTTGCTAAAAGAGTGGTATCTAACCCCTAGTTCTGATCCCCTTCTATATGAGCAAGGAAGAAGGTGTAGGTGTGCACATGCACGTGCACGCACGTGCGCGTGCGTGTGCGCGCGCGCGCACACACACACACACACACACACACATGCACTATGGCCAGATCTTATCTGAGTAAACTATCCAAGCCTGCATTCAGCTCTGTCCCACCCCAGGCACTGTGCCCATATCTTGGGGCAACCACCCTCCGCAGCCCACCTGCAAGTGCTCTCTGGTCAGCTCACACCCGCCACAGGCTGGGGAGAGCTTAAGTAAAACCATTCATTTTCTCTTCCTCTCAGGGGACACCTTGGAAAGTCTGTCTATCTGGGTCATTGACAGACTAGAGGGAAGGCCATGAGCTTTACCTAATGAGTCAAATGCAGCATACCCAGACTAAACAGCCTTAATTAAGCCCCCACAAAGGTTAAAAGGGTAATTAGATCATCTAAGTGAGGGATGAATTAGACGGATTGGCTCTTCACCCCCATGGACCAACTAGAACTTCCTTATGGAAGGGACACCCTTCATGCCCACCCTAGGGTTTGTCATAGTTGGTCCAATGCATGCTTTCTCCACAAAGGTCCAGTCCCTGGCCTGGGGGAATGTTGAAAGTAATTGTCATCATAGCAACATCTGCAAACCTTCCAGGCCATGAGTCTTGAGAGCCTGAGAATTAAATTAGATTATTCATTCAGAGAGACCCTTGTGCAGGAGCCCCCATTGCTCCCTGCCTAGCACCCCTCAATGTTCCATCTCATTTAGGACAAGTCCAAGAGCCAAAGCAAGACTGGCAAGCCCCTCCCCCAAACCTCCTGCTGCCCACCTTGCGTCACACAATAGCCTAGTGGCAGGATTCGAATCCTTGATCCCAGACTGAGGCTCTTAATCACTACAAAATACAGGGACTGTGTGTCAAGGCTGAGGCTAGGTTCCCATACGTGCTTCCATGCACATGTTTATGTAGGTTAGAGGCAGTTCTAGATCACCAGGGTAATGGTGGCATTCTTGCTCACTGGCTTTCTCTAGTGTTAACCTGGAAGGAAGAGTAAGGATCTCTTCTGTGAACGGGGCCCAACCATCAGCTATCTTACCTGTGGCAAGTGGTGGTCTCATTGAGAGGAATGGTGGGAACTCCTGGGTTATTGGGTGGATGAGCAGAGAGAGAGTTGTTGTTGATTACTCTGTGAGTGCATCTAGGACAGGGCTGGGGGGTCTAGCCCTAGGCTCCTCTTGCTTCCCAGCTTCAAACAGAAAACAAGGGCAGGGTCTCCTGCAATCCCCTCCACACAGATACCAGGCAGCTGCCACCATCCCCTGCCCAAAGCAGGGCTTCCCACACACTTCTCTGCCCTTACAGCCCACACAGAATATGAGAACATTGTGCAGCCCATAAGGGACCATTGAAAAGTGGGTGGAGGCCCCTACCGGGATCTGGTAAGGAAAAGCATCATTTTTTTTACTTATGCTGAAAAAAAAAACACATAAAATTCGAGGTTGGGGAAAATGTTTAAATATTGAAAGAATACAAAACTTCCAAATAAAGGTAATTTAATTTTTTTAAAGTAGGCTTTTGATCTTTCCTCCATGAATGTAATTTTTTAAATTAGATTTTATGCTTGAAATAGTCACGCCAGCCTGGGTTCTCCCAGTTTTTATTCCTCTCAAAGCAGATCTGATATGAGGACTTGAGAGAAAGTAGTTTACTAGGGAGGAGACATCAGGAAGCACAAGTGCAGAAATAAGAGTGAGACAGAGGAACGAGACAAGTCAGTCAAGGGGGACATGGGACATAGAGACCACTGTGGGCGCATGGGACTCAGCTCCGCCGGGGACCTCCGAGAAGCCATGTGGGACATGCTCCAGAAGTGCCCTCCTGCCACCACAAGAAGCTGCAGAGCCCTATCCCTTATGAATAATGATGAAAAGTCCTCAAGAGAATACTAGCAAACAGAATCTAACAGCATATTAAAAAGTTGGTACACCATTACCAAGTGGGGCTTATCCCAGGAATGCAAGGATGGTCCAACATATGAAGCTCAGTCACTGTAATGCACCACATTAATAAAATAAAATGGGGTAAAACTACCTAATCATCTCAATTGACACAGAAAAGCCAATTGACAAAATCCAACCCCTTTTCATGATTTAAAAAAAAAAACTCGGAAAACTAGAAACAGAAGGTAACTTTCCCGAAATGGTAAACAATATTTAAGAAAAACCCTCAGCTAACATCACACTCAATGGTGAAAGACTGAAAGCTTGCTTTCTACCATCAAGAACAAGACAAAGATGCCAACCTGCACTGCTATTCAACACCGTGCTGGACGTCCTGGCCAGAGCAATGAGGTCAGAAAAAGAAATAAAAAGGATATAAATTGGAAAAGAAGAACTAAAACTATCTCTATTTGCAGATGACATGATCCTACATATGGAATTGCCCCCTTGGAGTGTAAAAATAGGGAATCAGGGGTATTTATCTACCAACTCTCATCACTCCATCTCCCACCCCTCCCACCCCCACCCCTTCATAGAAGGACGTACCCATCTTCTCACTTCCAAGTTGCACGGGGATATGAGTGAAGCAATCTTTCACATGCCAAAAAAAGTTATCAAGCAGAAAATAAGAGAAACTCAGGTGCTTGCAATGCGGGGAGGGTAAAGGGAGGGTGCTGCCAGCTGACTGGAACTTGTCTGCCAGAGCTGCAGGTGAACTGGGGGCCAAGGGGATATGGGACAAGGCATTTGCAACAACTACCACTGGTAGAGACATTTTGAAGATGATTCTTCAAGATCTTAATAATCACTGCCAAAAAAACATTTGGTTTACACGAGGTGATTTTAAAAAAACTTTTAACCAATTTTTAGAGCTATTTAAAAATGGTTAATAATTAAAACTGTTTTAAAGACCCTATTGTACATCATTTTCTATTATAAACAAATGTACATAAAAGGTTTTGGGATAAAAAAGAATGAATTTTAAATTCAATTGAATTTTTCCATATCGGATATTCCAAAATAAGGAAATAATGTTTTCTAGAAATTTCATATAAATAAAATCACTGCACGTGTGTTCTTTTGCACGAGGCTTCTTTAACTCAGCATAACGTTTTTGAGTGTTAGCTTTGTCATGCATAGTAGGTAGGTAATTCGTTTTTATTTTTGTTTTTGTTTTCATTGTTGAGTTGAATTCCATTGTACACCTGAAATGGGTAAATTTCATGGTGCGTAAATTACGTCTCAATAGAGCTATTTAAAAATCAGTAAAAATGAAGCTCTAATTTATAGAGTGTGCAAGCAGCCCTGATACAAGCACCCCACAGTGAGCTGGGCATCCCCCACCATGACCTCATGCAGACAGCAGAACCTAGTCTGTGAGGACAGAGATTCTGGTGATCCCCACCCCAGCAAGCTCAGGTACATGCCACGCTCCCTGTACCGGAGGGAAAACAAGCTCCTCTAGCAATTCTAGAATTATTTGTCCATAACAGGCAGTGGCCATCTCTGAGCTGGACACTCACGCAAATGCCCAGGTTGAGGACACTTCCTGGGCTGCTATAGCTGAAGCCACTCATAGCAAGGGATGAGAGCGGCAAGTACCTTGGGCCACTCGCAGTGAGCAGTGCACTGTCAGATACCAACCAGGCTGCTGGCAGCTGAGGCAAGCCTTGGACTGAGGGCTGATACCCAGAGATTGTCTTGGCACTGCCCTGAGCTATAAGGTTGGGCCACTCTGGGCTTGAAAGACCACCTCCTCTCAGTGGCCTGCAAGCCCTTCAGCCAGCCTCTCCAGCCTTGACCTCCCATGTTTCACTGTTTACTCCATTCCTTCGAGTTTGTCTTATTCACACAAGTGAGTATGGTCAGCGCTGTCTCACCCCAGTGCCTTTGCACTTGCTGCTTCCTCTGCCTGGGCTGCTTTCCTCTCTTACTTCTTTTTTTTTTTTTAAAGCCTACAGCACCTGGTCTTCCTAGGTGGTCTCCCATTCAAGTAGTAACCAGGCCCAACACTGCTTAGCTTCCGAAATCAGACGGGATCGGGCTTGTTCAAAGTGGCATGGCCGTAGACCCCTCCCTTACTTCTTAACCTCTCTTCATTCAGCAAATCTCACTGCCAAGGCCATATGCTGAAAGAAGTCCTGGCTCACCACCCCCAGCCCAGGTTAGATGAACTCACAACACTGTGTCATGTGATTTAAGTTCCCGGTGTGAAGGTGTGGAATGTCTGCCCCCTGCTGGACTGAAAGCGCTCGAGGGTAGTGAGCACACCTGCCCTGCTCCCCTTGGCAGCCTCGGTGCCTAGCATGGTGCACGGTGCACAGCACCATTCATGAGATATTGGGTGGAACTATGAATGAATAAAGAAATTCATAATAGCAGAGTTTGGCCAAGTAACTCAACTTCTTTGAGCCTGATCTCATATTTCTAAAAGGGGATAACGTCATTTGCACCGGGGACCATTGTGACAATTCCGTGAGCTCATGTGCATGAACACAGCCAGCACCAGGCCTGGCACACACACTGTCGTGACTACTCATTGAGCCCTTTCTCAGGGCCTGGACCAGAGCTGGATGCGTGTTTACGCCCACTGAGTCCTCCCTTCAACCCTGTGGGGCTTCAACGCTGTCCTTGTTCCCGTTTTACAGATGAAGAAATTGAGGCTTCGCAGTGCTCACTGACTTGGTCCAGGTCTGATCATTAAGAGCTGTGCCCTTAGTTGCAAAACTATCATCAAGCCAGAAAAGCAGGATAAAATTGCTTAGACAAACTCCTGCTGACATATCTGGTACTAACAGTGATGTCCTCTGCAAGGCGGGACCGCGGAGCTTCACGGATGCTTGATGTGCGGGGCTTTCCCGCGAAGAGCATGAACGGCGAACGTAAAAAGGAACATGGAAAAGGAATGAAGGAGCAAACTGCTCACAGATTGCGTCTCCCAGGCTGGGCGGCCCAGGGTCCCCAGAGCTCCCAGGCCCTCATGTGGGGAACACCCAGTTAGATGCTCTCAAAGACCCCGGGCCTCCTCCAACAGCCACGACCTTTCACCCAGCTGACCAAAGGGAAGACCACCAGGGAAGCAGAGGTCAGCCAGCAAGGGGGTGGTCGCAGGGAGGGCATTTCCAGGAGGGGAGCTTCTGGGGGGTCTCTGGGAGAGAGGGGCGGGCTGAGGGGCTGGAGAGAGGAGAGGGGTTTGAGCTGGGAGGTCACAGGAAGGGGCGGGCCTGAAGGGACATCTTTGCAGCCTTAGCCTCTCTCTTCATCAGGAGTCCTTTCGTTTGGGGGAAACCGAAGGGGAGAGAGAAGAGAAGAAAAACAAAGAGAGAACGGGAGCTGAGAAAGAGAGACACAAAGATAAAAACAGATAGAAAAAGCACAGAGATGGGGAAAGGGACAGAGGGAAGCTTGGGGAGACCAGGAGAGACACAGCTAACAGGAGAGAGACCGAGAAATACACAGAACAGACAGAGACAGAGAGAGGGGAAGTAGAATGGCAGGATCTGAGCAAACCCTGGAGCTAGAAGGGCCGCAGGGTCAGCCCGTTCTTGTACAGCCAGAGACTTTCATAGAGAACTCCCAAATGGACTCCAGAGAGTACAAGATGCTATCAAAGTCCAGAGCAGGCTAGATACCCAGAGAATCCGAGTGTGTCAAAACGGCAAAACCAAATAACACACAAAGGGCTCCCCTCTCCTCCTCCCCCTCCCCCTCCTCTCCGTCTCCCCCTCTCTCTTTTATCTGCCTCCTCTGGTCCTCACTCTCTCCCTCTCTCTCTCCTGCCCTCTCCATGGACCTGGGGACGGGGAACTGATGGATGGCGCTGGGGGAGGACAGGGAAGGAAGGAGGGCGTGGCTGGCAGGTTTGGCTGCAGAGGCCTGCTCCTCATTAAGGCTCGCTCAGCCTCACGACACAGCGCTAATTATGGTTGAGTATGTCATGTTATTTTGATTCATATTTCCTGTCTGGAAAATAGACTGGAGTGTTGGGCCCTGGGCCAGGACAGAGGCCAGGAAGGCAGGGGCAAGAACCTGCCCCCTCGCTGACCAGAGCCCCTGTAGGAACCGGGAGCTTTCCGGGGGGCCGAGCTGCCACCTACGCCCCTCTCCCTCCGTCCTGTCCATGCTCTGCCCTGCATTGCTGACGTCTTGCCCGTGCAGAGTTCAAATCTTACCTTGGCCGCTCCTCCCAGCCCAGCCTCACTTGTCTCATCTGTGAAATGGGAATGTGCAACACGTGAGGTCTGCGGCGAGCACCCTACGGGATGAAACTGGCACGTGTGCGGCAGCAGCGTGTTTTATGATCATCCTGGTTTTTGTCACTACTTCAGAGCAGCAGTGACCCAAGGGGCAGGAGCCTCTCCTCTGGAGGAAGTAAAGCAGGTGAATGGGAGGGTGGGCTCTGGGCTCTGCTGAGTATCTACTTACCTCCCTGTGAAATGGGTTCACACCATGCCTTCCTCATGGGTCCCTGGCAGGGCACATGGGTCCATTCACGCACACACAAAGTCAGTGCTTGCAAACAGAGCTTTCTTCATTCTCATCGTGAGGGGCTGTCTCTGCTCCATTCCCCTCAGAGTCTCCAGCGCCTCCCAGGACTGACCCCGAAACGAGTGGAACCCGCAGTGTCACGCAGTGGGCTTCGCAGCTGGTGCCTTCTCTGGAATCACCCAAGTACGCAGCACAACCAGGTTAAGGGACTGGGAGCCGGGTTGGGGGCTGCCGATGGGAAGACAGCCCCCGCCTCCTTCTCTTGCCAAAGGAGCCAAGTGTCAGCTCTAGGAAAAGCTCTCAGGGACACGCTCAGGCGCAAGGGGGCATTTTTTTTAATCATCGATAGACAAGCCCCCTGAGCAACTTCTGCATGCCAGATGGAGTCCTGGGTCCTGCCCTCCTGAGCTCGCCATCTGCTTGGGGTGTATTATCCACAAGACAAGGCTACCCAGTGTGGTACTTACCGCCAGTGAGTGGGATAGAGGCTCTGTGCCCTCCTCAGGAATCGAGACAGAGGACAGCTCACCGAGAGGCCATGCCCACAGCTGGGATCATGGCAGGAAATCAATGATGAGCAATGATTTAAAAAAGAATCTAATGTATATCATTAAGTGAAGCAAGCAAGACACAAGACTATAGACATATGTATATATATACGCATATACATGCACACGCACTTATATATCAGTACACACGCATAAATACATATACACACATATGTACATATGTGTGTTCATATATAAGTACAGAAGTAATGCTAGCCTTTGTATAAGAGAAGAAAATAAGAATCTATTTGCATAAAACAACCCAAGTGCCCATCAACAGGTGAGTGGATAAACAAAATGGGAGCTATTAACACAATGAAATATTATTCAGCCATAAAAAGAAGTAAAATACTGGCACATGCTACAACGTGGATGAAAACATTATAAGTAAAGAAGCCAGACACAAAAGACCATGTATTCTGTGATTTTATTTATATGAAATGTCCAGAAAAGGCAAACCTGTAGAGAGAAAGTTGGTGAGTGGTTGCCAGGGGCTGGAGGCGTTAACTGTAAATGGGCATGATGAAAATTATCAGGGGGCGAACATGGTGTAACTGATTTCAGACTGTGTAAAGTTACTAAAAAAAACCTTGAATTGTACACCTGAAATGGGTGGACTTTATGAGATGTAAAATAGGCCTCGATAAAGTTGTTTTTAATCTCTGCTTCTTTGAGCGCTGTGTTTTCTGGCTGCCCCCATGACGCAGGAGAAATGGACAAACCCCATTCTCAGTAGAGGTGGAGGGATCAGCTGATGGGTGGAGACAAGAGTGAAGCTTCTCGGGAATTCATCACAGCTCGACTTTTGAACCACAACGGGTACTTACTTACTCACTTGAATGTGTTAATATAAAATAAACTAATGTTCATTTAAAGGATGTCCCTCCCTAAGCCCAGGCATCCCCACCACACTCCGCCAAGACAACCCAGCACTCCGGACCACCACAGGCATCTGTCATCATCATTATTATTAGGGGAAACTGAGGCTCATGGATTTCTCCAAGCCCATAAGGGGTGGAGCAGAGATCTGAAGCAGACTGGCAACTTGCCACATTGTTTACAGTTTCAGCTGCTTCTGCAGAAAGCCCAGGGTATCATGGACCTTCTTCCGCAGACATCAAGGCACAGGTAACTCTGGACTTCAATCCCTCCACCCACGCCCTGCTCCACCCCGTGGAAACAGCCTGCAGGTCCCTTTACTCAGCCCTCCTGAAAGGACCAGCTAGAAAGTGGGGCATCCTTGGGTCCTCCTGCCCTCTTCCAGCTGGGGACACTGTGGGCAGAACCCCTGCAGCCAGAGACAGCCCTACACCAGCACCCGCCTTCCCAGCAGAAAAGCTTTGTTCTCCTTCATTACATTTGGTGTTATGTTTTAACTTCCATGACAGGTCTTAAGAAAACTCTTTGGACATATTTCACTAGCAAAACCAAAGCCTTACAGTCCAAAAAGACCAAGGGAGGTAGAAGGTGGTGGGGGGTTTGGGGAGAGGAATCAGACTAAAATAAGAAAAAATTGATTTTTTTTATTAAGATAAAACTCACGTGCCATAAAATTATTTAAAGTATGCAATTCAGAGGTTTTTAGTTTAATCACGAAATTGTGCAACCATCACCACTATCAAGTTCTAGAACATTCTCATCATCCCAAAAAGCAATCCCACCCATACTTCTTAAGTCACTTCCCACTCCCCCTCCCCCAGCCCCTGGCAACCACTGAGCTACTTTCCATCCCTACAGATTTGCCTATTCTGCACATTTCATATAAACGGAATCATATGAAATGTGATCTTTTGTATCATGGCTTCTTTCATTCAGCATCATGTTTTGGAGGTTCATCCACTTTGTGACATGTATCAGGACTTCATTCCTTTTCAGGGCCGAATAATATTCCATTGTGTGGATGCACCACACTTTGTCTATCCATTCATCAGTTCACGGAGATCTGAGTTGCTTCCACTCGTATGCTGCTAACATCCACGTGCAGGTTTTTGCATGGACCTGTGTTTTTATTTCTCTTAGGGAGACACTTGGGAGTAGAACTGCTGGGAAAAATAAAGTCTTGTCTGTAGGCTGGTATTCTCTTTGAAGAAAGACACGTTTCCAGCACCTGAGAGACAGGAAGAGAATGGGAACTGCTCACCGCTCACGGCAAGAGTTACTTGGGAAATGACGGTGGTGGGCAGGGAGGGCTCCAGGATTTGAAAATCCAGGAGATGTTCTGGAATGGTGGGCTTCAGCTGAGCCTTACGAGCTGGGGAGCACTGGGGGAGTGAGTGGAGTTCGAGAAATCCAGGGATTTTCTAGAAAGGAGGCACAGTATGAGCCAAAACCCCATGGTGGGCATATGCACAGTCTCCAGACCACTGGCGGGTTTGTGTAGAGCAAGGGTCCCCAACTCCAGGGCCACAGACTGGTACCAATACTGGAGGTGAGTGGCAGGAGAGCGAGCGAAGCTTCATCTACCAACTCCAGGGCCACAGACTAGTACCAATACTGGAGGTGAGTGGCAAGAGAGCGAGCGAAGCTTCATCTGTATTTGCAGCCGCTCCCCAGCGCTAGCATCACCGCCTCAGCTCCACCCAGATCACCAGGCGTTAGATTCTCATAGGAGCACTTATCCCTGGTGCCAAAGAGGTTGGGGACCACTGGTGTAGAGGGTGATGCTCTCAGGACATTCGTGAACTGTAAGTGCTGCTGTGCGATAAACTATTCCCAGCCGTACTGCGTAATGCCTATGGGGTCTGCCCAGTGAACTCTTGCAACGGATTCAGGTAAACATGCTCCAGGTGAGAGGTAAGAGTCAAATTGTGTGGTTGAGGGGAGAGCTTTTTCTCTTGGGTATCCGTGAGAACATACTAGGCAGTAAAAATCCAATCTAAAGATCTGCCCAAATGGGAGGGCAAGCCTCACAAATGTTTTTTCATTCATTCTTTCAACAAATCTTCACTGAGTCACATGCTAGGTGCTGAAGATACACCAATGAGCGAGAGACAATAGTCCTTTGCAGAGTTCACAGTCTGGTGGGGAAGCCAGATATTAAACTAAAGAAAAATTATGATGCATCCATGATGGATGCCAATTAGTAACTAAGCGGGAAGTAAAGGCTGTGGAAAAGAGAGGAATTGTCTGGACAGGACGGCCTGCAAAGGTATTCTTGAAGCCAAAGCATGACGAAGGAAACAAACTCATCATGAGAAGAGCTGTGGATAGAACCCCAGGCAAATGGGACAGGTGCGTGGAGGGTCCCAGGTAGATATGAGCGTGCTGGAGACGCTGGAGGGCATGGCGGTGGCTCACTGGATATTGGAGAGATACATGGGAGAGGGGCAGGGTTTGGAGGCTTTGACATGGCCCAGGCCAGGCATGGTGGTGGCCAGCATGCTAGTGATGCATGTAGCTGACACAGAAATGTTGGGACAGTCTGTTGAGAAGGAAGGAAGATGTCATGGTAACTGACAGTGTGATTCAATGCCTTACATGTCACCAAAAGTCCATGCAGAGAGACAGAGAGCCGAGGGGGGAAAGAGCAGAGGGAAGGAGGTAGGAGCCAACCCTCACCCAGGAGCCCATGTGCTGAAGAAATGAATTGACCTGCTCAGCAAGCATTTGGTCCCTGATCCCAGCAGCCAAAGAGCAGGGCTGAGCAGAGGGCTCCTTACCCTCCACTCACTCCCCTCTTGGAGAATTCTCTTTCCCACCTGGAACCTTCCCCGTGAACATTATGCACGGAAAAGAGAAAGCGAACTCCCAGCTCTGAACAGAGGGTCACAGATTTCAGAAAGTCATCCTTTGGAAAACACTGGTTTCTATTTTCACAAAAACCCTAGGAGATGAGTTATGAAAGCCCGAGGCCTGGGAAAGACTGCGGAACAAAACACCGCGGTGGAGGGACGTTTTTACTCGGAGATGTGAAGACAGAAGGGCCTCGGCTGGGGGTGGGGAGGGCGGGCACATGGTGGGGTTAACTAATGGTTTCGCAGAAGCACCACAGCTAGGGTTGGGCAATTCTTTTTCTTTATTTTGACTTACCTATTCAAAAAATGAAAGTTGAGCTATCTTTCCATACCAAAAATGTGTTTTGAGCCAGTGCTGGCAAGAAAACATGATACATCAAAACCTGGAGGGTAATGCAACTTGGATAATAATATTACTATGAAATAACAATGTTAATCATAATTGTTAGTCATGTAAATAATAATCATTACTAAACATTAATAATTAATTTTAATTAATGAGCAATTAGTAGTTAATAATAATAGCCATTCTATGTGTTCTACATTTAGTCCTCATAACAACCCTAGGACATAGGTACAATTTTTATCCTCATTTTGCAGATGAAGAAGTAGAGGCTCAAGGAGATTCAGTAACTTGCTCAAAGCCCACAGCTATTGAAAAGCAGAGCCGAGATTTAAATCCAGGCAGTCTGGCTTCAGAGAACCGATTTTCTAGTGAATTGACGGTTAATCAGAAAGCTCTCTTTGTTTCAGTCCTTATTAATATATCCAAAAAACTTACAAATACTCTCTTTGATCATAGTACATAAAGGACTTGGATAAGTCCGTGCATAGAAGACAGACAGGGACCTTTAGCAAAATAAACATACACACACACACACACACACACACTGGACAGACAGGGACCTTTAGCAAAATAAACACACACACATACACACACACACACACACACACACAGGGTGTCAGGCCAGAATGTCTCTGGGGGTCCCAGAGCCCTGGGAAGGTAGGGCATGCACCAAGGGAGGATTTCTCATACTTCCAGGAGCAGTGGTGGGCCAGCCAGCAGGGCCAGGATGAGGTCACCGTGGAGGGACGGAGGGCAGGGTTGGTCTCCCTGATCAGTGAATATGGAAGGGACTCCCCAGACAGAGGTCTCTGCCGAGATGAACACCCACTTGGCTGTCCAGGTGTGAAAAGGCTGAAGTGGTGAACCGTCTACCCCTAGGGCTCCACACAGAGGCATGGCTTGGAAATGCTACTCATGCACCCTTGCTTAGATCCATCTGTCCATCCATCCATGCATCTATCCATCCATCTGTCCATCCATCCGTCCGTCTGTCCATCCACTCATTCATTTGTGCCATGAAGCCACAGGGACAAGTTCACAAGTAAATACAGCACTTACATAACTAAGTATGAGACCAACCTGAACAAGCCACAGATTTAATGAATCGGCAGGTATGATGGGTGGATGAATTTTGGGATCAGGCACAACTGGGCTCAAACCCCAACCTCACTATGTGCTACCTTTGTGACCTTGAGCAACCACCTGATTTCAATGGACTCCAATTAATGGTCCCTTAAAAACACACCCCACAATGTTGTTTCTAGTACTAAGGAGCCAGAATTACATAAGGCAATTGTCACAACCCCTGGCGTGTGGAAAACAGCAACCGTGGCAGCTATCATGATTGTTCAATAAGGGTATCTGTGCTTCAAAAAGAATGAAAGCAAAAAGACCAAAATGTTCACAGAATTTAGTCCTGAGTGTTGGAGTCACGCATGATTTTATTTTCTTAGAAATAAGGTTCTGAATTGTCTAGACTTTCTGCTTATAAACATGTAGTTTTTATGGGAGAAAAAGAAGCAGGCTGTAATTTTTAAAAAATGGAAGTTCATCGTGTCCGACGATCCTTGCCTCCACTGACCGAGCAGGAGAGAGCACAATCAAGGGCCATATGAGTCAGCAGGTAGCCCTCCTGCCCCCCACAAGGTGCCCTTGCCCCGAGGAAATCAACGCATGCGTGTTGCCAGCATTTTTGAGTGAAGAATCTATTTTTCCATGACTCCTTGAAACTTGCCCTAGAGGAAACTGTGGGGGGTCTGGTGGGAAATCTCGAAGGTCAAGGCTAAAAACCCATGTACAGAGGAAGCCCAGGTTTGGTTGGCACCTGGTGGGCCTACCTGAGATGGACAGCTGACCTGCAGGCCACGCAGCCAGATCTCAGGAGCTGATGATGAAGCAGCGAGGACAGCTCTGCCAACCGAACTGCAGAGGTGTGGGCACCCCAAACTCTGACCATATGGCTCCTCGTTAAAAGTGTCCTGAAGTGCCCAGTAAA